>NC_041380.1:467890983-467919491 GCF_002162155.2 Triticum dicoccoides | reverse complement strand
CCCCCTTACCTCGTGCCTTCCTTGTTGATTGCTTGACATAGGGTCCAAGTCCTTTGGATCATGTTCGTTCCGAAAATCACGTTCCCGAAGGTTTCACTCCGATTGGACTCTGTTTGATATTCTTTTTCTGCGAAACCCTAAAATAGGAAAAAAAACAACAATTCTGGGCTGGGCCTCCGGTTAATAGGTTAGTCCCAAAAATAATATAAAAGTGTATAATAAATCCCAATAATGTCCAAAACAGAATATAATATAGCATGGAACAATAAAAAATTATAGATACGTTGGAGACGTATCATTACTCTGTGCACCAGTTCCGACTCCAGCACTTACACTCGTAGCTCTCGGAGCGGTTACGCTTCCACCGCTTCCCGGGCTGTCTACTTTGCTGCATTCGATGTCCTTGTTGAGCTTCGTTACAACGAGGTCCGGATGCAGAACCACCCAGGTTTCTACTACTATCCTTCTCTGCACGATAATGGTCATGTCCGCTTCCCTATCATTGATCCGGAGTCCGATAGTGTTGCTAGCCATCTTGCTCGTTACATCACTGCTAGCTACCTTATGATCCACGAGCTGTCTTGAGAGTTGACTCATGCCAGTACTGCTTTAGCATCTGCTCTAGTCTCTACTAGATCTGCCACTACTCCATCCTCCCTGGGATTTACTCCTTATATTCCAGTCAGTTCTAGTTCCCTTGTTTCACCGGTTACTCCTCCGAGTAGCTCGGGCACCTCAACCGTGAATCCTCTCAGTGCTCCTGCTGAGTGGGTTTCACTTCTCTCTACTCCTGTAGCCCCGATGCTTCACCCTGCACCTGCCCCTGAGGGAGAGCCCTCGAGGAAACGTCACCGTGTTACCTTTAACCCGGAGGTCTCAGTTAACCACGTCAGTTCAGGATCCGAGTCCGGAGAGGACCCCGCAGCACCAGTAGAGCAGTAGAGCTTCTGAGTATTTGCAGTCGTCCGGATGATGTACGAGTGTAGTCGTACGAGTCATGAGGTTTCGTTTCATGTATGAGGGTAGTTGAGCCTGGCATGTTATGTATCTTTTTTGTATGAGTCTATGTATAATTATGTTGGGACTCTATTTCTTTCGCCGTGTTTTATTCGTCATTTCGGTTTTTCTCGGGCTTTTGTTGCTGGCCTTTCCCCAATTTATTTTGAATGCTTCTCATTTTGGTTGTGTTGTCTTGGGAAAAAATCACAATAGGATGCCGCGGGGAGGCATCAGTAGCAACGTTCGCGAGGGTACTCCTGTTCGTCATTCCGCACGACAGGTAGGACACTCCCCCGAGCCGTACGTTCCACCACCGCCTCCACGGCCAAATCCGCCCTCCACCGAGCAAATACTACGTATGTTTGAGGAAAGGCGGAATAATGATCTGATTGAAATTTTAAAAAGTGTGCAACCTATGGTTGGGCAGAATGGGAATCCGAACGGTCATCACTCAAAGCTGTCAGATTTTCAAAGGACCAAGCCTCCCAGTTTCAGTCAGGATATTGACCCCTTGGAAGCAGACGATTGGCTGTGAACCATTGAGAGGAAACTTGAGATTGCTCGTACTGAAGAAGGTGATAAAGTTACATTTGCAACTCATTATCTTGAAGGCGCTGCTGCCATATGGTGGGAAAATATAAAAGCCATGTGGCCTGCTGATGAGGAAATCACCTGGTCGAAATTCACGGATCAGTTCCGAAAATATAATATCCCTACTGGAATTATGAAGACTAAGCAACAAGAATTTCTCGCGCTCATCCAAGGAAATCAGTCTGTGGGTGAATATTTGCAAAAATTCAATCATTTGTCATGTTACTCCATTCATGATGTGGCCACTGAAGAAAGGAAGATTGACAGATTTCTTGGTGGATTAAACCCGCAAATCTGGTGTACTCTCAGCATGTTTGACTTCCCAGATTTTCAAACTTTGGTGAACAAAGCTTTCATTGCGGAAAGGGAGCACAAGTTCGTGTCAGACAACAAGCCTGTCAATAACGATCACAAGCGCAAGTTTGACCCAAAGAAGGATGGGCAACCCATGCAAAAGGCTCATACTTGGCAGCAGACTCAGGTGGAATACAAGCCCAATTGGCAACAGAATGTTAACAAGACCACCACTCAAGTCAAGAATGTCGTGCCCAACCCAGTGCACGAGGAGCGCCAGCACATCAATGCTGGCTTCAGTTGTGGGCAAACCGGACATTATGCCCGACAGTGTCCCAAAAACAGCAAGGCGAATACTCTATTCAGGCCACAAGTCAACTTTATGGACTCATGCCCGGACCAGCACCACATCACTAGGCACGCTCATCACCTCTCCGCAGATGAAGCCCAAGAAAACCCCGAATTCATCATTGGTATGTTTCCTGTTAACAACATACCTGCAGTAATTTTATTTGACTCTGGGGCTTCCCACTCTTTTATCTCTCGAAGTTCTGTTGCCCAAAAAAATTTCCCTGTTCGCTTTTGGGCAAGAATATGCTGGTACAAACCCCGGGATCCTTAATCAAGAGCAATTTGGTCTGCCGTAATCTGGAAATCAATATCAATGAAGTTTGCTTTTCAACTTATTTGATAATTATTGAGTCTGCTAAACTTGATGTTATCCTGGGTATGAATTGGCTGACTCAATACCAAGTATGCATAAATTGTGCGACCCGAGAGGTCACTTTGACCAGTCGGGAGGGGCAGACTACCAAATTCTATGCTCGCAGAAGCATACCCAAGAAAGAAATGGCCTTCACCACTGTGGCTGAATTGGAATTAATTCCTGTGGTCGGTGAGTTTCCTGATGTATTTCTAGAAGACCTGCCAGGCATGCCACCAGATCGAGAGCTTGAGTTTGCAATAGATCTTATGCCCGGAACCGCACCATTATACAAGAAGTATTACCAGATGCCCTCATCAGAATTAGTGGAGCTAAAGAAACAACTCGATGAAATGCTCCATAAAGGATATATCTGTCCCAACTCTTCACCATGGGGATCACCTGCTATCTTCGTGGACAAAAAGGATGGCAGCCTTCGCATGTGTGTGGATTACCGTCAGCTGAATGATGTCACCATCAAAAACAAATACCCGCTGCCAAGGATTGATGATTTGTTTGATCAACTCAGTGGGGCCAAAGTATTCTCCAAGGTTGATTTACAGACTGGATATCATCAGCTCAAGATTAAAAAGGAAGATATTCCTAAGACCGCCTTTACCACTCGGTACGGTCTGTATGAATATACAGTTATGTCCTTTGGTCTCACCAACGCCCCTACTTTCTTCATGCATATGCTGAACAAAGTATTCATGGACTTCCTTGATAAGTTCGTGGTAGTCTTCATCGATGACATACTTATTTACTCAAGGAGTGAAGAAGATCACAAAGAACACCTCCGAGTAGTGTTACAACGACTCTGCGACCATCAACTATACGCCAAATTCAGTAAATGCGAGTTTTGGCTCAAGCAGGTTGGATTTCTTGGACATGTGCTATCCGCTGAAGGTATAGCCGTGGACCCAAGCAAAGTAAAGGATGTGCTCGATTGGTTGCCACCCACAACCATATCACAGACCCGGAGTTTTCTTGGATTAGCCGGGTATTACCGTTGTTTCATTGAAGGGTTTTCCAAGATTGCTAAACCCATGACGGAGCTGCTCAAAAAGGATAAGAAGTTTGAATGGACTGAGGACTGTGAGAAAAGTTTTAATGAGCTAAAGATACGGCTGACGACCGCACCGGTGTTAACTCTTCCAGATATCTACCACATTTTTGATGTGTACTGCGACGCCTCCAGACAAGGACTTGGATGCGTACTTATGGAAGACGGCAAGGCAGTAGCTTATGCATTGCGATAGCTACGACCCCACGAGGAAAATTATCCCACCCATGATCTGGAATTGGCTGCGGTGGTTCATGCTCTAAAAATTTGGAGACACTATCTCATCGAGAAGAGGTGCCAAAATTTTACCGATCACAAAAGTCTCAAGTATATATTTACTCAGCCAGATTAAAATCTCCATCAACGAAGGTGGCTTGAGTTAGTCAAGGACTATTATCTTGGAATAAATACCACCCGGGTAAGGCCAACGTGGTCACCGATGCACTCAGTCGAAAGCCTGTCAGCCTGAATGTCATATTGGAATCCTTGCCTCCTAAACTTCAACAGGGGATTGCTCAGCTCAACCTGGACATAGTTGATGCTGGCCTTGCTAATATTTTGGAAGTCGCCCCCACCCTTGAGGTAGAGATCTGCAAGGCACAACCAGATGACACCATTCTGCAGAAATGTGCCAAGAATGTGGTAGCAGGACAGACTTCAGATTTCTCAAAGGATCAATTCGGTACTCTCCGATTCCGTGGAAGAATTTATGTACCAAATCAGGTAGATATAAAGCAGAAGATCCTATCGGAAGCACATGAATCTTCATATTCTATTCACCCTGGAGGTACGAAAATGTATGAAGATCTGCGACAAGTATTTTGGTGGGATGGGATGAAGAAAGACATTGCTTATTTTGTAGCCTGTTGCGACATATGCAACAAGGTAAAGGCAGACCATCAGAAGCCAGCCGGACTTCTCCAACCCCTGCCAGTCTCACAATGGAAATGGGATGATGTCTGCATGGATTTCATCACAGGACTGCCCAAGACTCCGCAAGGCAATGATGCAATCTGGGACATAGTGGACACCTTAACCAAGGCTGCTCACTTTATCCCGATCAGAACCACATATCGAGCAGATCAACTTGCACAACTGTATGTATCCAGGATAGTTAGTCTGCATGGAGTACCCCGAACCATCACTTCTGACCGAGGTTCACTTTTTACCTCCGCTTTTTGGTCACGTCTCCATCAAGCCTTGGGGACAGCCCTGAAATACAGTACCGCTTATCATCCTCAGACCGATGGACAGACAGAGCGGGTGAACCAAATAATCGAAGATATGCTACGAGCCTATGCTTTGGCCCAAGGATCTAAATGGGAAGACTGTCTGCTGTATGCCGAGTTCTCTTATAACAACAGCTTCCAGACCAGTCTAAAGATGTCACCATATGAGGCTTTGTATGGCTGTAAGTGCCGCACTCCTTTAAATTGGTCTCAAACCGGAGATAGCCGTATTTTTGGGACGGATCTCATGATGGAAGCTAAGAAACAAGTTAGGGAAATCAGAGACAGATTGCAATTAGCCAAATCTCGACATAAGAGTTATTATGATACAAAGCACCGACAGATCAGTTTTGAACCCGGAGAATAGGTATACCTCCGAGTCACCCCTATGAAAGGAGTCAAGAGATTTCAGACTCGTGGAAAGTTGGCACCCAGATTTATTGGTCCATTTCCAGTTATGTC
Source organism: Triticum dicoccoides (assembly GCF_002162155.2). Taxonomy (NCBI): domain Eukaryota; kingdom Viridiplantae; phylum Streptophyta; class Magnoliopsida; order Poales; family Poaceae; genus Triticum; species Triticum dicoccoides. Next base: position 467,914,150 of record NC_041380.1, on the reverse strand, counting down.
ATGAGTGGGTACAGTTGCTTATCAGTTGGAACTGCCCCCTGAATTGTCGGAGATGCACATCGTGTTTCACGTTTCAAAGTTGAGGCGATGCATATCGCCGCCTGAGAAAAAGACTACTATGGCTGAGGTAGAGTTGGCAAATGACATAACATATGAAGAGAGGCCGGTTAAAATTTTGGATCAGATGGAAAGGGTCATACGCAGCGAAGTAAGAAAGTTCTACAAGGTTCAGTGGGAGCATCACACAGAGTCAGAATCCACGTGGGAACGAGAAGAGTTTCTCAAGACACATTATCCTGAATGTTTTTCCCAAGCAACCGAATCTCGAGGACAAGATTCATTCTAAGTGGCAGAGGTTTGTGACAACCTGGTTTTTGCCCTCCTTTATTTGCCTGATTTTCAGTTGGATTGATTTTGAAATTTGCAGTTTTTGAATCTTTTCATATGGACTTAAACACTTGGGTACCCCTTGGCTTTCACCCAAGTGTCCCATTTCCCCCTCTAACCATCATTCCCACTCTAGTTCATCTCAAAATAATTAGTGGAATATTTTTCTTAAATGAAAAATATTCATTTTCGTCTCTTAAACCCTAGCTAGATCAATGTGCTCGAAAGCAACCCCAATTTTCCTTGCCCACAAAAATCTGAGAAAATTCACAAATATTCTTGGTACCCTAGGGCACCTTCTTGAGAAAAAATATTGCACAACTTTTTGGAATGTTTTTGCTACAGAAAATATTTCCTATTCTGGACAGAAATGGTAGTTTCTACAGCAACTACCATTTTACTTGCTCCTTTGGGGCTGATTTTTCTTGTGCATCATCACCCTAGTAGATGATAGCTAACCTCGAAAACTCAGCTCCCAACTCCCAGCCGTTTGACCACAGTAAGCTTTCAAAGTTACTGATCAGAAACTTACTAGGCTTGTGAAATCTTTTCTACTGCGTCTGGATCCAAACCAAAGTGTGGTAACATTCTAAACTACCACGAACAACATGCCAGACATGAAGTTTGGGCTTAGGTCAGCCTGAGGACAGAGTTCACGCGGTGACCGCGTTCGTCCAGGCGTGCTAGCATGCGGCCGACGCGCTCTGCGACGCGCCCGAGCCTCTGTTGATCGCGTGCCCGCTTCCCCGCCTGCCTAAGCGTGCCAAACCTCGCCACCATCTTCGTCTTAGCCCCATTAACTCTCGTGGCACTCGCCGACGCCGGAGCTCGCCACAGCGAGCATGGGCACGGTCTGGCCAACGAAATAGTGCGGTGCACACTGTGCTTGTCGTCACCCCAGTGCCCCTGTACTCGTCCCCGTTCGCCCACAGTCCCCACGTGAGCTCCGTCTCCTTCTCCCTCTCTCACTTATGCCGCTCGTCGCCGAGTGCCGTGTCCAGGTGTCCACCGATGGAGCCCGAACCCTCCCCCCTCCCCCTCGACGCTCGGCTATAAATAGAGCCCTTCCCCAGCCTCATCGAGCATCATCCACCACTCCCACTCACTCCACAACCTAGTAGAAAGCCGTAGCCCGGTCGAGCAGGCCACGGGCTGCCGTCCCCGAGCCTGAGCTCGCCGGCGATCCCCTCGGGTCACCTTTGCAGCTTCGGTCCCTCCCAGGCCTGGGTAACCCTTCCAGGGCCTCCGCAACTCTGCGGTGGTGCCGTTCCACTCGGCTGGAGCCCCTGGAGTCGCCTCTGCCCGTCGTCGTCTTTGTCTCCGGCGAGCTCTGATTCCTGTCTCCGCTAGAGAGGAAGATTCCGATGCCGTCCGACCACCCCTAGCTACTCTACGGGTACTGGCAGGTGCGCTTCCGTCTCCTCTCTCGATCCCTCCCTCTCATTTCTGCCAAGGAGCCCTTGTCGCCGGCTACTACGTCTTGAGCTTGTGTTGGTTTTCAACGAAGAGGAAGGGATGATGCAGCAGAGTAGCGTAAGTATTTCCCTCAGTTTTTGAGAACCAAGGTATCAATCCAGTAGGAGCCCACGCTCAAGTCCTTCATACCTGCACAAAGCGATAGCTACTCGCAACCAACGCGATTAGGGGTTGTCAAGCCCTTCACGGTCATTGAGGGAGTCCTGGATTAGGGGTTGTCCGGATAGCCGGACTATAACCTTTGGCCGGACTCTTGGACTATGAAGATACAAGATTGAAGACTTCGTCCCGTGTCCGGATGGGACTTTCCTTGGCGTGGAAGGCAAGCTTGGCAATACAGATATGTAGATCTCCTCCCATTGTAACCGACTCTGTGTAACCCTAGCCCTCTCTGATGTCTATATAAACCGGAGGGTTTTAGTCCATAGGACGAACAGCAATCATACCATAGGCTAGCTTCTAGGGTTTAGCCTCTTTGATCTCGTGGTAGATCTACTCTTGTACTACCCATATCATCAATATTAATCAAGAAGGAGTAGGGTTTTACCTCCATCGAGAGGGCCCGAACCTGGGTAAAAACATTGTGTCCCTTGTCTCCTGTTACCATCCGCCAAGACGCACAGTTCGGGACCCCCTACCCGAGATCCGCCGGTTTTGACACCAACATTGGTGCTTTCATTGAGAGTTCCTCTGTGTCGTCACCTTTAGGCCCGATGGCTCCTCCGATCATCAACAACGATGCGGTCCAGGGTGAGACCTTTCTCCCCGGATAGATCTTCGTGTTCGGCGGCTTTGCACTGCGGGCTAATTCGCTTGGCCATCTGGAGCAGATTGAAAGCTACGCCCCTGGCCATCAGGTCAGATTTGGAAGTTTGAACTACACGGCCGATATCCGTGGAGACTTGATCTTCGACGGATTCGAGCCACAGCCGGGCGCGCCGCACTGTCACGATGGGTATGACCTAGCTCTGCCGCCGAATAGTACCCTAGAGGCCGCGCCCGCATCAGCTCCGACCCTTAGCTCGGAGCCAACTGCGCCGATCGAGGACGGGTGGCTAGACACTGCCTCGGGGGCTGTAGTCTCAACGGCGATCGAGCCGAACACCAGCCTCATCCTCTGCGAAGCCCGTGACTCCAAGGCGCTGGACTCTTTTCTAGACTCCAAACCTTCCGCGCCCCTGCCAATCGAATCCGATTGGGCGCCGATCATGGAATTCACTGCCGTGGATATCTTTCAGCACTCGCCCTTCGGTGACATTCTGAATTCACTAAGGTATCTCTCTTTGTCAGGAGAGCCCTGGTCGGACTATGGCCAACAGGATTGGGATGCGGACGACGAAGAAATTCGACGCCCACCCACCACCCACTTCGTAGCCACCATCGATGATTTAACTGACATGCTCGACTTCGGCTCCGAAGACATCGACGGTATGGACGACGATGTAGGAGACGAACATGAACCAGCGCCTATAGGGCACTGGAAAGCCACCTCGTCATATGACATATATATGGTGGATACACCCAAAGAAGGCAATGGCGATGGAACAACGGGGGATGACCCCTCCAAGAAGCAACCCAAGCGCCGGCGTCAGCGGCGCCGCTCTAAGTCCCGCCAAAGCAAAAACGGTGATGCGGCACGGGAGATAATAACACCCTGGACAGTGCCGAAGACAATTCTCTCCAGCAAGATTCAGCGCAGGAGGATGGAGAAGCCAGCCCCCCTGAGAGAGCGGCACACAGAGAAGAAGAAGATGATAATTACATGCCTCCCTCCGAATACGAGGCAAGCTTCGGCGACGATGAATTTGTCGTGCCTGAGGATCCCATCGAACAAGAGCACTTTAAGCGCAGGCTCATGGCCACGATGAGTAGCCTTAAGAAAAAACAGCAATAGCTTAGAGCTGATCAAGACTTGCTAGCCGACAGATGGAAGAAAGTCCTTGCGGCCGAGGAATACGAACTCGAACGCCCCTCCAAGAGCTACCCAAAGCGCATGTTGCTACCCCGTTTAGAGGAGGAAGCACTTAAACCTACATCACTAGCGCATGATGCGGCTGACCGGCCACCTCATGGCCGCGACAGAGAGTCCTCCCGGCCCTCCACTCAAGCCGCACCCCGGTGTCGCTCAAAAAATACCAAGGCATGAGGAAATGCGCTAGACCTGCGAGATATGTTGGAAGACAGGGCAAGGCAAACAAGATCGATCTACGGATCGCGCGGGCGCCCCACGACACGAGACGATAACCGTCACGCCAGATACAGTAAATCCGGCCGGGTCGAACACTACAGACAAAGCTCATTTGAGCTACGTCGTGATATAGCCCAGTATAGAGGTGCCGCACACCCACTATGCTTCACAGATGAAGTAATGGATCATCAAATCCCAGAGGGTTTCAAACCCATAAACATTGAATCATACGATGGCACAACAGATCCTGTGGTATGGATCGAGGACTATCTCCTTCATATCCACATGGCCGTGGCGATGATCTACATGCCATCAAATACCTCACACTCAAGCTTAAAGGACCAGCTCGACATTGGCTTAACAGCCTGCTAGTAGAATCAATTGGTTGTTGGGAGGACCTGGAAGCCGCATTCCTCAACAATTTCCAGGGCACTTATGTGCGACCACCAGACGCCGATGACCTGAGCCACATAATTCAGCAGCTAGAAGAATCTGCCAGACAATTCTGGACACGGTTCCTAAACAAGAAAAATCAAATCGTCGACTGTCCGGACGCAAAGGCCCTAGCAGCCTTCAAGCATAACATCCGTGACGAGTGGCTTGCTCGGCACCTTGGATAGGAAAAGCCGAAATCTATGGCAGCCCTCACGACACTCATGACCCGCTTTTGTGCGGGAGAAGGCAGCTGGTTGGCTCGTAGCAATAACATGACCAAGAGCCCTGGTAATTCGGATACCAAGGACAGCAATGGCAGGTCATGTCGCAACAAGCACAAGCGCCGCATTAACAGCGACAACACTGAAGATACGACAGTTAATGCCAGATTCTGAGGCTCTAAGCCCGGTCAGCGGAAAAAGCCATTTAAGAGGAACACTCCGGGCCCGTCCAGTTTGGACCATATACTCGATCGCTCGTGCCAGATACATGGCACCCCCGAAAAACCAGCCAATCACACCAACAGGGATTGTTGGGTGTTCAAGCTGGCCGGCAAGTTAAATGCCGAAAACAGAGACAAGGGGCTGCACAGCGACGAGGACGAAGAGCCCCGGCCGCCAAACAATAGTGGACAGAAGGGCTTCCCCCACAAGTGCGGACGGTGAACATGATATACGCAACCCACATCCCCAAAAGGGAGCGGAAGCGTGCACTCAGGGATGTATACGTGTTGGAGCCAGTCGCCCCAAAGTTCAACCCATGGTCCTCCTGCCCGATCACTTTTGATCGAAGGGACCACCCCACTAGCATCTGCCATGGCGGATTCGCCGCATTGGTTCTAGACCCAATCATTGTCGGATTTCACCTCACTAGAGTCCTTATGGACGGCGGTAGCAGCCTGAACCTGCTTTATCAGGATATAGTGCGGAAAATGGGCATAGATCCCTCAAGGATTAAACCCACAAAAATGACCTTTAAAGGCGTCATACCAGGTGTAGAGGCCAACTGTACAGGCTCAGTTACACTTGAAGTGGTCTTCGGATCCCCGGATAATTTCCGAAGCGAGGAGTTAATCTTCGACATAGTCCCGTTCTGCAGTGGCTATCACGCACTGCTCGGATGAACCGCATTTGCAAAGTTCAATGTGGTGCCGCACTACGCATATCTCAAGCTCAAGATGCCAGGCCCTCGAGGAGTCATTACGGTCAATGGAAACACCAAACGCTCTCTCCAAATGGAGGAGCACACAGCGGCCCTCGCAGCGGAAGTACAAAGCAGCCTCTCAAGGCAATTCTCCAGTCCGGCTATTAAACGTCCAGACACCGTCAAGCGCGCCCGAAGTAACCTACAACAAGACCCCAACAAGCGTAGCAATACGGCCCCAACCCCGGCCCTCGCGAAACTGCGAAATCAGTACTACGCGTACATAACTACGCTCTGAAAATACCATGGGCACAGGGGGAGGGGCACGACCATGGCACACCCAAAAATGCGGCTCAACCGCACTAGGGGCCCCCGATTTTTTCATTATTTCCTACTTTCAGGACTCCACTCTTCGGAAGGCATGTCCGGCAGTACAACCGCCGAACACACGATGCAACAACCAAGGAGGCAGAAAGCTACGTCGAATTCCCAGGTGGTCTCTATAACGAGCAAAATACCTGTCTTACATACCGTCTCGCAGCTCGCCCCTGGAGGGGGACATGTCAAATAGTGCCATCTCTTTCTTATCGCATTATTTGTATCATTCTGCTTTCACAACAGCCTTTTAAAACAAACAATGCTTAGCTTCAGCTTATTATTGCATTCTCTATTCATTTATTTTTCAATACATATGTTCAGTTATGACATTTAGCACCCGTACACTTTGGTACGGTCCATACGCCAAGGTCTCAAGCACCCCATAATACGGCGTGAGAAGTCCGAACACTTTCACAAAGTGCGGCCCTCCGAACTTATAGCATTATATGCATCAGCTCCGAATCATGTCTTTGGTCAATAGTTGGGTTTGCCCGGCTCCCATGTTTTGGTACCTTACGTTCCGCTATATCGGCTAAGGTAGCGCTGGGAGAACTACTGCGATTGTGCCCCGGTTGAGCTGGGCTAAGCACCTCAGTAGAGAAAGCTAAAACTGACTATCATGATAGGGCGAGAGCTGGTCGCTGTTCGGGAGGTTTCGAGTCCCTAAAGACTTATGCCGCTTAGAGCGAGGAGTCGGCTTTGTCCGGCCTAGGCGTGTATAGCGCCCCGAACTCGGTCTTCCGAACACTAGGGGCTTCGCCCAAATTTAAAATTATAGAACTCTCTGGCTAAGTGAGAGTGATAATGCATTATAGTCGGATTGCCTTGTTCGTTGTGCTGAGCACCTCCCTCGAAGGATCCAAGAATGGGAAAAAGAGTGCTCAGGTTTATCCCGAACACCCCAGCACTCGTGGCATGGGGGCAGAAGCCGACGACTCGCCATCTCTCAGACTCGATAAACGACCGCATAGAAGGTAATATTTTAAATTAAAACAAGCCTTGCATAGCGCATATGAACAAGTTTTCAGCGCACAGGATAAAACGAACAAGTTCACTCAAATATTACATCTTTGGAACATTCATCCGCCACAAGGAGGGCGCCCTTCAGGACACCCTCATAATACATCTCGGGGTGGCGATGCCCCTTGCCCTGCGGTGGCCCATCCTTCACAAGCTTCTCCGCATCCATCTTACGCCAGTGCACTTTAGCATGGGCAAGCGCCCTACGGGCACCTTCGATGCAGATGGAGCGGTTGACGACTTCAAGCCATGGATAGGCATCCACCAGCCACCTCACCAGCCCGAAGTAGCTCCCAAGGAGGGCCTCTCCAGGCCACAGCCGAACTATAAGGCCCTTCATGGCCTGTTCGGCCACCTTATGGAGCTCGACCAGTTGCTTCAGCTGGTCGCTCAAGGGCACCGAGTTTCCGGCCTCAGCACACTGAGACCAGAACACCTTCTCCATCGAGCTGCCCTCCTTGGCCGGTAGAAGGCGGCGACATATGACACGCTAAGGGGCAAATCTGCGAATGCTGCTAGAGAGCTCCGGATTCGGGTAAGTAACAAGTAATTCACTTTCACGTGCTTGCTTTGCATAAAGAATGCCTTACCCGCCGCTATCTTCTTCATCACCTCAACTTCCTGGAGGGCTTTCTGGGCTTCGGCCTTGGCAAACTTGGCGCTTTCAAGGGCCGCCACGAGCTCAGACTCTCGTGTCTTTGAGTCAAGCTCCAAACTCTCATGTTTTTCATGAGAGCCTAGAGCTCTTGCTGCACCTCGGCAACCCGCGCCTCATTTTTCTCCCGCTCGGTGCGCTCCGTGGCCACCTTCTTTTCGGCCTCGGAAAGTGCTTACTTAAGGGTCGCCACCTCAGTCGTGGCCCCTAGGACACCAATGGCGATCCTATCATTTTTTGCAACTGCATCTTTTTAAATATACTCCACAAGGTATTACTTACCTTCTTTTTCCTCGAGCTCCTCTTTAGCAAGGCCAAGCTCTTGATCGGACCGCTCGAGGCTCTGCTTCAGCACATCCACCTCCGCAGTCAGTGCGGCAGAGGCCACAGTGAAGCCTGCATACGCATATTGACTTAATTATGTTAGACTCCTGCGAATGTTGTTAGATCCTCTATTCGGCTTTTCTTTCCGAACGCCAAACAGAGCATCAGGGGCTACTGTCTATGCGGTAATAGTTCCGCATATTTTTCACATACCTCAAAGCCTGTTAGCAGGCTGGCACAGGCTTCAGTCAGCCCGCTTTTGGCGGACTGAACCTTCTGGATCACCGCACTCATAATAGTGCGGTGCTCCTCGTCGATGGAGGCGCCGTTAAGCACCTCCAGCAAATTATCCGGTGCCTCTGGTTGGATGGAGGTCACCGGCATCGTAGGCTTTCCCTTATTACTAGGGGGCCGCCTGCCGGACTCCGGAACTGTTGAAGGTTCCGGTGCAGTGTCCGGCCCAGGGCCAGACTTGGAGCCCTTGGGGTTTTTCCCCCTTTGCGCCTGGAGTACGGGAGGTCGCCTTGCAGCGCCTCCAGGACCACCTCCTCCTGGCTTGGAACCTTTTGGGACAACACCTTGGCGTCGTCCGTAGGGCGGGGGGAGGTAGCGGTCGAAAGTGAAAAACTATTCACATCCGACGAATCCAGGGAGCCGCTCGACGACACGTCGAGCCGGGCTTTGGGCGGACTGCATAATTATATTCGGCGTTAGGAGAAGTTGTGCAATAAAGGAACGCCATGAGTCACTCAGGTATCTGAATACTTATGATTTTTCCAGGGGCTTGGCCCTGAGCGGCCACCCCTCTTCGCCATCATCGGCGTTGGTGGAGTAGTCCGTAGGGAGGTTCCTCCCTTTCTTGGACCCTCCGCCCTCCCCAGTTGGGGCGGCCTTCCTTTTCTTTTCTCCCCCTACTGGGGAAGAAACCTCTCTTTCCTCCTCCTCGTCTTCGTGGGAGGAGTGCGCCTCGGAGTCATCGGACGATGAGTCCGACTCCACCGGGCGCCGGGAACTCTTCCGGGTTCCCGTGGCCTTCTTCTTGGCCTTCTTCTCCGGCACCACGTAGGGTGCCAGAACCAGCAGCTCCGCCAAGCGGGCGTCCGCTGGGTCTTCGGGCAAAGGAGCCGGACAGTGGATCTGTTCGGTCATCCTCTGCCAGTCCTGTCAAAGGCATGAGGGCTTAGATCCCGCATAGAGTCAAACTATGAAAGACAAATATCCTGTAAGAGGTAAAAACAGCTTACCGCGTTGGCTTGACGTTGCGCGCTGAATCCGCGATCCTCGGTAGCGGATGCGGGAGCCTCAGCACCCTTGAATAGCACCTTCCAGGCATCTTCATACGTTGTGTCGAAGAGCCTGCTCAGAGTTCGGTGTTGGGCCGGGTTGAACTCCCACAAGCTGAAATCCCGTTGTTGGCACGGGAGGATCTGGCGGATGAGCATGACCTGGACTACGTTAACAAGTTTGAGCTTCTTGCTCACCAGGTTTTGGACGCATGTTTGGAGTCCGGTCAGCTCTTCTTTTTTACCCCACGACAGGCCCTTCTCTTTCCAGGAGGTGAGCCGCATAGGGATTCCGGATCGGAACTCGGGGGCTGCGACCCATTCAGGGTCACACGGCTCGGTGATGTAGAACCACCCCGATTGCCACCCCTTTATGGTCTCCACGAAGGAGCCCTCGAGCCATAGGACATTGGGCATCTTGCTCACCATGGCGCCTCCGCACTCCGCCTGGCGGCCGCCCACTACCTTTGGCTTGACATTGAAGGTCTTCAGCCATAGGCTGAAGTGGGGCTGGATGCAGAGGAAGGCCTCGCACACGACGATGAACGCCGAGATGATTGAGGATGAATTTCGGGGCCAGATCATGGAAGTCCAGGACATAGTAGAGCATGAGTCTCTGGACAAATGGGTGGAGAGGGAAGCCTAGTCCGCAGAGGAAATGGGTGAGGAACACCACCCTCTCATGGGGCCTGGGGGTGGGGATGAGCTGCCCCTCGTCTGGGAGCCGGTGCGCGATGTCGTCAGACAAGTATCCGGCTTTCCTTAGCTTCTTGATGTGTCCCTCCGTAATAGAGGAGACCATCCACTTGCCTCCGGACATGGCTGGAGAAGGTTGAGGTGGGGAATGCGGATTTGGGCACTGGAGCTTGAGTGCGCGAAAATGGATGAGCAAAGGAGGAAGAAGGCGTGGATGGAAAGGCGGATCCTTATCCCCTTATATGGGCAGACAAAACTATGCGTCCCCGCTAGCCTGGTAAAACTCGCTTATCTCCCAAGCGCTGTAATTAATGGTGCGGTTGGGTTACCCACGCCCGTATTGATGAGAATTCCGGGATAAGGGGACACGATCTCTGCTTCGACAAGACGTGCCAAGGAAACCGCCTCGCAAAACGCGCTGAGGTGGGACAGTAAAAACGGTTCAAATAAAGGCTTGGCTGTGGCGTGATGACACACTACGGAATACGTTAGCAGATTAGATTTGTGTAAACATTATTCTCTCTATGACAGTATGTGGAACTTATTTTGCAGAGCCAGACACTATCCTTGTGTTCAAAATCTTCCATGAATTATTCGGAGGAGGAACCCGCCTTGCAATGCCGAAGACAATCTGCGCGCCGGACTCATCGTCATTGAAGCATGGTTCACGGGCTACCGAGGGAGTCCTGGATTAGGGGGTGTCCGGATAGCCGGACTATAATCTTTGGCCGGACTCTTGGACTATGAAGATACAAGATTTAAGACTTCGTCCCGCGTCCGGATGGGACTTTCCTTGGCGTGGAAGGCAAGCTTGGCAATACGGATATGTAGATCTCCTCCCATTGTAACCGACTCTGTGTAACCCTAGCCCTCTCCGGTGTCTATATAAACCGGAGGGTTTTAGTCCATAGGACGAACAACAATCATACCATAGGCTAGCTTCTAGGGTTTAGCCTCTTTGATCTCGTGGTAGATCTACTCTTGTACTACCCATATCACCAATATTAATCAAGCAGGAGTAGGGTTTTACCTCCATCGAGAGGGCCCGAACCTGGGTAAAAACATTGTGTCCCTTGTCTCCTGTTACCATCCGCCTAGACGCACAGTTCGGGACCCCCTACCCGAGATCTGCCAAGTTTGACACCGACAGTTACTTACGAGAGTGAGATCTGATAGATATAATATTTTTGGTATTTTTCGTATAAAGATGCAAAGTAAAAAGTAAAGGCAAAGTAAAAAAGCAAAGCAAGATTAAAGTAATGGAGATTGATATGATGAGAATAGACCCGGGGGCCATAGGTTTCACTAGTGGCTTCTCTCAAGAGCATAAGTATTCTACGGTGGGTGAACAAATTACTGTTGAGCAATTGACAGAATTGAGCATAGTTATGAGAATATCTAGGCATGATCATGTATATAGGCATCACGTCCGTGACAAGTAGATCGAAACGATTCTGCATCTACTACTATTACTCCACTCATCGATCGCTATCCAGCATGCATCTAGAGTATTAAGTTAAAAACAGAGTAACGCCTTAAGCAAGATGACATGATGTAGAGAGATAAATTCATGCAATATGAAATAAACCCCATCTTGTTATCCTCGATGGCAACGATACAATACGTGCCTTGCTGCCCCTTCTGTCACTGGGTAAGGACACCGCAAGATCGAACCCAAAGCTAAGCACTTTTCCCATGGCAAGAACTACCAATCTAGTTGGCCAAACCAAACGGATAATTCGAAGAGACTTACAAAGATAACCAATCATACATAAAAGAATTCAGAGAAGATTCAAATATAATTCATAGATAGACTTGATCATAAACCCACAATACATCGGTCTCAACAAACACACCGCAAAAAGAAGATTACATCGAATAGATCTCCACAAGAGAGGGGGAGAACTTTGTATTGAGATTCAAAGAGAGAGAAGAAGCCATCTAGCTACTAACTATGGACCCGAAGGTCTGAGGTAAACTACTCACACTTCATCGGAGGGGCTATGATGATGTAGAAGCCCTCCGTGATGACGACCCTCTTCCAGCGAAGCTCCGGAACAGGCCCCAAGATGGGATCTCGTGGATACAGAAAGTTGTGGCAGTGGAATTAGGTTTTTGGCTCCTGTTCTGATTATTTGGGGGTACGTGTGTATATATAGGACGAAGGAGTACGTCGGTGGAGCACCGAGGGGCCCACGAGGCAGGGGGCGCGCCCTAGGGGGGGGCGCCCCCACCCTCGTGACCTCCTCTTTGATCCCTTGCAGTAGGGTCCAAGTCTCCTGGATCACGTTCGGTGAGAAAATCACATTCCCAAAGATTTTATTCCGTTTGGACTCCGTTTGATATTCTGTTTATCCGAAACACTGAAATAGGCAAAATACAACAATTCTGGGCTGGGCCTCCGGTTAATAGGTTAGTCCCAAAAATAATATAAAAGTGGAAAATAAAGCCCAATATAGTCCAAAACAGTAGATAATATAGCATGGAGCAATCAAAAATTATAGATACATTGGAGATGTATCAGGCATCCCCAAGCTTAATTCCTGCTCGTCCTCGAGTAGGTAAATGATAAAAAGAGAATTTTTGATGCGGAGTGCTACTTGGCATAATTTCAATGCAAATCTTCTTAATTGTGGTATGAATGTTCAGATTAGAAAGACTCAAGACAAAAGTTTATATTGACATACAAAATAATAATACTTCAAGCATACTAATAAAGCAATTATGTCTTCTCAAAATAACATGGCCAAAGAAAGTTATCCCTACAAAATCATATAGTCTGGCTATGCTCCATCTTCCCCACACAAAGTATTTAAATCATGCACAACCCCGATGACAAGCCAAGCAATTGTTTCATGCTCTAACTTTTTCAAAACTTTTTCAATCTTCACGCAATACATGAGCGTGAGCCATGGATATATCACTATAGGTGGAATAGAATGGTGGTTGTGGAGAAGACAAAAAGGAGAAGATAGTCTCACATCAACTAGGCGTATCAACGGGCTATGGAGATGCCCATCAATAGATATCAATGTGAGTGAGTAGGGATTGCCATGCAACGGATGCACTAGAGCTATAAATGTATGAAAGCTCAACAAAAGAAACTAGTGGGTGTGCATCCAACTTGCTTGCTCATGAAGACCTAGGGCAATTTGAGGAAGCCCATCATTGGAATATACAAGCCAAGTTCTATAACGTAAAATTCCCACTAGTATATGAAAGTGACAACATATGAGACTCTCTATATGAAGAACATTGTGCTACTTTGAAGCACAATATATGAGACTCACTATATCATGGTGCTACTTTGAAGCACAAGTGTGGAAAAAGGATAGTAGTATTGCCCTTTATTTTTTGGGGCCTTCTTTTTTTTCTTTGGCCTTTCCTTTTTTTGGGACAATGCTCTATTGAATGATGATCATCACATTTCTATTTATTTACAACTCAATGATTACAACTCGATACTAAAACAAAGTATGACTATATATGAATGCCTCTGGCGGTGTACCAGGATATGCAATGAATCAAGAGTGACAAGTATGAAAGAATTATGAAAGGTGGCTTTGCCACAAATACTATGTCAACTACATGATCATGCTAAGCAATATGACAATGATGGATGTGTCATGATGAACTAGATGGTGGAAAGTTGCATGGCAATATATCTCGGAATGGCTATGGAAATGCCATAATAGGTAGGTATGGTGGCTGTTTTGAGGAAAGTATGTGGTAGGTGTATGATACCAGCGAAAATTGCGCGGTATTAGAGAGGCTAGCAAGGGTGGAAGGGTGGGAGTGCGTATGATCCATGGACTCAACATTAGTCATAAAGAACTCATATAGTTATTGCAAAAATCTAGAAGTTATCAAAGCAAAGTATTACACGCATGCTCCTAGGGGGATAGATTGGTAGGAAAAGACCATCGCTCATCCCCGACCGCCACTCATAAGGAAGACAATCAATAAATAAATCATGCTCCGACTTCATCACATAACGGTTCACCATACATGGATGCTACGTGAATCACAAACTTCAACACAAGTATTCTTTAAATTCACAACTACTCAACTAGCATGACTTTAATATTATCACCTCCATATCTCAAAACAATTATCATGCTTCAATCTTTTCTTAGTATTCAACACACTCAAAAGAAAGTTTCACAAATCTTGAATACCAAGCATATTATTATTAGGAAAATTATGATGCTATTAAGAGACTCTCAAATTAATTTAAGTGAAGCATGAGATATCAATAGTTTCTTTAAAACGAATCCACCATCGTGCTCTAAAAGATCTAAGTGAAGCACATAGAGCAAAACTACTACACTCAAAAGATATAAGTGAAGCACATAGAGTATTCTATCAAATTTTAATTCATGTATCGCTCTCTCAAAAGGTGTGTACAGCAAGGATTATTGTGGCATACTAACAAACAAAGACACAAATAATACAAGACGCTCCAAGCAAAACACATATCATGTTGGTGAATAAAAATATAGCTCCAAGTAAATTACCAATGGAAGTGGACGAAAAGAGGGGATGCCTTCCCGGGCATCCCCAAGCTTTGACTTTTTGGTGTCCTTGGATTATCTTGGGGGTGCCATGGGCATCCCCAAGCTTAGGCTCTTGCCACTCCTTGTTCCATGATCCATCAAAAGAATTCACCAAAAACTTGAAAACTTCACAACACAAAACTCAAAATAGAAAACTCGTGAGCTCCGTTAGCGAAAGAAAACAAAAGACCACTTCAAGGTACTGTAATGAACTCATTCTTTATTTATATTTGTGTTAAAACTACTGTATTCCAACTTCTCTATGGATTATAAACTATTTTACTAGCCATAGATTCATCAAAATAAGAAAACAACACACGAAAAACAGAATCTGTCAAAAACAGAACAGTCTGTAGTAATCTGTAGCTAGCGCAAGATATGGAACCCCAACAATTCTAAAATAAATTGCTGGACGTGAGTAATTTATCTATTAATCATATGCAAAAACAATTGACTAAATATCACTCTTCAAATAAAAATGACAGCAGTTCTCGTGAGCGCTAAAGTTTCTGTTTTTTACAGCAAGTTCAACAAGACTTTCCCCAAGTCTTCCCAACGGTTCTACTTGGCACAAACACTAATTAAACACAAAAAACACAACCAAAACAGAGGCTAAATAATTTATTTATTACTAAGCAGGAGCAAAAAGCAAGGAATAAAAATAAAATTGGGTTGCCTCCCAACAAGCGCTATCGTTTAACGCCCCTAGCTAGGCATAACAAGCAAGGATAGATCTAAGTATTGCCATCTTTGGTAGGCAATTCTTCAATTAGGCATCTACCATCTTTAGGAATTTCTTTCTTTTTATTAATTATCAAACTTTTAGGCACAAGAAAGAAAAATTCATTTCTAATGAATGGTTCTTTAATGATAGCAAAAAGATTGGGATGAATACTTATAGATTTAAGATCAGCAGTTTCCTTACTAGATGATTCACCCTTATTTTTAGGAACATACATAAGCTTGGAAATTTTAGTAGGGGGACTAGGAGTATTTTTTACGAAAGAAAAAGCGGTTCCCAAATTTGTAATGATACCCTCAAGTTTATCAATTCTAGTAGAATCTAAGTTCATCTTCTCATTAACTATGGGTTCCTTTTCCTTATTATTTTTCAAGTCATTCCTACCTTAGATCCATATTGAGTAATTTGATTGTGGATCTTTTTATCTAGATTTTCAATTGATTCAAGAGTGGCAACTTTGTTTTCAATAATTTCAAGTCTTTCCATAACATGCTCCAAAGTTACATGGTTCCATTAACCAAAAGAGGTGGTGAGCCAAATAAATCTATCATAGAATTATAAGAATCAAAAGTATGGCTACCCAAGAAGTTCCCACCGGTAATGGTATCGAGGATATATCTATACCAAGGATTAACACCTACATAAAAATTGTGAAGAAGAACTAAGGTAGATTGTTTCTTGGTAGATCTATTTTGAGCATTGCAAATTCTATACCAAGCATCTTTTAGATTTTCTCCCTCCCTTTGTTTAAAATTTAGAACTTCACTCTCGGGAGACAACGGAGAAGATATGAGACTAGCCATGACGACAAGCAAACAAAGAGGCGAACAGAGAGGGAGGATAGAGAGAGAGGGAAAATAAAACGGCAAGGGTGAATTGGGGGGAGAGGAAAACGAGAGGCAAATGGCAAATAATGTAATGTGAGAGATAGGGATTGTGATGGGTACTTGGTATATTGAGTTTTTGCGTAGACTCCACGGCAACGGCGCCAGAAATCCTTCTTTCTACGTCTTGAGCTTGCGTTGGTTTTCCCCAAAGAGGAAGGGATGATGCAGCAGAGTAGCGTAAGTATTTCCCTCAGTTTTTGAGAACCAATGTATCAATCCAGTAGGAGCCCATGCTCAAGTCCCTCGTACCTGCACAAAGCGATAGCTACTCGCAACATACGCGATTAGGGGTTGTCAAGCCCTTCACGGTCACTTACAAGAGTGAGATCTGATAGATATAATAATTTAGGTATTTTTGGTATAAAGATGCAAAGTAAAAAAGCAAAGCAAGATTTAAGTAATGGAGATTGATATGATGAGAATAGACCCGGGGGCCATAGGTTTCACTAGTGGCTTCTCTCAAGAGCATAAGTATTCTACGGTGGGTGAACAAATTACTGTTGAGAAATTAACAGAATTGAGCATAGTTATGAGAATATCTAGGCATGATCATGTATATAGGCATCACATCCGTGACAAGTAGATCGAAACAATTCTGCATCTACTACTATTACTCCACTCATCGACCGCTATCCAGCATGCATCTAGAGTATTAAGTTAAAAACAGAGTAACGCCTTAAGCAAGATGGCATGATGTAGAGAGATAAATTCATGCAATATGAAATAAACCCCATCTTGTTATCCTCGATGGCAACGATACAATACGTGCCTTGCTGCCCCTTCTGTCACTGGGTAAGAACACTGCAAGATCGAACCCAAAGCTAAGCACTTCTCCCATGGCAAGAACTACCAATCTAGTTGGCCAAACCAAACGGATAATTCGAAGAGACTTGCAAAGATAACCTATCATACATAAAAGAATTCAGAAAAGATTCAAATATAATTCATAGATAGACTTGATCATAAACCCACAATTCATCGGTCTCAACAAACACACCGCAAAAAGAAGATTACATCAAATAGATCTCCACAAGAGAGAGGGAGAACTTTGTATTGAGATTCAAAGAGAGAGAAGAAGCCATCTAGCTACTAACTATGGACCCGAAGGTCTGAGGTAAACTACTCACACTTCATCGGAGGGGCTATGATGATGTAGAAACCCTCCGTGATGATGGCACTCTTCCAGCGGAGCTCCGGAACAGGCCCCAAGATGGGATCTCGTGGATACAGAAAGTTGTGGCGGTGGAATTAGGTTTTTGGCTCCTGTTCTGATCGTTTGGGTGTACGTGTGTATATATAGGAGGAAGGAGTACGTCGGTGGAGCACCGAGGGGCCCACGAGGCAGGGGGCGCGCCCTAGGGGGGGGCGCCCCCCACCCTCGTGACCTCCTCTTTGATCCCTTGCAGTAGGGTCCAAGTCTCCTGGATCATGTTCGGTGAGAAAATCACGTTCCCAAAGATTTTATTCCGTTTGGACTCCGTTTGATATTCTGTTTATCCGAAACACTGAAATAGGCAAAAAACAACAATTCTGGGTTGGGCCTCCGGTTAATAGGTTAGTCCCAAAAATAATATAAAAGTGAAAAATAAAGCCCAATATAGTCCAAAACAGTAGATAATATAGCATGGAGAAATCAAAAATTATAGATACGTTGGAGACGTATCACCGGCGTTTGCTCCGGCGAAGCCGCGCCGTCCCCTGTTTCTTTTACCCTCTCCCTCTCACCTGACTAGCAGGGCCCACTAGTCAGCCACTCAATACGCGTGTGAAACGGTACGAGTGGTGGCGCCCCGAGGCTTTACGCCTTCGACGTCACCCCCCTCCAGTCTGTTTATTTAAATTCAAATTCATATTTGTCCAGAGAGCTTCAAACAGCTATAATTTTTCAACCCTAAGTCCAAATGAATTTATTCTTTTTGCATTGTGTTCTTTACAAAGAAATCTAGCAGCTCACCAAAAATGGGATATTTCCTTGCTGCCTAATTTTTCTGGTGAATTTCAGAAGGGTTCTTGATGTTTTCTTTTTTGTGTTTGAAATTGTGTTCAGAACAGTGAGACTTGTCTTGAGGATCACCAGGAGGCTTGTGAACCTCATCTGCACTAAGGCGGTAAGGCCATTGGGTTGGAGAGGACCAAGTGTTGGTCGTTGTCGTGGTTTTGTCATGGCAGATGTCCTTGTGAAAGGACTTAGTCGTGGAGCCATCGCTACGGGTTAGCTTAAAGGGGTTAAAGCGGACAAAGTATGTGAGAGTTTTATACTGGTTCGGCCCCTTACGTTGAAGGTAAAAGCCTACTCCAGTTGTGATGGAATTGCTAGGGTTTTGATGACCAGGGAGCGTATCCTCTTTGCCTGGTTCTCGAGTTGTTGTCTCTTGTTTCTAAACCGCCGCTGGGTCGCCCCTTTAGATACATAGGTCGAGGCCCGCCAGTTTACAGAGTCCCATGGCCGGATCATCAATGTGTCCAACTCGGTCTCTATTACTTCTATCTTACAATACAAATTACATGATAATGTCGGTTTATGTCTACAGGCCTTAACCCGCCTTTGGGCCTTGGGCCTTCATGAAGCGCCATCATCCTTTGTCTTCCTGGGCTTCAAATAGTAATCATCATATAGTTAACCCGGCCACTCCTAGCCGGTTTATGTCCAGTAATAATATCCCCAACATTAGGCCCCAGATTGATTTGAACTTGTTCATGTCAATCTTCAACACTTAGAAAAATTCCTCCCCTTGCACCTTTGCATAGATCTTGTAAACCGCCCTAACGTCATCCTCCGGATTTGTAGTAAACCGCCATGACATCACCTGTTCATTTAAAGCTAAAGATACTCCTTTTATTAATGAACATCCAACAATCGAGGCAACAATCTCGTTATTTATCCATTTTTTGGGCTCCTCGATTCCCGCGCCTGTCGCTTATCTCTTTGTCCTTATAAATAGAGGCGGAGGATCCCCTTCTTTTCTTTCCGTTGCCTCTTCATCCCTTCTTCTTCCTTGCAACGTCTCTGCACCCGAGCGCCGCCGCCATCGTCAAGCCTCGCCTCTACCTCACCGTCGTCCGCTGCATCAACCTGTTCATACCAGAGAATCGCAGCGCACCTCCGCTGCTTCCGCGGCCGCAGTAAGTCCTCCCCTCCTTCCTCTCTAGATCCATTTTAGGGTTCCTACAGGTTTATGGCATTCCTCTCTTGTTCTTCGTCAGTCCCTAGATAGTAGACCTTAGGCTTGATACGCTCCGTGTGATAGCTCTAGTGCTCCCTTTCTTGGTTATCAAGCTTTTATACGCATAAAAACTTTGATCTGTACCTTAATGAACTGCTCCAGGACCAACCTTTTTTAGGTCTAAATCTTTTTCTTTTCCTGACTTGTAGTAGATCCAAAATGCAAACGTGATTCTGTGAAACCTATTTTTCTTCACTTAGCCATTTTTTTGCTTCAGATCTGTACCTTCTTTACCTGCACAGGCGTTTTATCTCTATAGAAAATAATCTGTCATATGCCATTATATAACACCCTCGATGCGACTATAGCTCCCACGTGTCGAGGCACGACTTAGAGACATAATCGCATTGAAGGCATATGTCGCAAGTTTGGCAATCTTCACAACATCCCATGTAATATAAATAATAAAGGGGAGATAACATAGCTGGCTTACACTTGCCACGTCAATCAAGTACATAAATAACATTACATCATCCAAACACTCATGGCCCGACTACGGCACCAAAATAAAAGATAACCCAACAAGCGACACGGTCCCGATCACCCCAACTGGGCACCACTACTGATCATCTAGAAAGGAAACATAGTAACGTTGAGAGTCTTCGTCGAACTCCCGCTTGAGCTCATACGCGTCTCCTAGAGCAGAATCATCAGGCCCTACATCTGGTGTAATAGTAATCTGTGAGCCACAGGGACTCAGCAATCTCGCACCCTCGCGATCAAGACTATTTAAGCTTATAGGTAAGGCAAGGTAAATATATGTGGAGCTGCAGCAAGCGGCTAGCAAGTATGGTGGCTAACTTATTCGCAAAAGAGAGCGAGAAGAGGAGGCAAAGCGCGAGCGAGAAACTAGAGAGCAACCTGCGCAAGCATTACTCCAACACCGTGTCCACTTCTCGGAATCCGCCGAAAAGAGGCCATCACGGTAACACACTCAGTTTAATCATTTTAATTAAGTTAAGGTTCAAGTTATCTACAACCGGACAGTAACAAATTCCCATTTGGCCATAACCGCAGGCACGGGTTTCGAAAGTTCAAATCCCTACAGGGGAGTCCCAACTTAGCCCATGACAAGCTCTCATGGTCAATGAAGGAATAGGCCTCCTCCCAAGACGTTCCGATCAGACTCGGTATCTCGGTTCTTCAAGACACTTCAACAGGTTAAAACAAGACCAGCAACACCGCCCGAATGTGCCGACAAATCCCGATAGGAGCTGCACATATCTCATTCTCAGGGCACACTCAGATGAGCTAGACGTCGGGTAGGCCAGCCCAGAGTTGCCCCTGGTAGCCCCGGACATCGCTCGGTTGGACCAACACTCAGAGGAGCACTGGCCCAGGGAGGGCTAAAATAAGATGACCCTCGGGCTCCAGAAACCCAAGGGAAAAAGAGGCTAGGTGGAAAATGGTAAAACCAAGGTTGGGCATTGCTGGAAAATCTTTAATCAAGGCAAACTATCAAGGGGTTCCCGTTATAACCCAACCGCGTAAGGAACGCAAAATCCGGGAACATAACACCGATATGACGGAAACTAGGGCGGCAAGAGTGGAACAAAACACTAGGCGAGAGGCCGAGCCTTCCACCCTTTACCAAGTATATAGATGTATTAAGATAACATAGCAATATAATGATATCCCAACAGGTAAATAAATGTTCCAACAAGGAACGGCCTCCAATCTTCACCTGCAACTAGCAACGCTATAAGAGGGGCTGAGCAAAGCGGTAACATAGCCAATCAACAGTTTGCTAGGACATGGTGGGTTAGAGGTTTGACATGGCAATTTGGGAGGCTTGAAAGCAAGTGGTAGGCATCGTAGCATTGGCATAGCAAAAGAGCGAGCAAACTAGCATAGCAAAGATAGTAGTGATTTTGAGGGTATGATCATCTTGCCTGCATAGTTGTCAGAGTTGACTGGATCCTCGAAAGCAAACTCAACGGGCTCCTCGTTAACGAACTCGTCTCCCGGCTCTACCCAAACAAGACAAACAAGCAACAAAGACACAATCAACCACGTGCAAGGATCAAACAAGATGATGCAAAGATGATATGCTATGCGGGATGCGATGCGGGATGCATATGCAAGACATGACAGGAAATGCAAGAACCTGGCCTCAACATGGAAATCCAAGTGTGCCACTGGAAATATGAGATGAAATCGCTTGAAAACGATATAAAGAACGCCGGAATCGGAGTTACGGTTTGGAAATGACAAGCGATTCAAATATGACACCGGTCTGCGATTTACAGCAAGTAGCCCTCTAAATGCAACAAGATGAACATGCTACAGCACCCAAACATGACAACAAAATACATGGCAGGGATGCATTCAAGATGCTTAACAAAAGTCTAGCACTGAGCTACGGCCAATTCATCCATTAATCGGTTCAAACAAGCATTGCAAAAATGCATATGACAAACAGATCTCAGACTTGGTGAAATTAACACTTGTCTGGAATTTCAGATCAGGTAGCACTCTTCGGAGCAACAAAACTACATGCTACAGGACCTGAACATGGCAAAGTAAAGCATGGCATGGAGCTACTCAAAGAGCTTAACAAAAGTCTCTTAGTGACCTTGAGCCAGAAGGGATCAGAAAATACAATTGCAAGCATGTGAACATAGCAAAAACATAATCAGTTTTCACACTTAGTGAAAACTGGCACATGCTGAAATATAACTCAAGTAGGCATGTTTACGAGCTCGATGCACTCACTACGGTGCAAGTCACGGAAAGACAAGCATACATCCATCAAGAAGGCACAAAATGCAAGCTAGACATGGCAAGAACAATAGCATAGCATGCACGGATCAACTACAACATCATCGGCAAAATTACAAACAAGTTGACAATCTGCCCAGATTCACAAAGTAGCAAAAGTAGAGCTCGATTGACTCAAGCTAGGTTGCTCCATAAATGCAAACAAAGACATGGATGGATAGAGCACTACAATATTAACAAAACATCCTTACTGATCATCCTCAAAAGAGGCACGGATCACTAGGAAACAACATGAACATATGGCCATATGAGATAAATAGATCAAGGACTTGGTGGAATTGCTAAGTCCCTGAAATCAGAATTACTAAGTGCACCACTTTGCAAGCTTGCACAAGACACCACACACATCACAAAAATACATGGGTTGCACCTCTGGAAAGATGACAAAACCCTTAACAAAACATATGTAGAGCATCATGGTATATCATGCACACATTAATCATGGCAAAAATGACAAAAAGCTAAATGGAGCAGCAGATTTGACAATTATCTCAAGTAGCCCTCTTCTAACAGCATTTCGGGCATCAAGATGAACTCAAATGAAAATGATGCAATGGAATGAAATGATGTACTCTCTGAGATGAACATTTTGATATGCTATATGCATGAATCGGAGCTACGGATGCAAAGTTACGAGGCTATGAACAGGAGCACTTGGATCTGGAATTTCGGGACTTAGAAGAAAAAAACAACCTAGGGTTCACTGTTCATCCGGATCGGGATCGGGCACGAAATCTGATGTTCGTCGCTGGGGCTTCGCCGGAGAGGACGCCGGTGGCCGGATCCGGCAAGGGAGGGCGAGGACGAGGGCGGCCGGCGCCGGAGCTTGAACGGCGGCGAGCGGGGTCGGCCGCGGCGACGAGTGGCGGTGAGGGGCTCCGGCTGGTGACGGGACGGCGAGAAGGCAGCGATGGCGCGGTGGTGGCGGGGTCCCGGCGACGAAGGCGAGTGCGGCGGCGCGGGCGGCACTCGGGAAGGAGGAAGGGCGCGGG
>NC_041380.1:467880608-467890225 GCF_002162155.2 Triticum dicoccoides | reverse complement strand
CGCCCCCACGTGGCGGCGCGCGATTGGGCGGCTGTGGCGGCGGCGACTTTGTTCGGCCCGGACGGACGTGTCCGGCGCGGCGCGGTGGATTTTTAGGGTTTCGGGGGGAGAAGGAGATCCGAATTTCGGGGGGGTTTAAATAGAGGTAGAGGGAGCTAGGAGAGTCCAAATGAGGTGCGGTTTTCAGCCACGCGATCGTGATTGAACGATCTAGATGATGGAGAAGGCTTAGGTGGGTTTTGGGCCAAATTGGGGGGGGGTGTTGGGCTGCAACACACACGAGGCCTTTTCGGTCCCTCAGTTAACCGTTGGAGTATCAAACGAAGTCCAAATGATACGAAACTTGACAGGCGGTCTACCGGTAGTAAACCAAGGCCGCTTGGCCAGTCTCGGTCCAATCTGGAAATGTTTAATCCCCACACACGAAAGAAAGCTAGAAATGACCACCGGAGGAGAACGAAGCGCCGGAATGCAAAACGGACAACGGAGAACATGCTCGAATGCATGAGACGAACACGTATGCAAATGCAATGCACATGATGACATGATATAAGATGCATGAAAACGCTAACAACACACGGAGACAAAAACCCGAACCCTAGAAAATAAAATAACTTAACGCCGGAAACGGCAAGAGTTGGAGTACAAATTGGGAAAGTTACATCTGGGGTGTTACAACACTCCACCACTACGAAAGGATCTCGTCCCGAGATCTAGGACTGAAAGAATGCCGGGTACTCAGAATGGAGGTGATCCTCGCGTTCCCAGGTAGCTTCACGGTCGGAATGGTGTGACCACTTGACTTTGAGAAATTTGATTGACTTATTGCGAGTCTTGCGTTCAGTCTCTTCAAGAATAGCAACTGGGTGCTCACGATAAGAGAGATCTTCTTGGAGCTCAATGTCCTCAAAGTTGACGGTGCGGTCAGGAGTCTTGAAGCACTTTCGGAGCTGAGAGACATGGAACACGTCATGAACATTTGCAAAGTTTGAAGGAAGCTCGAGTTGATAGGCGAGGTCGCCTCTCTTGCTAACAATCTTGAAAGGTCCCACATATCTAGGGGCAAGCTTCCCTTTGATACCGAAGCGACGAGTACCTTTCATAGGATAGACGCGGAGGTAAACATGATCTCCGATCTCGAAAGCCAAATCACGATGCTTACTATCATAGTAGCTCTTCTGACGGGATTGGGCTGCTTTGAGGTTATCACGAATGACTTTGCACATTTCCTCTGCCTCTGTGATTAAGTCATTACCCAAAAGCTGGCGTTCACCGGTTTCAGACCAGTTGAGAGGGGTACGGCACTTCCTGCCATACAGAATTTCAAATGGGGCCTTGCCCGAACTTGCTTGGAAACTGTTGTTGTAGGAGAATTCAGCATAAGGAAGACAATCCTCCCACTTCATGCCGAAGGAGATCACACAAGCCCTGAGCATATCTTCAAGAATCTGATTGACACGCTCGACTTGACCGCTAGTTTGAGGATGGAAAGCTGTGCTGAAGCGGATGTTGGTGCCCATGGCCTTCTGAAAAGAATCCCAAAACTTTGAGGTAAAGATGCTGCCACGGTCTGAAGAGATCACTTGTGGAATACCGTGCAGAGAGACAATACGAGAGGTATAGAGTTCCGCCAATTGAGCTGTAGTGATCGACTCTTTGATAGGCAGAAAATGAGCCACTTTGGTGAGTTTGTCGATGACAACGAATATAGCATCATTGCCACGCTTGGACTTTGGAAACCTAGTCACGAAGTCCATTTCAATGTGGTCAAACTTCCATTCTGGAATGGCAAGAGGTTGGAGGAGACCAGCTGGCCTTTGGTGTTCTGCCTTCACTCTTCTGCAGACATCACATTCATTCACGAACTGAGCAATCTCGTGCTTCATTTGAGTCCACCAATAAGCTTGCTTGAGATCCTGATACATCTTCATGCTCCCAGGGTGGATGGAGAGGAGAGAATTGTGAGCCTCATTCATGATCACTTTACGGAGGTCACCTTTGGGAACCATAATACGATCCTCGAAGAAGAGAGTGTCCTTGTCATCAAGGCGGTAGCACTTGTACTTGGGTTGACCCTTGGCAATCCCAATCTTCACCTTTTTCACCATAGCATCAAGAAGTTGGGCTTGGCGAATCTAGTCTTCCAAGGTAGAAGAGACTTGAAGGTTGACGAGGAAACCTTGAGGAACAACTTGCAGATTAAGTTTGCGGAAAGCTTCACAAAGTTCGGGTTGATAAGGCTTAAGAATCAGACTATTGCAGTAAGCTTTTCTGCTCAATACGTCAGCAATCACATTGGCCTTGCCTGGAGTATACTCGATACTCAGATTATACTCTTGAATCATTTTGACCCATCGAGTTTGCCTGAGGTTGAGATTAGGCTGAGTGAAGATGTACTTGAGACTCTTGTGATTAGGGAAAATATCCACTTTTTTTCCCAATAGAAGATGTCTCCAAGTCAAAAGAGCATGCACAACTGCCGCCAACTCGAGATCATGAGTGGGGTAGTTCTTCTCATTAGGCTTCAACTGGCGAGAAGTATAAGCAACAACTTTCTTCTCTTGCATTAATACTGCACCAAGACCTTGGAGAGAGGCATCACAAAAGACCTCATACGGCTTGGATTCATCAGGCGGAGTCAGAACTGTAGCAGTGATCAATTTCTCTTTCAAAGTGTTGAAAGCAATATCACACTCCGGAGACCAAACGTACTTGACGTGCTTCTAGAGAAGATTAGAGAGAGGCTTCGCGATCTTAGAAAAGTTTTCAACGAATCTTCGGCAATAGCTTGCGAGACCGAGGAAGCTACGGAGTTGCTTCACATTCTGAGGAGGTTCCCAATTCACAATTGCAGACACCTTCTCAGGATTCACCGCAATGCCCTTGGCAGAGATGATATGACCAAGATAAAGAACCTCATCGAGCCAAAATTTGCACTTGGAGAACTTGGCGTAGAACTGATGTTCCCTTAGCTTATCGAGTACCAAACGCAAGTGCTTGGCATGATCTTCCTTGTTCTTCGAGAAAACCAGAATGTCGTCGAGATAGACCAAAACGAAGTCATTGGTGTAGGCATTGAAGATGAAGTTCATCATGCGAGAGAACGTCGGAGGAGCGTTGACGAGGCCAAAAGACATGGCAGTGTATTCATATGAACCAAAGCTTGTCCTGAAAGCCGTCTTGGGAATATCTTGCTCACGGATTCGAATCTGATGATAGCCCATACGGAGATCAAGCTTGGAGAATACTTGGGCACCTTTAAGTTGTTCGAACAGCTCATTGATGTTGGGAAGTGGGTATTTGTTCTTGATGGTCTTCTTGTTCACTGGACGGTAATCAACACAAAGTCGGTCCGTTCCATCCTTCTTCTTCACAAAAAGAACACCACAACCCCACGGAGAAGAACTAGGCCGGATGAGACCCATTTTCTCTTGAATATCGAGTTGCTTCTTAAGCTCCTTCAGCTCTTCAGGTCCGAGCTTGTAAGGACGTTTGCACACAGGTTCCGTGCCGGGCTCAAGATCAATAACGAATTCAACTGGCCAGTGCGGAGGCATTCCTGGAAGCTCTTCTGGAAAGACGTCTTGATATTCGCAAACGACTGGAATTTGCGAGATAGCATCCAGCTCACCCTTCTCATTGAGAGAAAACAGACGGATGGTATCATCACGAGCGGCAAAGACAGTTACATCCTCAGACGAATGAGTCAATTGAATCTGCCTGGGTGCACAATCAAGCTGAGCCTTGTGCTTAGAAAGCCAATCCATTCCGAGAATAAGATCAATATTTGAGTTGCCAAGAACGACCGGAGAAGAGAGAAACTTGTAATCGCCCAGCGTGATAGAGACATCCGGAGCAATAGCGCTTGCATTCATGAATTTACCCGGAGAAACAACAGATAACTGTCTAGGCAAATCTTGTAAAGGCAACTCATGCTTAGAAACAAATGGTCTCGAGATGAAACAATGCGATGCACCCGTGTCAAAAAGAACTTTTGCAGGAATATCATTAACAGGAAGGTTACCCATGATGACATCTGATGAGTCCTCTGCCTGAGCTGCATTCATCAAGTTGACCTTGGCGGACTTGGGGTTATGCTTGACCACAGCTGTACTTGCCGATCTGACAGGAGGAGGAGGAGGAGGAAGACGCCTCTGGTTGAAACACTTGTTGGCATAGTGACCCTTCTATTGGCACTTGTTGCACGTGACCTCTGAAAGCGGACGGTGATATGGAGCATTCGATCTTGGAGGTTGAGACGAAGTCTTGTTCTGAAAGCCAGGGCTGGATGGGTGGGAAGATCCACTGCCACCTTTGCTCTTCTGCTGATACGTCTGACGGAACGGAGGAGGAGGAAGCCAATACTTCTGCTGCTTGGCCACTTGAGTAGAGGAAGAAGGAGTAACATCTCTGACTCGCTTCTTGGAAGCATCACACCTCAACTGAGCAGCCTCTTGCTTCAGTGCCATGTTGTAGAACTCATCGTATCTCAAGGGCTCAAAGAGAACAAGAGCTAGCTGAATTTCTTCTCTGAGACCACCCCTGAACTGGTATATCATGCTCTTCTCATCAGGGACGTCCTGCTTAGCAAAGCGGGCGAGCTTCTGGAACAACTTGTTGTAGTCATAGACAGACAAAGAGCCTTGCTTCAGGTTGCGGAATTCCTCACGCTTGCTTTCAACCACGCTCTGGGGAATATGATGAGCTCGGAAATCTCGACGGAAATCATCCCAAGTGATAACATGTCCACCTCTGGAATCCTTGTACTGCTGGAACCATTCTGCAGCTTGATCTTTGAGTTGGAAGGAAGCAAACTTAACAAAGTCCTCAGGCCTGACGTTACTGCACTCGAAATGCTTGCACAGATCCACAAGCCAATCATCAGCATCGGTTGCCTCAACACAATTGCTGAAAGTCTTTGGCCCATTAGCAAGGAACTGGTTGAGTGTAGCAAAGTGATTCTGATTGTTGCCTTGGTTCCCTTGGTTTCCTTGATTGCGCTCTTGGAGAATTTGCATGATCAACTGTGTGTTTGCATTGGTTGCGGCCATCACAGCTTGACATGCCTCCGGAGGAGGGGGAGGTGGTGGCGGATCAGGATTTGGAGTTGTCCGCGTTGGAGGAGCCATCCTGAAGAGGTTGACATCCATTAGCACATTGATAGACAAATATTGAAGCTGAATCCAACGGATTGAAAATTGCAACATAAAGTCTTCACATCCGAACAAAATGAACGAATGCATTCCTCTTGAAGTGGTCACATATCCATAAATTGAGAAGCGACTTAGAATTAAGGTAGAGAAATAAATCAATAAGGTACAGATCAAGAATGAATAATCGGTAAGAAATCCCAATCTCAAACCAATATCCGTGGAAGAAGAACTAGAGCTACTAGAATTCCCACCTATGAAACTCCCGAACCTTTCCGGTTATGCAATCAAGTGTTGGGGATACAGGGGAAGCATAATATCTCACCCAAATCTAGCAAATCCTACATCCGGCTTTATCCATCCTTCAACACATAACCAAGAAACCTTCGGAAACCATCTACCTCAACCTTCGAAAAGCATCCATTATACAAGTTATGGCGATACTCCCGAACTCCCACCCCAGTACTGGGTGGCGTCGAGGTTATCTCACCAACGAACTACATAAAAGAGATTTTCGATGTCGGCGTACTAAACTCAGGTATTCCAGAACTGCAACGATAAAATTATGATGACAACACCTCAGAGCTCAACTCCCCAGGACACTTCCACTAAACCCCTGACAGGAGGCACCAAGACAATGTTCTCATCATAAAACCATCGGAACGATTCCAAGATACCCGCGTGATCCTAAATTTTTTTTAGTGAAATTTGAGAAGAGAAGAGTCAAAACTCTACGTCAGGATGCCTTACCAGAGCGATGAGGAGACTGGGAAGTAAAAAGAATTCCTAAATTCTCCGATATATAATTCCTAAATGACTCAAAACATTTTTCTAGACATAACTTGGCCGCTAAAAACGATCAAGCAATGGGGCTCCTAAGGTCGGGGAAGGCTCTGATACCAACTTGTAACACCCTCGATGCGACTATAGCTCCCACGTGTCGAGGCACGACTTAGAGACATAATCGCATTGAAGGCATACGTCGCAAGTTAGGCAATCTTCACAACATCCCATGTAATATAAATAATAAAGGGGAGATAACATAGCTGCCTTACACTCGCCACGTCAATCAAGTACATAAATAACATTACATCATCCAAACACTCATGGCCCGACTACGGCGCCAAAATAAAAGATAACCCAACAAGCGACACGGTCCCGATCACCCCAACTGGGCACCACTACTGATCATCTGGAAAGGAAACATAGTAACATTGAGAGTCTTCGTCGAACTCCCACTTGAGCTCATACGCGTCTCCTGGAGCAGAATCATCAGGCCCTGCATCTGGTGTAATAGTAATCTGTGAGCCACAGGGACTTAGCAATCTCGCACCCTCGCGATCAAGACTATTTAAGCTTATAGGTAAGGCAAGGTAAATATATGTGGAGCTGCAGCAAGCGGCTAGCAAGTATGGTGGCTAACTTATTCGCAAAAGAGAGCGAGAAGAGGAGGCAAAGCACAAGCGAGAAACTAGAGAGCAACCTGCGCAAGCATTACTCCAACACCGTGTCCACTTCCCGGACTCCACCAAGAAGAGGCCATCACGGTAACACACTCAGTTGATTCATTTTAATTAAGTTAAGGTTCAAGTTATCTACAACCGGACATTAACAAATTCCCATCTTCCCATAACCGCGGGCACGGCTTTTGAAAGTTCAAATCCCTGCAGGGGAGTCCCAACTTAGCCCATGACAAGCTCTCACGGTCAACGAAGGAATAGACCTCCTCCCAAGACGTTCCGATCAGACTCGGTATCTCGGTTCTTCAAGACACTTCGACAGGTTAAAACTAGACCAGCAACACCGCCCGAATGTGCCGACAAATCCCGATAGGAGCTGCACATATCTCGTTCTCAGGGCACACTCAGATGAGCCAGACGTCGGGTAGGCCAGCCTAGAGTTGCCCCTGGTAGCCCCGGACATCGCTCGGTTGGACCAACACTCAGAGGAGCACTGGCCTGGGGGGGCTAAAATAAGATGACCCTTGGGCTCCAGAAACCCATGGGAAAAAGAGGCTAGGTGGCAAATGGTAAAACCAAGGTTGGGCATTGCTGGAAAAGCTTTAATCAAGGCGAACTATCAAGGGGTTCCCATTATAACCCAACCGCGTAAGGAACGCAAAATTTGGGAACATAACACCGATATGACGGAAACTAGGGCGGCAAGAGTGGAACAAAACACTAGGAGAGAGGCCGAGCCTTCCACCCTTTACCAAGTATATAGATGCATTAAGATAACATAGCAATATAATGATATCCCAACAGGTAAATAAATGTTCCAACAAGGAACGGCCTCCAATCTTCACCTGCAACTAGCAACGCTATAAGAGGGGCTGAGCAAAGCGGTAACATAGCCAATCAACGGTTTGCTAGGACATGGTGGGTTAGAGGTTTGACATGGCAATTTGGGAGGCTTGAAAGCAAGTGGTAGGCATCGTAGCATTGGCATAGCAAAAGAGCGAGCAAACTAGCATAGCAAAGATAGTAGTGATTTCGAGGGTATGATCATCTTGCCTGCACAGTTGTCAGAGTTGACTGGATCCTCGAAAGCAAACTCAATGGGCTCCTCTTTAGCGAACTCGTCTCCCGGCTCTACCCAAACAGGACAAACAAGCAACAAAGACACAATCAACCACGTGCAAGGATCAAACAAGATTATGCAAAGATGATATGCTATGCGGGATGCGATGCGGGATGCATATGCAAGACATGACAGGAAATGCAAGAACCTGGCCTCAACTTGGAAACCCAAGTGTGCCACTGGAAATATGAGATGAAATCGCTTGAAAACGATATAAAGAACGCCGGAATCGGAGTTACGGTTTCGAAATGACAAGCGATTCAAATATGACACCGGTCTGCGATTTACAGCAAGTAGCCCTCTAAATGCAACAAGATGAACATGCTACAGCACCCAAACATGACAACAAAATACATGGCAGGGATGCATTCAAGATGCTTAACAAAAGTCTAGCACTGAGCTACGGCCAATTCATCCATTAACTGGTTCAAACAAGCATTGCAAAAATGCATATGACAAACAGATCTCAGACTTGGTGAAATTAACACTTGTCTAGAATTTCAGATCAGGTAGCACTCTTCGGAGCAACAAAACTACATGCTACAGGACCTGAACATGGCAAAGTAAAGCATGGCATGGAGCTACTCAAAGAGCTTAACAAAAGTCCCTTAGTGACCTTGAGCCAAAAGGGTCAGAAAATACAATTGCAAGCATGTGAACATAGCAAAAACATAATCAGTTTTCAGACTTAGTGAAAACTGGCACATGCTGAAACATAACTCAGGTAGGCATGTTTATGAGCTCGATGCACTCACTAAGGTGCAAGTCATGGCAAGCTAAGCATACATCCATAAAGAAGGCACAAAATGCAAGCTATACATGGCAAGAACAATAGCATAGCATGCACGGATCAACTACAACATCCTCGGCAAAATTGCAAACAAGTTGACAATCTGCCCAGATTCACAAAGTAGCAAAAGTAGACCTCGATTGAATCAATCTAGGGTGCTCCATAATTGCAAACAAATACATGGATGGATAGAGCACTACAATATTAACAAAACATCCTTACTAATCATCCTCAAAAGAGGCACGGATCACTAGGAAACAACATGAACATATGGCCATATGAGATAAATAGATCAAGGACTTGGTGGAATTGCTAAGTCCCTGAAATCAGAATTACTAAGTGCACCACTTTGCAAGCTTGCACAAGACACCACACACATCACAAAAATACATGGGTTGCACCTCTGGAAAGATGACAAAACCCTTCACAAAGCATATGTAGAGCATCAGGGCATATCATGCACACATTAATCATGGCAAAAATGACAAAAAAGCTAAATGGAGCAGCAGATCTGACAATTATCTCAAGTAGCCATCTTTTAACAGCATTTCGGGCGTCAATATGAACTCAAATGAAAATGATGCAATGGAATGAAATGATGTACTCTCTGAGATGAACATTTTGATATGCTATATGCATGAATCGGAGCTACGGATGCAAAGTTACGCGACTATGAACAGGAGCACTTGGATCTGGAATTTCGGGACTTAGAAGAAAAAAAACAACCTAGGGTTCACTGTTCATCCGGATCGGGCACGAAATCCGATGTTCGTCGCTGGGGCTTCGCCGGAGAGGACGCCGGTGGCCGGATCCGGCAAGGGAGGGCGAGGACGAGGGCGGCCGGTGCCGGAGCTTGAACGACGGCGAGCGGGGTCGGCCACGGCGACGAGTGGCGGTGAGGGGCTCCGGCCGGTGACGGGATGGCGAGGAGGCGGCGATGGCGCGGTGGCAGTGGGGTCCCGGCGACGAAGGCGAGTGCGGCGGCGCGGGCGGCGCTCGGGAAGGAGGAAGGGCGCGGGTGGCGCGGCTTCCCTGGGCCCCGGGGGCCCGACGTGGGCCTGGCGGGCCCGCGCGGGTGGCGGCGCGGCGATGTGGGC
>NC_041380.1:467727537-467880032 GCF_002162155.2 Triticum dicoccoides | reverse complement strand
GGGGTTAAATAGAGGTAGAGGGAGCTAGGAGAGTCCAAATGAGGTGCGGTTTTCGGCCACACGATCGTGATCGAACGATCTAGATGATGGAGAAGGCTTAGGTGGGTTTTGGGCCAAATTGGGGGGTGTTGGGTTGTAACACACACGAGGCCTTTTCGGTCCCTCGGTTAACCGTTGGAGTATCAAACGAAGTCCAAATGATACGAAACTTGACAGGCGGTCTACCTGTAGTAAACCAAGGCCGCTTGGCCAGTCTCGGTCCAATCCGGAAATGTTTAATCCCCACACACGAAAGAAAGCTAGAAATGACCACCGGAGGAGAACGAAGCGCCGGAATGCAAAACGGACAACGGAGAAAATGCTCGAATGCATGAGACGAACACGTGTGCAAATGCAATGCACATGATGACATGATATGAGATGCATGACAACGATAACAACACACGGAGACAAAAACCCGAACCCGAGAAAATAAAATAACTTAACGCCGGAAACGGCAAGAGTTGGAGTACAAATTGGGAAAGTTACATCCGGGGTGTTACACATTAGTCCCCTTGTAAACCATTCATCGCTTTACCACTGATAAACAATCTGTCGTAGGCGGTTTATAACTTCCTCCGGTTTATCAATTTTACATGCTTGAATTCCTTTTTCCTCAACCTGGTGTACCTTATGCATTGTCATTAATGAATCATAAACTGGCATTATTCCTTTCCAGCTCTTCTCTTGCGATGGCCAAACAATTCTATTCCTGTAACTGGGCCCCTTCTCGGGTTACTGATGAGCAACTGAACGGATGTGTCAAAATTGGTACCTTACCGAAGAAAAATGAAATCCAGTGGCGAGTTCCTGGTCCAAAAAATCCCCCTACCCCTAGAGAGGGTGAAGTAGTAGTGTTTGCTGATCATATGGGCCGGGTGGTAAGTGCCAAGTGCATAACTTGTTATACGCTTGGTACTTCAAATATATACAACATGTTGATGACATGTTTGTTCTTTATAGGCTGAGCTAAGCAAAAGGGACTCCCAAACCGCTGATCTTCAAGAGAACATCAAATCTCAGAAAGCGGAGGCTTCTAAAGCCAAAGAGGAGCTGAACAATGCCTTAACAGCCATGGAGAAGCTGAAGGAAAACTTCAAGAAGGAGCATGCAGATTGGGACACGGAGAAGGCCGCTTTAGTAAAAAAAAGGCCGAAGACGCAGAGGCAGCCCTTAAACCGGCGGTCGAAGAACTGACCGGTTTAAAGCGGCAAATAAATGCTATGACCTTTGTTGTATTTGGTAAGTATCCTCATCTGATATTTTCAAGTCATTCTACCGTATCAATTACCAGTTTACTGATGCTTGCAATGTCACAGGGACCCGCATTACCCATCTGGGCTCTGACATGCGGATGACGCTGAAGGCAGGCTACACCTTGATAGAGTAGTTGTATTCCGGATCCCAATGGGCTATCTGCACTGCTGCTTATAACAGGCCTCCTCCAACACTGATAAAAGAAACTATCGAGAAGTTGTCCATGTTGCCTGCCCGGTTGGATGAACTCAAAAGATCAGCTGCAAGGTCAGGCGCGCTGACTGCGCTAATCCGGGCCAAGGCATGGATTCCAGATCTTGAACCGGCAGATGTCGGCCAAGGCTACCCCAGCGTGAAGGAAGATGGTACAGAATTTAACAATGATGATCTCCGAAGGCTGACAAGGGAAATGCGACCCATAGCGAGCAAATTGGCGGATGAAATGGATCTGTCCCATTATCAGTCGGTTTATGATGTTGATCAGAAAAGATATCCTGCGCCGATACATGATGTAGAGGATCTTGTTCCGCTAATTCGTAAGCACACTTATGCCCGTGACATTGATCCTTCCCCCCTTATAAGTGAATAAGCCGTTTCCCAAGCTTTAACTGGAATAGATTGGACAACAATTGACTTCCAGCCACTCGGTAGAGAGGAGGAGGATGCACCGACTCAAGATGACCCGCAATCTTCAAGTCGTCCTGGTGATGAATCCTGAACTGGAGGCCAGTTTAATTTGTTGCAGCCTACCATTCTTGCTGAAACAATCATCTTGTGTGGGCATAAAAATGCCTTGTAATAGGCTAGTTCAAACACTTTGTCTGTTATGCCATCGAGCATACTTATTTTGCTGGATACTGATAACTCACCATGCTTTTGGGATTTTTATTATATGCATAATCTGCAATGGCTGTATGTTAACTTGTTCCTGCATATAAGAGATTGAAAAAGGGTCCTGGCGGTTTACCGCTGGACCGGTCATGATGCACAAATATATGGCCTAGGTGTAGAGCCAAGCTGTTTTAAAAACAACCAGATATATAAAAAAGAGAATACATGTTACCTCGTTTGTTTGACCCATGGTTGTTTGAAAAATGGTGATGACACCAATCTGTAGTATTGATGACTCCTTCCAGGGTTGCCGGTTTACGAGAAAACCGTACCGGGTTATGATAAACACCAGCTTTATCCATATACTACTGGTGACTTGTAGTCAAAACCAGACCGGCGCAATGAATCGCCGGATTATAGCTGATCGTGTACAAACAATTTAGCATTGTAAGCTACGCCGGGTTGTAATAAACGCCGGTTTATCATAAAATACTTATGAATATCAAAAAAGAAAAACTTTGCAAAAACACAAGAAGAATATGCAAGGCTTTTCATGGGCTGCCAGGCCCTAAATCGAGGCTTTTCATGGACTGCCAGGCCACTGAGTTAAACCATTTTTCAAAGCCTTTTAAGATGCACCTCAATCTTTAACCAATCATCGTTTTAACTTTGACAAGTTCAGGGTCTATGAGATTGACTTGTCAAACGTTCGATGGGTCATACCAGGTTTATGATAACCCACAAGTATAGGGGATCGCAACAGTTTTCGAGGGTAGAGTATTCAACCCAAATTTATTGATTCGATACTAGGGGAGCCAAAGAATATTCTCAAGTATTAGCAGCTGAGTTGTCAATTCAACCACACCTGGAAACTTAATATCTGCAGCAAATTATTTAGTAGCAAAGTAATATGATAGTAGTGGTAACGGTAGCAAAAGGTAATGATAGTAAAAGTAATGTTTTTGGTATTTTGTAGTGATGATAGCAGTAGCAACAAAAAAGTAAATAAGCGATGAACAATATATGGAAAGCTCGTTGGCAATGGATCAGTGATGGAGAATTATGTCGGATGCGGTTCATCATGTAACAGTCATAACCTAGGGTGACACAGAACTAGCTCCAATTCATCAATGTAATGTAGGCATGTATTCCGAATATAGTCATACGTGCTTATGGAAAAGAACTTGCATGACATCTTTTGTCCTACCCTCCCGTGGCAGCGGGGTCCTTATGGAAACTAAGGGATATTAAGGCCTCCTTTTAATAGAGTACCGGAACAAAGCATTAACACATAGTGAATACATGAACTCCTCAAACTACGGTCATCACCGGTAGGTATCCCGATTATTGTCACTTCGGGGTTAACGGATCATAACACATAATAGGTGACTATAGACTTGCAAGATAGGATCAAGAACTCTCATATATTGATGAAAACATAATAGGTTCAGATCTGAAATCATGGCACTCGGGCCCTAGTGACAAGCATTAAGCATAGCAAAGTCATAGCAACATCAATCTCGGAACATAGTGGATACTAGGGATCAAACCCTAACAAAACTAACTCGATTACATGATAGATCCCATCCAACCCATCATCGTCCAGCAAGCCTATGATGGAATTACTCACGCACGGCGGTGAGCATCATGAAATTGGTAATGGAGGATGGTTGATGATGACGATGGCGACGGATTCCCCTCTCCGGAGCCCCGAATGGACTCCAGATCAGCCCTCTCGAGAGGTTTTAGGGCTTGGCGGTGGCTCCGTATCGTAAAACACGATGAATCCTTCTCTTTGGTTTTTTCTCCCCGAAACAAAATATATAGAATTGGAGTTGGAGTGAGAGGAGCTCCAGGAGGCCCACGAGGTAGGGGGGCGCGCCCTAGGGGGGCAGGTGTGCCCCCACCCTCGTGGGCAGGTGGTGGGCCCCCTGGCCTTCATCTTTTGTAGGTATTTTTTATATTTTCCGAATAGATGTTCCTTGAAGTTCCAGGTCATTTCGAGAACTTTTGTTTCTGCACATAAATAACACCATGGTAATTCTGTTGAAAATAGCGTCAGTCCGGGTTAGTTCCATTCAAATCATGCAAGTTAGAGTCCAAAACAAGGGCAAAAGTGTTTGGAAAAGTAGATATGACGGAGACGTATAAAATCCCCCAAGCTTAAACCTTTGCTTGTCCTCAAGCAATTCAGTTGACAAACTAAAAGTGATAAAGAAAAACTTTTACAAACTCTGTTTGCTCTTGTTGTTGTAAATATGTAAAGCCAGCATTCAAGTTTTCAGCAAAGATTATAACTAACCACATTCACAATAACGCTAGGTCTCAAGTTTACTCATATCAATGGCATAATCAACTAGCGAGCAATAATAATAAACCTCGGATGACAACACTTTCTCAAAACAATCATAATATGATATAACAAGATGGTATCTCGCTAGCCCTTTCTGAGACCGCAAAACATAAATGTAGAGCACCTTTAAAGATCAAGGACTGACTAGACATTGTAATTCATGGTAAAAGAGATCCAGTCAAGTCATACCCAATGTAAACTAACAATAATGAATGCAAATGACAGCGGTGCTCTCCAACTGGTGCTTTTTAATAAGAGGATGATGACTCAACATAAAAGTAAATAGATAGGCCCTTTGCAGAGGGAAGCAGGGATTTGTAGAGGTGCCAGAGCTCAGTTTTGAAATAGAGGTGAATAATATTTTGAGCGGTATACTTTCATTGTCAACATAACAACCAAGAGATGGCGATATCTTCCATGCTACACACATTATAGGCGGTTCCCAAACAGAATGGTAAAGTTTATGCTCCCCCTTCCACCAACAAGCATCAATCCATGGCTTGCTCGAAACAATGAGTGCCTCCAACTAACAAGAGTCCCAGGGGGAGTTTTGTTTGCAATTATTTTGATTTAGTTTGCATAAAGCATGGGACTGGGCATCCCGGTGACCAGCCATTTTCTCGTGAGTGAGGAGCGGAGTCCACTCCTCTTGAGAATAACCCGCCTAACATGGAAGATACGGACAGCCCTAGTTGATACATGAGCTATTCGAGCATACAAAACAGGATATTTGTTTGAAGGTTTAGAGTTTGGCACATACAAATTTACTTGGAACGACAGGTAGATACCATATATAGGTAGGTATGGTGGACTCATATGGAATAACTTTGGAGTTTATGGAGTTGGATGCACAAGCAGTATTCCCGCTTAGTACAGGTGAAGGCTAGCAAAAGACTGGGAAGCGACCAGCTAGAGAGGGACAACAGTCATGAACATGCATTAAAATTAATCAACACCGAATGCAAGCATGAGTAGGATATAATCCACCATGAACATAAATATCGTGAAGGCTATGTTGATTTTGTTTCAACTACATGCGTGAACATGCGCCAAGTCAAGTCACTTAAATCATTCAGAGGAGGATACCACCCTATCATACCACATCATAACCATTTTAATAGCATATTGGCACGCAAGGTAAACCATTATAAGCTCCCAGCTAATCAAGCATGGCACAAGAAACTATGATCTCTAGTTGTCATTGCAAACATGTTTATTCATAATAGGCTGAATCGGGAACGATGAACTAATCATATTTACAAAAGCAAAAGAGGTCGAGTTCATACCAGCCTTTCTCATCTCAGTCAGTCCATCATATATCATCATGATTGCCTTTCACTTGCACGACCGAACGATGTGAATAATAATAATTGTGCACGTGCATTGGACTAAGCTAGAATCTGCAAGCATTCAATAAACAGGAGAAGACAAGGCAATATGGGCTCTTTTGTCAGATAGAAAATAATGCATATAAGAGCCACTTCAACAATTTAATCATGGTCTTCTCCTATCGACCCCCAAAGAAAATAAAATAAATAAAACTATTTACATGGGAAAGCTCCCAACAAGCAAAAGAAGAACAGGAAATCTTTTGGGTTTTTCTTATTCATTACTACTACAAGCATGGAAGGTAAACTAAAAAATTAAAAGCTACAACTAATTTTTTTGGTTTTTCTTAAGGTTTATCAAACACACAAGAAGAAAGCATAAAAAGGAAATAAACTAGTGTGGATGATACAATGAAAAAGTATGAGCACCGACATCTAGCAATGAGTGTGTGTGAACATAAATGTAATGTCGGTGGGAAATACGTACTCCCCCAAGCTTAGGCTTTTGGCCTAAGTTGGTCTATGGCAACGGCTGGCCTGGCGGATATCCATAATAGTAGTTGGGGTCATACTGTGAAGAAGAAGACTTCGATTGCCACTGGTTGGCTCATCTCTAGATCCCACTGGTAATTAGACTGTCGTGGAGGATCAACTTGTGGTTCCGGCTCTGGCTCTGTGGCTGATGTAGGATTTCTGTAGGCGTGAATAGCCTCTAACGGAACAAGGTACTGGCCTGTAGATAAATCAAACAAGGAAGGAGCAGGCAGGGTAATAGTCTCAGGATGATGTTTATCAAAGAACAGTTTGTATTGAAGCTCTCCTTCCCTATTCTTAACAATAAAATCATGTGCCACCATACTCTTATAATCTAAATAAACACGAGGCAGCACTTTTTCTTCCTTCTCATAATGCCTAATAGGTATGTTAAAATGTGCAGCTAGGCGTGAAGCATAGATGCCTCCAAAGATGGGGCCCTTTGTACGGTTCAGACTTAACCGTTTAGCAATAATGCCACCCATACTAACAGAGTTATCACTGAATAAACCGTGGAGCAAAGTAATAATATCATGAACACTAAGGTTTCCACAGTTTCCACGACCAATTAAGCAACGACTAGCAAATAATGCAAAATAGCGTAAAACAGGGAAATGTATGCTAGTGATTCATGCATCGCAAACCTTCCTTGTTTCCCCTA
Organism: Triticum dicoccoides; assembly: GCF_002162155.2. Lineage (NCBI taxonomy): Eukaryota > Viridiplantae > Streptophyta > Magnoliopsida > Poales > Poaceae > Triticum > Triticum dicoccoides. Next base: position 467,873,029 of record NC_041380.1, on the reverse strand, counting down.
CAGTGATGGTATCAATAACCCATCCACATCCTCGCGATGTGGTTCCTCTGTCTTGCCCTCAAAAGGGACCAAACAAATCCGACAAAAATCATAAAGTGACATCTCCTTATGCTCATCATATAAATAAAACTCCATCGTAGGTGGTGAGCTCCTAGAATGGAAATGAAAGTTTTGCACAAAGATATTTGTGAGTAAGAGATACTGATCGCGTTGGTCGTGTTGGAAAGCAGTAAGGCATGCATTCTCAGCCAATTCATAAAAATCTTCATAAATCCTGGCTTCTCTCAAGAAATCATCGGAAGGCCATTCACACGACCGAACCTCCGCGGTGCAAGGCAGATTATACTTGGGCTTCTGTGCCTTTTCCTTAGAGCTTCGGCTCGATGAGCCCCTCAAAAGTCTCTTCATTATTTTTTGAAAAATTCTGAAATTTTTAGTAACTTCCAAATAAAAGTAAACCAAACTCAATAATATTGATAGCAACTACTCCTACAAGTGCCTAGAGCCTATATCATGCATCAAAACTACTTGGAACCATATAAATTTGACATGCAAGCTCAAGAACATGGTCACCTAGGCAGCACAAATTTGCAATGAATAAAGCACTAGAACAAAAACTACTTGGACCAATGGAGGAGTGACATACCAAGGAACAATCTCCCCAAGCAGTTTTGTGAGAGGTGCTTTGAGCAAGGAGATCCAAAATGGTAGCAAAATGAGTTTGGACTCGGGTTTGAGCTGGATATTCGTGTTTGTGGGAGGAAGAAGGAGCGTGTGGGTGAAAGGATAAGTGGAGGAGGGCCACCATGGGCCCACGAGGCAGGGGGCGCGCCCAAGGGGGTAGGGCGCGCCCTCCACCCTCGTGGCCAGGTGGATGACCCCCCCTGCTGTGTTCTCAGTGCCAAGTATTCTCAAATATTCCAGAAAAAATCATATTTAAATTTTAGGGCATTTGGAGAACTTATATTTTCGGGGTATTTTTATATTGCACGGATAATCAGATAACAAACAGAAAAATACCTATTTTTATTTTATTTAATATAAATAACAGAAAGTAAAAGTGGGGTACAGAAGGTTGTGCCTTCTAGTTTCATCCATCTCATGCTCATCAAAAGGAATCCACTAACAAGGTTGATCAGGTCTTGTTAACAAACTCATTCCGAATAACATGGAACTGGAGAAATTTCGAATAACACTATGTTACCTCAACGGGGATATGCACATCCCCAATAATAAGAATATCATATTTCTTCTTGACAGTAGGAAGAGGAAATTCAAAACCTCTAAATATAATCAATGGAATTTTTCCAGTAGAATTGATACTGTGGACTTGAGGTTGTTTCCTCGGAAAGTGTACCGTATGCTCATTACCATTAACATGAAAAGTGACATTGCCTTTAGTGCAATCAATAACAGCCCCTGCAGTATTCAAAAAGGGTCTTCCAAGAATAATAGACATACTATCGTCCTCGGGAATATCAAGAATAACAAAGTCCGTTAAAATAGTAACGTTTGCAACTACAACAGGCACATCCTCACAAATACCGGCAGGTATAGCAGTTGATTTATCAGCCATTTGCAAAGATATTTCAGTAGGTGTCAACTTATTCAGTTCAAGTCTATGATATAAAGAGAGAGGCATAACACTAACACCGGCTCCAAGATCACATAAAGCAGTTTTAACATAGTTTCTTTTAATAGAGCATGGTATAGTTGGTACACCGGGATCTCCAAGTTTCTTTGGTATTCCACCCTCAAAAGTATAATTAGCAAGCATGGTCGAAATTTCAGCTTTCGGTATCTTTCTTTTATTTGTAACAATATCTTTCATACACCTAGCATAAGGATACATTTTGAGCATATCAGTTAATCGCATACGCAAAAAGATAGGTCTAATCATTTCAGCAAAGCGTTCAAAATCCTCATCATCCTTTTTCTTGGATGGTTTGGGAGGAAAAGGCATGGGTTTCTAAACCCATGGTTCTCTTTCTTTACCATGTTTCCTAGCAACAAAGTCTTTCTTATCATAACGTTGATTCTTTGATTGTGGGTTATCAAGATCAACAGCAGGTTCAATTTCTATATCATTATCATTACTAGGTTGTGCATCATCATGAATGTTTTTATTAACAGTATCACTAGTTTCAGGTTCATTACCAGATTGTGTTTCAGCATCAGAGATAGAAATATCATTTGGATTCTCAGGTGGTTCAACGATAGGTTTACTAGAAGCATGCAAAGGCCTATCATTTTTCTTTTTCTTCCATTTTGAAAGACTAGGTGCATCTATATTATTTCTCTGAGAATCTTGCTCAATTCTCTTAGGGTGGCCTTCAGGATACAAAGGTTCCTGAGTCATTTTACCACCTCTAGTAGCCACTCTAACAGCATTATCATTATTCTTACTATTCAATTCATTGAGCAAATCATTTTGAGCTTTAAGTACTTGTTCTACTTGAGTGGTAACCATAGAAGCATGTTTACTAATAAGTTTAAGTTCACCTTTGACATTAGCCATATAATCACCCAAGTGCTCAAGCATATTTGAATTGTATTTCAATTATCTACCAAAATAGGCATTGAAATCTTCTTGCTTCGCCATAAATTTATCAAACTCATCTAAGCATGGGCTAGCAAACTTAGTAAATGGGATTTCAGCTTTATCATATCTATAGAGAGAATTTACCTTTACTACTTGTGTCGGGTTATCAAGACCATGAGTTTCTTCAAGAGGTAATGGATTAAGATCATATGTTTCTTCAACATGCGGTAAATTAAGACCATGTATTTCTTCAATAGGAGGTAAATTCTTAACATCTTCAGCTTTAATACCTTTTTCTTTCATAGATTTCTTTGCCTCTTGCATATCTTCAGGACTAAGAAATAGAATACCTCTCTTCTTCGAAGTTGGTTTAGGAATAGGCTCAGGAACTGGCTCAGGAGGTGTCCAATTATTTTCATTTGTCAACATATTATTCAATAGAATTTCAGCTTCATCCGGTGTTCTTTCCCTGAAAACAGAACCAGCACAACTATCCAGGTAATCTCTGGAGGCATCGGTTAGTCCATTATAGAAGATATCAAGTATTTCATTTTTCTTAAGAGGATGGTCAGGCAAAGCATTAAGTAATTTGAGAAGCCTCCCCCAAGCTTCTGGGAGACTCTCTTCTTCAATTTGCACAAAATTATATATATCCCTTAAAGCAGCTTGTTTCTTATGAGCAGGGAAATATTTAGCAGAGAAGTAATAAATCATATCTTGGGGACTACTCACACAACCAGGATCAAGAGAATTAAACCATATCTTAGCATCACCCTTTCATGAGAACGGAAATATTTTAAGGATATAAAAGTAATGAGTTCTCTCATCATTAGTGAACAGGGTAGCTATATCATTTAATTTAGTAAGATGTGCCACAATAGTTTCAGATTCATAGCCATGAAAAGGATCAGATTCAACCAAAGTAATTATATCAGTATCAACAGAGAATTCATAATCCTTATCGGTAACACAGATAGGTGAAGTAGCAAAAGCAGGGTCAGGTTTCATTCTAGCATTTAGAGATTGCTTATTCCATTTAGCTAATAACCTCTTAAGTTCGTATCTATCTTTGCAAGCTAAAATAGCTATAGAAGCTTCTTTATCAAAAACATAACCCTCGGGAATAATAGGTAAGTCTTCATCATCAATTTCATTAGTATTATCAGATTCAATATTTTCATTCTCTCTAGCCCTAGCAAGTTGTTCATTAAGAAATTCACCAAGTGGCACAGTAGCATCAAGCATAGAAGTAGTTTCATCATAAGTATCATGCATAGCAGAAGTGCCATCATCAATAACATGTGACATATCAGAACGAATAGCAGAAGCAGGTTTAGGTGTCGCAAGCTTACTCATAATAGAAGGTGAATCAAGTGCAGAGCTAGATGGCAGTTCCTTACCTTCCCTCGTAGTTGAGGGATAAATCTTAGTTTTTGGATCTCTCAAGTTCTTCATAATGATAGGCAGATATAAATCCCAAGTGACTCAAAGAATAGAGCTATGCTCCCCGGCAGCGGCGCCAGAAAATAGTCTTGATAACCCACAAGTATAGGGGATTGCAACAGTTTTCGAAGGTAGAGTATTCAACCCAAATTTATTGATTCGACACAAGGGGAGCCAAAGAATATTCTCAAGTATTAGCAGCTGAGTTGTCAATTCAACCACACCTGGAAACTTAATATCTGCAGCAAAGTATTTAGTAGCAAAGTAATATGATAGTAGTGGTAACGGTAGCAAAAGGTAATGATAGTAAAAGTAATGTTTTTGGTATTGTGTAGTGATGATAGCAGTAGCAACGGAAAAGTAAATAAGCGAAGAACAATATATGGAAAGCTCGTAGGCAATGGATCAGTGATGGAGAATTATGCTGGATGCGGTTCATCATGTAACAGTCATAACCTAGGGTGACACGGAACTAGCTCCAATTCATCAACGTAATGTAGGCATGTATTCCGAATATAGTCATACGTGCTTATGGAAAAGAACTTGCATGACATCTTTTGTCCTACCCTCCCGTGGCAGTGGGGTCCTTACGGAAACTAAGGGATATTAAGGCCTCCTTTTAATAGAGTACCGGAACAAAGCATTAACACATAGTGAATACATGAACTCCTCAAACTACGGTCATCACCAGTAGGTATCCCGATTATTGTCACTTCGGGGTTAACGGATCATAACACATAATAGGTGACTATAGACTTGCAAGATAGGATCAAGAACTCACATATATTGATGAAAACATAATTGGTTCGGATCTGAAATCAGGGCACTCGGGCCCTAGTGACAAGCATTAAGCATAGCAAAGTCATAGCAACATCAATCTCAGAACATAGTGGATACTAGGGATCAAACCCTAACAAAACTAACTCGATTACATGATAGATCCCATCCAACCCATCACCGTCCAGCAAGCCTACGATGGAATTACTCACGCACGGCAGTGAGCATCATGAAATTAGTGACGGAGGATGGTTGATGATGATGATGGCGGCGGATTCCCCTCTCCGAAGCCCCGAACGGACTCCATATCAGCCCTCCTGAGAGGTTTTAGGGCTTGGCGGCGTCTCCGTATCATAAAACGCGATGAATCCTTCTCTCTGATTTTTTTCTCCATGAAACAAAATATATAGAGTTGGAGTTGGAGTCGGAGGAGCTCCAGGGGGGCCACGAGGTAGGGGCGCGCCCCCCACCCTCGTGGACAGGTGGTGGGCCCCCTGACCTTCATCTTTTGCAGGTATTTTTTATATTTTCTGAATAGATGTTTCGTGAAGTTTCAGGTCATTCCGAGAACTTTTGTTTCTGCACATAAATAACACCATGGTAATTCTGCTAAAAACAGCGTCAGTCCGGGTTAGTTCCATTCAAATCATGCAAGTTAGAGTCCAAAACAAGGGCAAAAGTGTTTGGAAAAGTAGATACGACGGAGACGTATCAGTTTACCTGGACGGAGTGGCTTACTTAAAGAGTTAGGATAACCCGGGGTTTTAGGTGAATACACCTGGCTTCCAAGCCTGCCTTGATAGCCTATTGGAAAGGTGCAGACTCTTTGTTCTTTGAGAAACAAAGAGCCCCTAAGCAACATGTGAGATGTGCTCGGTGGATGCCTATGTTTGAGTTGTGCTGGTGCAACACTCTCTTTGGCCCCACATAATTTCCTTTTGGCCTTAAGCCTATCAAGAGGTGTAGCTATGGTGTAAATACAACCAAGCCCCCTAGTGATTTCCCTTTGGCTTTAAGCCGATCAAGAGGTGTAGCTCAGGTTCGAATATGACCAAGCCCCCTAGTGATTTCATATGCGTGGCTAGACAAGCTGGATCAGCAGAACTCCGCTTTTATGAACAGGAGCCCTTATGTAAACATACTGGATGTAAAGACAATAGAGACCCAGCTTTAGCTGAGGCTCCGGTTTATTATATTGATCATAGTATATACATTGTCATAATTATGTACATAAAAAAGAGCCTATGGCTTAAGTATAGTAAGGCCGAAGATGAGCTATATTCCACGGCCGCTTGGTCTCCTCCTCCGATTTACGTGAGTCTTTGGGATCTCGAACATCGATAAGGTAGTATGATCCATTGTGCAAATTTTTGCTGACCACAAAAGGCCCTTCCCAAGGTGGGGATAACTTGTGCATATCAGTCTGATCCTGGATGAGTCGGAGCACCAGATCGCCTTCTTGAAAAGTCCTGGTTTTAACCCGGCGGCTGTGATAACGTTGCAGATCTTGTTGGTAAATCGTCGAACATGCTGCCGCAAGATCACGCTCCTCCTCTAACAGGTCCAGTGAGTCCTGATGTGCTTTCTCATTATCAGCTTCAACATAAGCCACCACACGGGGCGAGTCATGACGTATGTCACTAGGGAGAACTGCTTCTGCTCCGTAAACCATGAAGAAAGGCGTGTAACCCGTAGATCTGTTTGGTGTGGTGTTGATGCTCCATAACATGGAAGATAACTCCTCCACCCAACAACCCGGCGTCCGCTTTGAAGGAACCATAAGCCGGGGCTTGATACCTCTCAAAATTTCCTGATTGGCCCTTTCTGCCTGACCATTAGATTAGGGGTGAGCCACTGATGACATGTCAAGCCGGATGTGCTCTCGTTGACAAAATTCCTCCATAGCACCCTTGGACAGATTAGTACCATTATCAGTGATAATGTTGTGTGGAAAACCAAACCGGAATATCACCTTTTTGATGAATTGAACTTACGTGGCCGCATCACACTTACTGACTGGCTCTGCCTCTACCCACTTGGTAAACTCATCAACTGCTACCAACAGGTGAGTCTTCTTGTCCTTGACCTCTTAAAAGGTCCAACCATATCGAGCCCCCAAGTTGCAAACGGCCAAGTTATTGGGATCATTCTTAATTCTTGGGCCGAAACATGAGCACGGTGTGCAAACTTTTGACAACCATCACACCTCTTTACCAAATCCTTAGCACCAGCATGAGCCGTCAACCAATAGAAGCCGTGACGAAAAGCCTTAGCCACAGAGGATTTTGAAGCGGTGTGGTGACCACAATCTCCCTCGTGGATCTCACGCAAGATCTCACAACCTTCTTGAGGAGAGACACAACGCTGAAATGCTCCTGTGACGCTACAACGATGTAGCTCCCCATTGACAATGGTCGTTGACTTGGATCGCCAGATTATCTGCCGGGCCAAGGTTTCGTCGTCTGGCAACTCGCCCCAGTTCATGTATGTCAGGTACGGGACCATCCAATCCGGAATAACATGAAGAGCCGCCACCAATTGAGCCTCCGGGTCGGGCACAGCCAGATCCTCCTCCGTAGGTATCTTCACTAACGGATTATGCAGTGCATCGAGGAAGGTATTGGGTGGCACCGGTTTACATTAAGAGCCTAAGCGACTTAAAGCGTCTCCTGCTTCATTCTTCCACCGGTCTATATGGTCCACTTGATAACCCTTGAAGTGACCAGCCACTGCATCCACCTCTCATCTATATGCTGCCTGATACGTCTCCAACGTATCTATAATTTTTGATTGCTCCATGCTATATTATCTACAGTTTTGGCCAATATTGGGCTTTATTTTCCACTTTTATATTATTTTTGGGACTAACCTATTAACCGGAGGCCCAGCCCAGATTTGCTGTTTTATGCCTATTTCAGTGTTTCGAAGAAAAGGAATATCAAACAGAGTCGAAACGGAACGAAATCAACTGGAGAAGTTATTTTTGGAAGGAAACCTACCAGATAGACTTGGACCCTACATCAGAAGATGAAGGAGGAGCTCACGAGGGTAGGGGCGCGCCCACCCACCTGGGGCGCGCCCCCTGCCTCGTGGCCAACCCTTCGGTCCACCGACGTACTCCTTTCACCCATATATACCCACGTATCCTAAAACTTCCAGAATGAAGATTAGATTGGGAGTTCCGCCGCCAGAAGCCTCCGTAGACACCGAAAGCCAATCTAGACCCGTTCCGGCACCCTACCGGAGGGGGCAATCCTTCTCCAGTGGCCATCTTCATCATCCCGGTGCTCTCCATGACGAGGAGGGAGTAGTTCTCCCTCGGGGCTGAGGGTATGTACCAGTAGCTATGTGTTTGATCTCTCTCTCGTGTTCTTGATTTGGCACGATTTTGATGTATCGCAAGCTTTGCTATTATAGTTGGATCTTATGTTTCTTCTCCCCCTCTACTCTCTTGTAATGAATTGAGTTTCCCCTTTGAAGTTATCTTATCGGATTGAGTCTTTAAAGATTTGGGAACACTTGATGTATGTCTTGCCGTGCGTATCTGTGGTGACAATGGGATATCACGTGATTCACTTGATGTATGTTTTGGTGATCAACTTGCGGGTTCCGCCCATGAATCTATGCATAGGGGTTGGCACAAGTTTTCGTCGTGATTCTTCGGTAGAAACTTTGGGGCACTCTTTGAGGTTCTATGTGTTGGTTGAATAGATGAATCTAAGATTGTGTGACGCATATCGTATAATCATACCCACAGATACTTGAGGTGACATTGGAGTATCTAGGTGACATTAGGGTTTTGATTGATTTGTGTCTTAAGGTGTTATTCTAGTACGAACTCTAGGGCTGTTTGTGACACTTATAGGAATAGCCCAACGAATTGATTGGAAAGAATAACTTTGAGGTGGTTTCGTACCCTACCATAATCTGTTCGTTCGTTCTCTGCTATTAGTAACTTTTGAGTGACTCTTTGTTGCATGTTGAGGGATAGTTATGTGATCCAATTATGTTATTATTGTTGAGAGGACTTGCACTAGTGAAAGTATGAACCCTAGGCCTTGTTTCCACACATTGCAATACCGTTTACGCTCACTTTTATCATTATTTACCTTGCTGTTTTTATAATTTCAGATTACAAATACCTTTATCTACTATCCATATACCACTTGTTTTACCATCTCTTCGCCGAACTAATGCACTTGTACAATTGACCGTTGTATTGGGTGTGTTGGGGACACAAGAGACTCTTTGTTATTTGGTTGCAGGGTTGCTTGAGAGAGACCATCTTCATCCTACGCCTCCTACGGATTGATAAACCTTGGGTCATCCACTTGAGGGAAATTTGCTACTGTCCTACAAACCTCTGCACTTGGAGGCCCAACAACGTCTACAAGAAGAAGGTTGTGTTGTGTAGTAGACATCAAGCTCTTTTCTGGCGCCGTTGCCGGGGAGGTGAGTGCTTGAAGGTATATCTTTAGATCTTGCAATCGAGTCTTTCAGTTTCTTGTTTTATCACTAGTTTAGTCTATAAAAGAAAACTATAAAAAATGGAATTGAGTTTGTCTCATACGCTTCACCTTTTTAATATCTTTCGTGAGTATGATGGAAAGGATAATTGTGCTCAAGTGCTAGAAGAAGAATTGCATAGAATGCTTGGCATAAAATATGTGAATGATGAGCATGATTGCAATGTTGTTAGTATGAATTCCTTGAATATCCATGATGCTAATGATATGCAAAGCCACAAGCTTGGGGAATCTACATTTGATGAAGATGATATTTTTTGTCCCCCAAGTTTTGATGAGCAAATTTATTATGACGAAAGCATGCCTCCTATCTATGATGATTATTGTGATGACACGTATGCTTTAAAGAACAATAATAACCATGAAACTTGTCATCTTGATCTTAATTTTCAGTCACATGATAGTTATTTTGTTGAGTTTGCTCCCACTATAATTCATGAGAAGAATTTTGCTTGTGTGGAGATTAGTAAAATTTCTATGCTTGTAGATCATGAAAAGAATGCTTTAGGTGCTGGTTATATTGTTGAATTCATTCATGATGCTACTTAAAATTATTATGAGGGAGGAACATGTGCTTGTAGGAATTGCAATAATATCATGTTTCATCTCTATGTGCTTAAAATTTTGAAGTTATGCTTGTTTTACCTTCCTATGCAAGTTGATTCTTGTTCCCATAAGTTGTTTGCTCAAAAAATCCCTATGCATATGAAGTGGGTTAGACTTAAATGTGCTAGTCATATTCTTCATGATGCTCTCTTTATGTTTCAATCCTTATCTTTTATGTGAGCATCATTGACATCATCATGCCTAGCTAGGGGCGTTAAACGATAGCGCTTGTTGGGAGGCAACCCAATTTTATTTTAGTTCCTTGCTTTTTGTTCCTGTTTAGTAATAAATAATTCATCTAGCCTCTATTTAGATGTGGTGTTATGCTTTTAATTAGTGTTTGTGCCAAGTAGAACCTTTGGGAAGACTTGGGGAAAGTCTTGTTGATCATGCTGTAAAAAAACAGAAACTTTAGCGCTCACGAGAACTGCTGTCATTTTTATTTGGAGAGTGATATTTAGTTAATTCTTTTTGCAGATGATTAATAGATAAATTCCTCACGTCCAGCAATTTATTTTAGATTTTTGGGGTTCCAGATCTTACGCTAGCTACAGATTACTACAGACTGTTCTGTTTTTGACAGATTCTGTTTTTCGTGTGTTGTTTGCTTATTTTGATGAATCTATGGCTAGTAAATGTAGTGACCCGACCCGAATGGGTCAAGTCTCTGTGCTTAAGTGTCATCCCTGGATCGGTATGCTGACACACACAGTACTCGAGGATTTATAACAGAGGTAAATCACATGTAAAAGTAACGTAAATACTATTACCTCAAATCCAAAATAGCGAAAGTAACAAGGTTGTGGATTCCCATCAACACCAACGGCAAAGTTGAGTGTAGAATTGTAACCCTAACGTATCACTTACTCGTCGTAAGAAACCTGCAACATGAGACGTTGCAGCCCGAAACGGGTCAGTACATTGAATGTACTGGCAAATTCACACCATAGAGAATGATGAATAAAGGCTATCACTGCATGCATATTTGGCTGGTGGAAAAGCTCTATGGTTATAAGGTTTTTGCGTAAAGCCAATTTTTCCCTACTGCAAAGGAATAAATTTTATTTAACTATCATGGTGGTTGTTGAACATTGAGAATGGTTGACAGCATTCTCAATCCCAATTAAGTAACATCATTAAAACCCAACAATATTCATTTAAAGTAACGTGATGAGATCAACAGGATAATCCAAGAACTAGATACTCAAGATGTCCATAACCGGGGACACGGCTAATCATGATTAGTTTGTACACTCTGCAGAGGTTTGCGCACTTTTCCCCACTAGACTCGATCTCCTCCGTTGGTTTTCTCGCACTACATGGTGTTTGAGAAACGGATGACCGAGACATAGCCTTTCAGAAGCGCTAGCACCTTACGTTGGATAGACCGGTACACCTACTTTCCCCTACATCTGCTAGTCTACCCTATAAGAGTTCGCACAACTTAATCAACTATGCCAGAGCCCATAATGGCTTGTGGCTGCACACGGAAGTTTCTAGTATGAATAATCTCATGATCCCTTTGAGCCTGGGTGGCGGACCGTAGGATGATCACACGGTATATCCCCGGGATCTCCTAGGACAACACTGGTATATCCCCAGGTGTCCGGGCAAGTCCACTGGTATATCCCGAGGGTGCCCCTAGCAATCCACCCAGATGTGTATTCAAGTTGCCACCTTAAGTTGAACCATTAAATAACAATCTCACATCTGTCATGGATTTCACTCATACCCAACCACGTCTACGAGCATAGCATGGCAATATAAGCATAACGTAAAAGTAACTCCCAAGGTTTGAATGCAGGGCAATAGGTTCCTACCTCATCAACTACTTCCCAATACCCACAATTTAATTAGATCCTATTCATGCAATGTTTGAGGTTTGATCTAATGCAACAAAAACTGGGTATGAAAGAGGTATGATCAAGGTGTGAACTTGCTTGCAATGTTGATGAAGATGATTCGCACTCAAAACTCTTGATAGATCTACTCGTCACACTCCGGTCAATCTATCGTAAGCAAGCAATAGTAACCACACATAAGCAATCACTCAAAAGATCAGAAAGAACGAAGAAGACGATTCGGAAACATCAAAACCAAGCAAATAACTCTTGCAACATAAAACAATTTCTAACAGTACCACAATTATGTGAATTTGGCCTTATTAGAATGTTTAGGTCAAGAGCTTTGATTTGCAAAAAGAATCAACTCAAACGGAGCTACGAAACTCAAGTTATGATCAAACGAAGTTTGAATTCAAATCTGCTCTAATTCAAATTTTAAACTTTTCAAAAACATGTTTAAGTTGGATTACTGGATAGAGGAGGTCGTAATGAAGATGTGAGCGTTGGTTTCGCTAGATTTCGGTAAACGGGTAAAAAGTAATGATAGATTGAAGTACAGGGACTAATCTGTGAAGAAAGTTATCACGAATAGGTCCCTGGCCGAAATTAAAACAGAAAAAGGAAAATAAACTAAAAGGCGAACGTTCATTTTCTATACCTAACCAGTGAACATTCACTAAATAACTAGATTAAAAGAAAAACTGGGCTTTAAAACGGAAAACCGAAGAAAAGCCTAAACCCCTAAAAAAATAAACCGGACCTGGCGGTTTACCGGATTAGCGGTTCAGGTAGGAAAACCAAACGGCGACGATCGACGGCAGCAGCAACTCTGGCGATGGTTGGCGGTGGCGCGGGACGGCGGCGCTGGTGGCGGAGAGGTGCGGCGAGGCGGCGAGGTCGCAGCGGCGGGCAACGGCGGCGCAGGCGGCGGATCCAGGCGCGGCGGAGGCGTGCAGTGCAAGGAGGCGGCGGCGGCTAAGTGCGGCGGCGGCGACGGCAGGCGAGGCGAGGCGGCGTGGCAGGAAGGAGGAGCGGGCGGGGCGGTCGGACCTCGGCTTTTAAAGGCCGGGGCGACGCCGCTTGGGGCAGGGGCAAGGGAGGCGGCGGCGTGCCCGGCTTGGACACGGCGGCGGCGAGGCGGAACCGCTCGGGACTCTGTCCCGAGCTCGAAGACAGAGGCGGCGCGCGGTTGGTCTGGGCCTTGGCCTGGCAGGAGCTGGGACGGCCCAGTTCGACGGAGGGAAGTAATTTTTTTTAAAACATTATTTCCAGACAAATAAATAATAAAAGCAAAATAAATAAAAATATTATATAGGCATATAATATATCAAAATTTTCAGAAAAAGATTTTCTACGACATGAACATTATTCTAGCATTAAATAAAATACACACCAATTCTAATAATTCAAAGAGTGCTACTGGTCTAATAGAATCCAACAAAAATCATTTTAAAAATTCCAAAATGATTTCGAATAAATTTTTCTCCAATTTGCTATTGTAGGGAATCATGTTACCCTAATTTCCATGTATTTTGATTTTGGAGAAAAATAATTTGAATAAAACTCAAATAAATCCAAATTGAAAATAAATTCAAAAGAACTTTGAATTTAATTCTTTGAAACTCCCAACTCATATTTCATATAATTTGAAGAAGTCATTTTATCTTCTCTCATGAAAATCATTGAGTTGCATGAAGTTTATGAATTGAAATATTTCCAAATGAAATCCAATTATTTTCAAATACCCTTTCATTTAATTTAAATGGAAGAAGTCATATCATCTTCGCTCAAGGGTTTTGTATTTGAAAAGAATTTGAATTCATGGAGATCAGAAAGCAAATATGAAAGTTTTGGGAAAGTCCTTTTATTCCCTCTCATTTAACTTCCAAAAAGTTTCGAATTTCACTCACTTTCAAACAATCAATCAAACAATCAATCAATTCTATCTATTTATTATAACATTCCAAAAATTTAAAATTTTGGGATGTTACAAACCTACCACCCTTAAATGAATCTCGTCCTCGAGATTCGGAGAGGCTAGCAAGAAAAAGGTTAGGGTTTGGGGGTCTTCTCAAAATCCATCGATCATCACAGGGGGTCTGGGCTGCTACCACCCTTAGAAACATGGTTACGGTCCCATCAATACTCATATACTCCATCCTTATTCTTGACGGGGCCGGTCTTCTCAGATTCTCGGCAAATTCCTTCTCTGGGCTCTTCCTGTAACGTCATAACCTTTTCCTCAATTCTTCTGTCCTTTCTTCTTGGTAAGGTTATTCCGAGATTTGGTCTCCTTAGCCGACGGGTCTGGCGCTAGTACTAAACAACTAATCGATATCTCATGGTGGTCAACAATTTATGGTTTCTCCTGCAGGAAATGGGTCTGGGTGATCCTCACCGTATAACCTACGGTTGGCAAAGCTGCCTTGTACAAGGGAAAAAAATACCTATACCATTCTAAGGCTTAAACAAGGTTTAATATCGCCGTCTCTCTACCATAGGTAAGTCACTCAGATTTACTATCCCTTATAGCAAAGCGAATAATAAAAGTAAGTCGGTATGGTGATCAATCCATCCCGCACCCAAATCATTACCTTGTATACGGTTTAGCAAATCTCGCATTCTAACACTCGGTCATCCTCACAAGCATTTGTAGAATTTCTCTCGTCGACGAACCAAGTTTGAAATAATCCATTGATTCTACAAGCCAAACAATCATCTAGCGTTCCTTCACCACTCTCAGGTTTGCGTAAACTCCTATAAGATCGTCTATCGATAAACGTCGTATCTTCCTCCGAGGTTTTTCCTTTAGCAAGAGTGTGCTTGCTTCTTGGCAGGTCCTGGGGCCTGTGGGTTATGGCCCATCTCATCACTTGTAATCCTTGAACTTATCATTGGGCAACTTATCATTATTCCATCTTCCAACTTCCTAGTATTCTTAAATCCATCCAATTGTACTATCTTCCTTCCTTCTATTGGCACCAAACTAGGACATGATTACTCAGACTCATCATGGAATTTCCATTGATCCATATTTCTGACATCATACCTCCTTTATATCCAATAGTAATTTATCTCTCCATCCTCGTGGGATATCCCTCATACCGAGATAAAACTTATACTTATGAAGTCCATATTCCACTTCGTGGAACATCATTATCCTTTCCGCGGTCAAGCGTCCATACGGGGGAATATTGGCCATCTCTGTATGGCACTTCTTCAAATGGGAAACGTGAAACACATCATGAACTCCTGACAGTCCTTTGGGTGACTCCAACTTGTTGGCCACTTCTCCCATACGCTCCAAAACTCGGTATGGTCCTACAAATCTCGGGGCTAACTTTACCTTAACTCCAATTAGTTTAACTCCTCGCAGAGGGAACACATGAAGACATGCTTTGTCTCCAATTTCATAGACTACCTCCTTGCGTTTTTAAGTCTGCATAACTCTTCTGCTTGGACTGAGCTACCTTCAGTCTATCTCGAATCAACTTAACACTCTCTTCTGACTCCTTGATCACATTTGGTCCAACAACTGACGGTCTCCAACTTCATCCCACACACTCTTGGGGTATCACACATATCGAGACAAAACTCTTATTCATTTTGTTCGAAATCCACTCAGTGGAGTATCCTTATCTTTTTCAGGGGTCAATGGTTCTTACAGGGTACTACCACCCTTAAAATGCACAAATCTTCCATAGAACATATTTCTCATATCCTCAGAATGGCCAAAATTCTTCTTCATAGAGTAACAACTCATAAAATCCATATCAGTACCAATGATGCTAACTTTATTCATTCTCAAGTGATTACCATCTCTCGCTTTTCCATTACATGTCTCAACTCAACACCTCAATATAAAAGAAAAATGTTCTCACTTCTACTACTCCATTTCTTTTGTTGCAAACTCAACTATCTAGCACAAGTTTCCTTCTCCTGAGGGCATTCTCTGGCAAAGTGCCCTGCTCCATTACAACGAAAACATATTACTTCTGACAAGTCTCGAGGTTTCCTTTTTTGGGCAACTGTTGAGGTAGTGCCCTAACTCCTTGCACCTGTAACAGGTGATATGACTCAGATCCTTCCTGGAATCCAACCTGCTTCTCTTCCAGGACCTTTCCATTCCCATCAGAGCTTCTATTTCCAGTGGGTCATACTCTACTTCCTCTATCGGGAATTCTACTAAATCCCCATTCAAACAATTTTGGGAGATGTGTCCTTCTTCTCCACATGAATAGCATGACTTGGTGCAGGGTTTAATTGGCTATTCTTTGGGTGTGTCCTCCACATCTTCCTTAATCACAGGTTCTTCTAAACTTTCCATAAGGGCTCCTCTCGTTGCTTCTTTCTTCTGTTGGATGGTTCTTTGTACCATGGGGTAAATGTGACACTGAGCAGGGTAGTGGGTAGTCCCTTCACACAAGAAACAAGTAATCTGCCTAGTTGGGCATTCTTCAACTGGGTGACTTCCTTCACCATTAGGGCATTCATCCTTGTGTTCTTTATGGGTGTGTCCGATTTCTCCACAAATCTTGCATGCACAAGGTTTCTTCATATCCTTTCCATAAGGCTTCAATTTCTGGGACACAAACTGAGACTTTAGCAAAGTCAACTTAAATTCTTTCCAAGTGGTTACTCCTTGCCATCCATTGATGGTTTGGTACATCCTCCACCAAGTAGCAGCACCTCTTTCAAAGCACTGAAGAGCATGCTGGGTCATATTATTTCCAACTACAGGGTTATTCTCCATGTGATCCTCCATGTTCTGAATCCATCGGTCCGTCTCCAATTGACTCATCGGTCCAGAAAATATAAGCTCATCTCCATTCATCATCTATTGGGTCCATGGGTTTGGGGTGAGATAAGAGAGATAGAGAGGGATACACACAATACAAACAAAAGTTTTGAAAAGACAGATTTTATTGTGGCTGTCGGAAAAAACATCAAACAAATGACAGCTCACAATCGTCGCATCTAACGTGGGTATAAAACAGGGGTTTGGTCTTCTAAGGGTCAATAAATCTTCAAAATCGCCAACTCTTCAAGTCTTGTTTATGTCTCCGATGGCTTCTTCCCATCGTGCTTGTCCTTCTCAAGTTCTTTTGCCAGATCATCTCCGTTGACGTGAAATCTCTCGTGACATCCTTTAATATTCCGGAGTTGCATTTCAGGTTTCAACATCCTTGGCATGAACCATGGTCTAGTTCTTGACAAATCTCCGGTTTCTCGAGGTTTTGTTCCTCCAATTTGGCTATTTCAGCTTCTGGGTCCTGAGTTCTTCAAGAAATGCTTCCTTATCAAATACTGCTTCCTGCAGATCCATCTTAACTTCCTGATCTAACACTCCAGATCCTGGTGATACACCGGCTAAGGTTAAAACTTCATCTTTTGTTGACAGATGCTCCATTAGCCTTCTACCATTTAATCCTTCCATGCATATGCATGCTTAACTCAGCACGGTGACAATAGCATAAGCGGGCGATAACCTTATGGATAGCTGTGGTTGTTCTCTTGTCATTTCCATGAGCTATCTCTCCATAGTTGATATCTCCTGCCTTAGGGTTTTCCTTGACAAATCCTTGAGTTCTTAACTCTACATGCTCCGGTCTTTCTCCAACACACCTTGATCTCGGGCATTGACAACTTCCATAGTCTGCCAAGTTCCATAAGGGTTGCCTTCCTAGGTCACACAAATCTGGAAATTCTTCAGAGCCTTCAAATTCTACTTGTCTTCGGTCTTCAAGCGTTGTAGTTTCCATTATCATAATGTATGGTAAAATCCTCTTCATTCCGAATGGTCTTACTGGTCTGATATCCTGTACTTCTTGGAGTGGTCTCATCAGTTGAATCTTCGAGTGGTCAAAAGGGAAAGGGGTATGGTTTCATTAAAGGGAAATTTGAATAAACTCGGAAGAGAAGAGAGGTAAAAGATCTTTTTGAAAGGGAAAGTTGTAGAGAAAAGTCTTTGCTATGGGCTTGCCAGTTTCTAGAGTCACGTCCTACAGTCAACATGTGCTCTGATACCATCTTGTAGCGACCCGACCCGAATGGGTCAAGTCTCTGTGCTTAAGTGTCATCCCTGGATCGGTATGCTGACACACACAGTACTCGAGGATTTATAACAGAGGTAAATCACATGTAAAAGTAACGTAAATACTATTACCTCAAATCCAAAATAGCGGAAGTAACAAGGTTGTGGATTCCCATCAACACCAACAGCAAAGTTGAGTGTAGAATCGTAACCCTAACGTATCACTTACTCGTCGTAAGAAACCTGCAACATGAGACGTTGCAGCCCGAAACGGGTCAGTACATTGAATGTACTGGCAAATTCACACCATAGAGAATGATGAATAAAGGCTATCACTACATGCATATTTGGCTGGTGGAAAAGCTCTATGGTTATAAGGTTTTTGCGTAAAGCCAATTTTTCCCTACTGCAAAGGAATAAATTTTATTTAACTATCATGGTGGTTGTTGAACATTGAGAATGGTTGACAGCATTCTCAATCCCAATTAAGTAACATCATTAAAACCCAACAATATTCATTTAAAGTAACGTGATGAGATCAACAGGATAATCCAAGAACTAGATACTCAAGATGTCCATAACCGGGGACACGGCTAATCATGATTAGTTTGTACACTCTGCAGAGGTTTGCGCACTTTTCCCCACAAGACTCGATCTCCTCCGTTGGTTTTCTCGCACTACATGGTGTTTGAGAAACGGATGACCGAGACATAGCCTTTCAGAAGCGCTAGCACCTTACGTTGGATAGACCGGTACACCTACTTTCCCCTACATCTACTAGTCTACCCTGTAAGAGTTTGCACGACTTAATCAACTATGCCAGAGCCCATAATGGCTTGTGGCTGCACACAGAAGTTTCTAGTATGAATAATCTCATGATCCCTTTGAGCCTGGGTGGTGGACCGTAGGATGATCACACGGTATATCCCCGGGATCTCCTAGGACAACACTGGTATATCCCCAGGTGTCCGGGCAAGTCCACTGGTATATCCCGAGGGTGCCCCTAGCAATCCACCCAGATGTGTATTCAAGTTGCCACCTTAAGTTGAACCATTAAATAACAATCTCACATCTGTCATGGATTTCACTCATACCCAACCACATCTACGAGCATAGCATGGCAATATAAGCATAACGTAAAAGTAACTCCCAAGGTTTGAATGCAGGGCAATAGGTCCCTACCTCATCAACTACTTCCCAATACCCACAATTTAATTAGATCATATTCATGCAATGTTTGAGGTTTGATCTAATGCAACAAAAACTGGGTATGAAAGAGGTATGATCAAGGTGTGAACTTGCCTGCAATGTTGATGAAGATGATTCGCACTCAAAACTCTTGATAGATCTACTCGTCACACTCCGGTCAATCTATCGTAAGCAAGCAATAGTAACCACACATAAGCAATCACTCAAAAGATCAGAAAGAACAAAGAAGACGATTCGGAAACATCAAAACCAAGCAAATAACTCTTGCAACATAAAACAATTTCTAACAGTACCAAAATTATGTGAATTTGGCCTTATTAGAATGTTTAGGTCAAGAGCTTCGATTTGCAAAAACAATCAACTCAAACGGAGCTACGAAACTCAAGTTATGATCAAACGAAGTTTGAATTCAAATCTGCTCTAATTCAAATTTTAAACTTTTCAAAAACATGTTTAAGTTGGATTACTGGATAGAGGAGATTGTAACGAAGACGTGAGCGTTGGTTTCACTAGATTTGGGTAAACGGGTAAAAAGTAATGATAGATTGAAGTACAGGGACTAATCTGTGAAGAAAGTTATTACGAATAGGTCCCTGGCCGAAATTAAAACAGAAAAAGGGAAAAAAACTAAAAGGCGAACGTTCGTTTTCTATACCTAACCAGTGAACGTTCACTAAATAACTAGATTAAAAGAAAAACCGGGCTTTAAAACAGAAAACCGAAGAAAAGCCTAAACCCCTAAAAAAATAAACCGGGCCTGGCGGTTTACCGGATTAGCGGTTCAGGTAGGAAAACCGAACGGCGACGATCGACGGCAGCAGCAACTCCGGCGATGGTTGGCGGTGGCGCGGGACGGCGGCGCTGGCGGCGGATCCAGGCGCGGCGGAGGCGTGCAGTGCAAGGAGGCGGCAGCGGCTAAGTGCGGCGGCGGCGACGGTAGGCGAGGCGAGGCAGCGTGGCAGGAAGGAGGAGCGGGCGGGGCGGTCGGACCTCGGCTTTTAAAGGCCGGGGCGACGCTGCTTGGGGCAGGGGCAAGGGAGGCGGCGGCGTGCCCGGCTTGGACACGGCGGCGGCGAGGCGGAACTGCTCGGGACTCTGTCCCGAGCTCGAAGACAAAGGCGGCGCGTGGTTGGGCTGGCCCTTGGCCTGGCAGGAGCTGGGACGGCCCAGTTCGGCGAAGGGAAGTAATTTTTTTTAAAACATTATTTTCCAGACAAATAAATAATAAAAGCAAAATAAATAAAAATATTATATAGGCATATAATATATCAAAATTTTCAGAAAAAGATTTTCTATGACATGAACATTATTCTGGCATTAAATAAAATACACACCAATTCTAATAATTCAAAGAGTGCTACTGGTCTAATAGAATCCAACAAAAATCATTTTAAAAATTCCAAAATGATTTCGAATAAATTTTTCTCCAATTTTCTATTGTAGGGAATCATGTTACCCTAATTTCCATGTATTTTGATTTTGGAGAAAAATAATTTGAATAAACTCAAAAAAATCCAAATTGAAAATAAATTCAAAAGAACTTTGAATTTAATTCTTTGAAACTCCCAACTCATATTTCATATAATTTGAAGAAGTCATTTTATCTTCTCTCGTGAAAATCATTGAGTTGCATGAAGTTTATGAATTGAAATATTTCCAAATGAAATCCAATTATTTTCAAATACCCTTTCATTTAATTTAAATGGAAGAAGTCACATCATCTTCGCTCAAGGGTTTTGTATTTGAAAAGAATTTGAATTCATGGAGATCAGAAAGCAAATATGAAAGTTTTGGGAAAGTCCTTTTATTCCCTCTCATTTAACTTTCAAAAAAGTTTCGAATTTCACTCACTTTCAGACAATCAATCAAACAATCAATCAATTCTATCTATTTATTATAACATTCCAAAAATTTAAAATTTTGGGATGTTACAGTAAAATAGTTTATAAACCATAGAGAAGTTGGAATACAGTACGTTTAACACCAATATAAATAAAGAATGAGCTCATTACAGTACCTTGAAGTGGTGATTTATTTTCTTATACTAACGGAGCTTACGAGTTTTCTGTTAAGTTTTGTGTTGTGAAGTTTTCAAGTTTTGGGTAAGGATTCGATGGACTATGGAATAAGGAGTGGCAAGAGCCTAATCTTGGGGATGCCCAAGGAACCCCAAGGTAATATTAAAGGATATCCAAGAGCCTAAGCTTGGGGATGCCCCGGAAGGCATCCCCTCTTTCGTCTTCGTTCACCGGTAACTTTACTTGGAGCTATATTTTTATTTATCACATGATATGCGTTTTGCTTGGAGCGTCAATTTATTTTGTTAGGATTTGCTTGCTGTTATTTAGAACAATGTTTTGCATCTTTTATTTCAATAAAAATGGCATTGATAGCCTTTACTATGCCTATGTTACAAGTACACATGTTGCTGTTTGAAGACAGAAAGTTTACCGCTGTTGAAATAATTCCCTAGAAAATTCAGAATGTGATAAAATGTTGAAACCTTTTTCATATTAAGCTCTGATAAATTTACTACAGTGGGAATTTTATTTCATAATTTTTGGAGCTAGGGAAGTACGGATGTTGTAGCATTCTTTACAGACTATCCTGTTTAGGTAGATTGCTGTTGTGTTTGCATTGTTTGCATATGTTTGCTTCTTTAATGATTCTATTTGAGGATAGGACTATTCAATATGCAGAGGCATTTAGTATGCAATGTTGAATAATAATTTTAGTGATTTGCTGCAGTAGAGTATGATAAGGTTTTTGCAATGGTTTATACTAACTTATCTCATGAGTCCTTGTTGAGTTTTGTGTGGATGAAGCTTTTGAGGTTTAGGGAGACCGTGATATGAGAGGAATTAAGGAGACACAAAGTCTCAAGCTTGGGGATGCCCAAGGCACCCCAAGATAATATTTCAATAAGTCTCAAGCGTCTAAGCTTGGGGATGCACCGGTTGGCATCCCACCTTTCTTCTTCAACAACTATCGGTTAGTATCGGTTGATCCTAAGTTTTTGCTTCTTCACATGATGTTTTCTATTCTTAGAATGTCGTTTTCTTTTGCTTTGCTTTCTGTTTGAATAAAATACCATGCTCTGAAATTATTATATGTTAGAGAGTCTTCACATAGTTGCATAATTATTCGACTACTCATTGATCTTCACTTATATCTTTCAGAGTAGTTTGTCATTTGCTCTAGTGCTTCACTTATATATTTTAGAGCATGGTGGTAGTTTTATTTTGAAGAAATAGATGAACTCTCATGCTTCACTTAGATTATTTTGAGAGTCTTAAATAGCACGGTAATTTTCTTAAAATCCTAATATGCTAGGTATTCAAGCAAAATAAAATTCTCTTATGAGTGTGTTGAATACTAAGAGAAGTTTGATACTTGATAATTGTTTTGAGATATGGAGATGGTGATATTATAGTCATGCCAGTTGAGTGGTTATGATTTGAGAAATACTTGTGTTGAAGTTTGTGATTCCCGTAGCATGCACGTATGGTGAACTATTATGTGATGAAGTCGGAGCATGATTTATTTATTGATTGTCTTCCTTATGAGTGGCGGTCGGGGACGAGCGATGGTCTTTTCCTACCAATCTATCCCCCTAGGAGCATGCACGTAATACTTTGCTTTGATAACTTGTAGATTTTTGCAATAAGTATATGAGTTCTTTATGACTAATGTTGAGTCCATGGATTATACGCACTCTCACCCTTCCACCTTTGCTAGCCTCTCTAATACCGCGCACCTTTCGCCGGTATCATACACCTACCATATACCTCCCTCCAAACAGCCACCGTACCTACCTATTATGGCATTTCCATAGCCATTTTGAGATATATTGCCATGCAACTTTCCACCGTTCCGTCTATTATGGCACACTCCATCATTGTCATATTGCTTTGCATGATCATGTAGTTGACATCGTATTGTGGTAAAGCCACCATTCATAATTCTTTCATACATGTCACTCATGCAACATTGCACATCCCGGTACACCGCCGGAGGCATTCATATAGAGTCATATCTTGTTCTAAGAATCGAGTTGTAATTCTTGAGTTGTAAGTAAATAAAAGTGTTATGATCATCATTATTAGAGCATTGTCCCAGTGAGGAAAGGATGATGGAGACTATGATTCCCCCACAAGTCGGGATGAGACTCCGGACAAAAATAAATAAATAAATAAATAAAAGATGCCAAAGAAACCCCAAAAAAGAGGCCATAAAAAAGATAAGGCCCAAAAAAATAAAAATAAAAATGAGATAAAAAGAGAGAAGGGGCAATGCTACTATCCTTTTACCACACTTGTGCTTCAAAGTAGCACCATGATCTTCATGATAGAGAGTCTCCTATGTTGTCACTTTCATATACTAGTGGGAATCTTTCATTATAGAACTTGGCTTGTATATTCCAATGATGGGCTTCCTCAAAATGCCCTAGGTCTTCGTGAGCAAGCAAGTTGGATGCATACCCACTAGTTTCTTCTGTTGAGCTTTCATATACTTATAGCTCTAGTGCATCCGTTGCATGGCAATCCCTACTCACTCACATTGATATCTATTGATGGGCATCTCCATAGCCCATTTATACGCCTAGTTGATGTGAGACTATCTTCTCCTTTTTTGTCTTCTCCACAACCACCATTCTATTCGACCTATAGTGCTATGTCCATGGCTCACGCTCATATATTGCGTGAAGATTGAAAAAGTTTAAGAACATCAAAAGTATGAAACAATTGCTTGGCTTGTCATCGGGGTTGTGCATGATTTAAATATTTTGTGTGGTGAAGATAGAGCATAGCCAGACTATATGATTTTGTAGGGATAGCTTTCTTTGGCCATGTTATTTTGAGAAGACATAATTGCTTTATTAGTATGCTTGAAGTGTTATTATTTTTATGTCAATATGAACTTTTGTCTTGAATCTTTCGGATCTAAATATTCATATCACAAGTAAGAAGGATTACATTGAAATTATGCCAACTAGCATTCCACATCAAAAATTATCTTTTTATCATTTACCTACTCGAGGACGAGCAGGAATTAAGCTTGGGGATGCTTGATACGTCTCCAACGTATCTATAATTTTTGATTGCTCCATGCTATATTATCTACTGTTTTGGGCAATATTGGGCTTTATTTTCCACTTTTATATTATTTTTGGGACTAACCTATTAACCGGAGGCCCATCCCAGATTTGCTGTTTTATGCCTATTTCAGTGTTTTGAAGAAAAGGAATATCAAACGGAGTCGAAACGGAACGAAATCAACTGGAGAAGTTATTTTTGGAAGGAAACCTACCAGATAGACTTGGACCCTATGTTAGAACATGAAGGAGGAGCTCACGAGGGTAGGGGCGCGCCCCCTGCCTCGTGGCCACACCTTCGGTCCACCGACGTACTCCTTTCACCCATATATACCCACGTATCCTAAAACTTCTAGAAGAAAGATTAGATCGGGAGTTCCGCTGCCAGAAGCCTCCGTAGCCACCGAAAGCCAATCTAGACCCGTTCCGGCACCCTACCGGAGGGGACAATCCTTCTCCGGTGGCCATCTTCATCATCCCAGTGCTCTCCATGACGAG
The DNA here is from genome assembly GCF_002162155.2 of Triticum dicoccoides. Taxonomy (NCBI): domain Eukaryota; kingdom Viridiplantae; phylum Streptophyta; class Magnoliopsida; order Poales; family Poaceae; genus Triticum; species Triticum dicoccoides. The sequence goes on along the minus strand of NC_041380.1, from coordinate 467,848,455 downwards.
GAGGGAGTAGTTCTCCCTCGGGGCTGAGGGTTTGTACCAGTAGCTATTTGTTTGATCTCTCTCTCTCTCGTGTTCTTGATTTGGCATGATCTTGATGTATCGCGAGCTTTGCTATTATAGTTGGATCTTATGTTTCTTCTCCCCCTCTACTCTCTTGTAATGAATTGAGTTTCCCCTTTGAAGTTATCTTATCGGATTGAGTCTTTAAAGATTTGAGAACACTTGATGTATGTCTTGCCGTGCGTATCTGTGGTGACAATGGGATATCATGTGATTCACTTGATGTATGTTTTGGTGATCAACTTGCGGGTTCCGCCCATGAACCTATGCATAGGGGTTGGCATAGGTTTTCATCGTGATTCTTCAGTAGAAACTTTGGGGCACTCTTTGAGGTTCTATGTGTTGGTTGAATAGATGAATCTGAGATTGTGTGACGCATATTGTATAATCATACCCACGGATACTTGAGGTGACATTGGAGTATCTAGGCGACATTAGGTTTTTGATTGATTTGTGTCTTAAGGTGTTATTCTAGTACGAACTCTAGGGATGTTTGTGACACTTATAGGAATAGCCCAACGGATTGATTGGAAAGAATAACTTTGAGGTGGTTCCGTACCCTACCATAATCTCTTCGTTCGTTCTCCGCTATTAGTGAATTTGGAGTGACTCTTTGTTGCATGTTGAGGGATAGTTATGTGATCCAATTATGTTATTATTGTTGAGAGGACTTGCACTAGTGAAAGTATGAACCCTAGGCCTTGTTTCCACACATTGCAATACCATTTATGCGCACTTTTATCATTAGTTACCTTGCTGTTTTTATAATTTCGGATTACAAATACCTTTATCTACTATCCTTATACCACTTGTTTCACCATCTCTTCGCCGAACTAGTGCACCTGTACAATTTACCGTTGTATTGGGTGTGTTGGGGACACAAGAGACTCTTTGTTATTTGGTTGCAGGGTTGCTTGAGAGAGACCATCTTCATCCTACGCCTCCTACGGATTGATAAACCTTAGGTCATCCACTTGAGGGAAATTTGCTACTGCCTACAAACCTCTGCACTTGGAGGCCCAACAACGTCTACAAGAAGAAGGTTGTGTAGTAGACATCACTGCCATAAGTGGATCCTTGGAATCCCAAGTGCCAGATACCTGCTGAGCCACCAGGTCCGAGTCACCAAAGCACTTAACCCGGCTTAAGTTCATTTCCTTAGCCATCCGAAGACCATGGAGCAAGGCCTCATACTCAGCTGCATTGTTAGTACAAGGGAACATTAAATGGAGAACATAACAAAACTTATCACCTCGTGGGGAAGTTAATATGACTCCAGCCCCCGAGCCCTCCAATTGCCTGGACCCATCAAAGTGAATAGTCCAATAAGTGTTGTCTGGCTTTTCCTCCGGTGCTTGCGACTCTGTCCAATCATTGATGAAGTCCACAAGTGCTTGGGATTTGATTGCTGTGTGAGGTGTATATTTTAGCCCGTGAGGTCCAAGCTCAATAGCCCACTTAGCAATCGGGCCAGTTGCTTCTCTGTTTTGGATGATATCTCCTGGGGGGCTGAACTGACCACTGTGATAGGATGACCCTGAAAATAATGCTTGAGCTTTCGGCTTGCCATAAAAACTCCATGCACCAGTTTATGCCAATGTGGATATCTCTGTTTGGACTCGATAAGCACCTCACTGATATAATAAACCGGCCGTTGAACCGGATACTCTTTCCCAGCCTCCTTGCGCTCCACAACAATAGCCACACTAACAGCTCGGGCATTAGCAGCCACATATAGCAATAAGGGCTCCTTAGCAACTGGAGCCGCAAGGACAGGTGGCTCGGCTAACTATCTTTTTAGATCTGCAAGTGCTTCATCAGCAGCATCACTCCAGACGAAGTGATCCGTTTTCTTTAACATATGATACAAAGGGATAGCCTTCTCTCCAAGGCGACTGATAAACTGGCTCAAGGCTGCAATCCGACCCGCCAAACGCTGAACATCGTTAATGCACGTCGGTTTAGCCAGAGACGTGATAGTTGTGTTCTTCTCCAGATTAGCTTCAATCCCCCTGTTAGACACCAGAAAACCCAAAAGCTTGCCTGCCAGTACACCAAAGACACATTTGGCCGGATTAAGCATCATCTTATAAACCTGGAGGTTATCAAAAGTTTCCCTCAAGTCACCTATCAATGTCTCCTCCTTTCTGGATTTCACCACAATATTATCCACATATACATGTACGTTGCGGCCAATCTGTTTATGTAGACAATTCTGAACACAGCGCTGATAAGTTGCCTGGGCACTCTTGAGCCCGAGAGGCATAGATACATAGCAGAAGGCTCCAAAGAGAGTTATGAAGGATGTCTTCTCCTGGTCCATAACTGCCATTTTGATCTGATGATAACCAGAATAAGCATCCAGAAAACACAAACGGTCACAACCTGCTGTAGCATCAATAATTTGATCGATTCGAGGGAGAGAAAATGTAACACCCATGATGCGGTTATATCTCCCACGTGTCGGAGCACGACTTAGAGGCATAACCGCATAGTAGGCAAGTCGCAAGAGGGGTAATCTTTACACATCCCATGTACTGAATAAGAAAGGGATAAATAGTTGGCTTACAATCGCCACTTCACACAATACATAAGTATAGCATTACAACATCCAGAATACAATCAAGGTCCGACTACGGAACAAAATAAAGAAAGACAACCCCTGATGCTAGATCCCCGATCGCCCCAACTGGCCTCCACTACTGATCGAAAGGAAACGAAACAACACAACGAACACGTTCTTCATCGAGCTCCCACTCGAGCTGGGTTGCGTCACCTGCACTGGTATCATCGGCACCTGTAACTGTTTGGAAGTATCTGTGAGTCACGAGGACTCAGCAATCTCACACCCGCGAGATCAAGACTATTTAAGCTTATGGGTAGGAAAGGGTAGTGAGGTGGAGCTGCAGCAAGCACTAGCATATATGGTGGCTAACTTACGAAAATGAGAGCGAGAAGAGAAGCAATGCAACAGTCATGAACTAGAAGTGATCAAGAAGTGATCTTGAAACTACTTACGTTCAAGCATAACACGAGACCGTGTTCTCTTCCCGGACTCCGCCAAAAAGATACCATCACAGCTACACACGTTGTTGATTCATTTCAAATTAAGTTAAGGGTCAGGTTTTCTACAACCGGATATTAACAAATTCCCATCTTCCCATAACTGCGGTCACGGCTTTCGAAAGTTCAAACCCTGTACGGGTTTCCCAACTTAGCCCATCACAAGCTCTCACGGTCAACGAAGGATATTCCTTCTCCCAGGAAGACCCGATCAGACTCGGAATCCCGGTTACAAGACATTTCGACAATGGTAAAACAAGACCAGCAAAGCCGCCCGAATATGCCGACAAATCCCGATAGGAGCTGCACATATTGTTGGAAATATGCCCTAGAGGCAATAATAAAAGGATTATTATTATATTTACTTGTTCATGATAATTGTCTTTTATTCATGCTATAATTGTGTTATCCGGAAATCGTAATACATGTGTGAATACATAGACACCAACATGTCCCTAGTAAGCCTCTAGTTGACTAACTCGTTGATCAACAGATAGTCATGGTTTCCTAACTATGGAAATTGGATGTCACTGATAACGAGATCACATCATTAGGAGAATGATGTGATGGACAAGACCCAATCCTAAACATAGCACAAGATTGTATAGTTCGTTTGCTAGAGTTTTTCCAGTGTCAAGTATCTTTTCCTTAGACCATGAGATCGTGTAACTCCCGGATACCGTAGGAGTGCTTTGGGTGTACCAAACGTCACAACGTAACTGGGTGACTATAAAGGTATACTACGGGTATCTCCAAAAGTGTCTGTTGGGTTGACGCGGATCAAGACTGGGATTTGTCACTCTATATAACGGAGAGGTATCTCTGGGCCCACTCGGTAATGCATCACATAATGAGCTCAAAGTGACCAAGTGTCTGGTCACCGGATCATGCATTATGGTACAAGTAAAGTGACTTGCCGGTAACAAGATTGAACAAGGTATTGGGATACCGACGATCGAATCTCGGGCAAGTAACGTACCGATTGACAAAGGGAATTGTATACGGGGTTGCTTGAATCCTCGACATCATGGTTCATCCGATGAGATCATCAAGGAGCATGTGGGAGCCAACATGGGTATCCAGATCCCGCTGTTGGTTATTGACCGGAGAGCCATCTCGGTCATGTCTACATGTCTCCCGAACCTGTAGGGTCTACACACTTAAGGTTCGGTGACGCTAGGGTTGTAGAGATATGAATATGCAGTAACCCGAAAGTTGTTCAGAGTCCCGGATGAGATCCCGGACGTCACGAGGAGTTCCGGAATGGTCCGGAGGTGAATAATTATATATAGTAAGTGCAGTTTCTGCCATCAGGAGAGTTTCGAGGGTCACCGGTATTGTACCGGGACCATCGGAAGGGTCCCGGGGGTCCACCAGGTGGGACCACCCATCCCGGAGGGCCCCATGGGCTAAAGTGGGGAGGCGAACCAGCCCATAGTGGGCTGGTGCGCCCCCCTTGGCCCACCCCATGCGCCTAGGGTTGGGAACCCTAGGGTGGGGGGCGCCCCACCTGGCTTGGGGGGCACTCCACCCCTTGGCCGCCCCCCCAGGAGATCCCATATCCTAGGGCCGGCGCACCCCCTAGGGGGCCTATATAAAGGGGTTGGAGGGGCAGCCGCACCCTTGAGTCTTGGCGCCTCCCTCTCCCCTGCTACACCTCTCCCTCCCGCAGTAGAACGGCGGAGCCCTGCTGTGGTGACCCCTGCATCCACCACCACGATGTCGTGCTGCTGGATCTTCATCAACCTCTCCTTCCCCCTTGCCGGATCAAGAAGGAGGAGACGTCACGCTGACCGTACGTGTGTTGAACGCGGAGGTGCCGTCCGTTCGGCGCTAGGATCTCCGGTGATTTGGATCACGTCGAGTACGACTTCCTCATCCCCGTTCTTTGAACGCTTCCGCGCGTGATCTACAAAGGTATGTAGATGCAATCCGATCACTCGTTGCTAGATGAACTCATAGATGGATCTTGGTGAAACCGTTGGAAAATTTTTGTTTTCTGCAACGTTCCCCAACAGTGGCATCATGAGCTAGGTCTATGCGTAGTTCTCTTTGCACGAGTAGAACACAATTTGTTGTGGGCGTAGATGTTGTCAACTTTCTTGCCACTACTAGTCTTATTTTGCTTCAGCAGTATTGTGGGATGAAGCGGCCCGGACCAACCTTACACGTACGCTTACGTGAGACCGGTTCCACCGACTGACATGCACTAGTTGCATAAGGTGGCTGGCGGGTGTCTGTCTCTCCCACTTTAGATGGAGCGGATTCGATGAAAAGGGTCCTTATGAAGGGTAAATAGAAGTTGACAAATCACGTTGTGGCTTTCACGTAGGTAAGAAAATGTTCTTGCTAGAACCCTATTGCAGCCACGTAAAACTTGCAACAACAATTAGAGGGCGTCTAACTTGTTTTTGCAGCAAGTGTTTTGTGATGTGATATGGCCAAAGTTGTGATGAATGATGAATGATATATATGTGATGTATGAGATGTTCATGCTATTGTAATAGTAATCACGACTTGCATGTCGATGAGTATGACAACCGGCAGGAGCCAACGAGTTGTCTTTATTTTTTGTATGACCTGCGTGTCATTGAGAAACGCCATGTAAATTACTTTACTTTATTGCTAAATGTGTTAGCCATAGTAGTAGAAGTAATAGTTGGCGAGCAACTTCATGGAGACACGATGATGGAGATCATTATGATGGAGATCATGGTGTCATGCCGGTGACAAGATGATCATGGAGCCCCAAGATGGAGATCAAAGGAGCTATGTGATATTGGCCATATCATGTCACTATTATTATTTGATTGCATGTGATGTTTATCATGTTTTTGCATCTTGTTTACTTAGAACGATGGTATTAAATAAGATGATCCCTCATAATAATTTCAAGAAAGTGTTCCCCCTAACTGTGCACCATTGCGAAAGTTCGTTGTTTCGAAGCACCATGTGATGATCGGGTGTGATAGATTCCAACGTTCACATACAACGGGTGTAAGACAGATTTACACATGCAAACACTTAGGTTGACTTGACGAGCCTAGCATGTACAGACATGGCCTCGGAACACAGTAGACTAAAAGGTTGAGCATGAGTCGTATAGAAGATACGATCAACATGAAGATGTTCACCGATGTTGACTAGTCCGTCTCACGTGATGATCGGACACGACCTAGTTAACTCGGATCATGTTATACTTAGATGACTGGAGGGACGTCTATCTGAGTGGGAGTTCATTGAATAATTTGATTTAGATGAACTTAATTATCATGAACTTAGTCTAAAATCTTTACAACATGTATTGTAGATCAAATGGCCAACGTTGTCCTCAACTTCAACGCGTTCCTAGAGAAAACCAAGCTGAAAGACGATGGCAGGAACTATAGGACTGGGTCCAGAACCTGAGGATCATCCTCATAGCTGCCAAGAAAGATTATGTCCTACAAGCACCGCTAGGTGAAGCACCTGTTCTCCCTATAGAACAATACGTTATGAACGCTTGGCAGACACGTACCGATGATTGCTCCCTCGTTCAGTGCGACATGCTTTACAGCTTAGAGCCGGGGCTCCAAAAGCGTTTTGAGAGACACGGAGCATATGAGATGTTCGAAGAGCTAAAAATGGTTTTTCAAGCTCATGCCCGGGTCAAGAGATATGAAGTCTCCGACAAGTTCTTCAGCTGTAAGATGGAGGAAAACAGTTCTGTCAGTGAGCACATACTCACTATGTCTGGGTTACATAACCGCTTGACTCAGCTAGGAGTTAATCTCCCAGATGACGCGGTCATTGATAGAATCCTTCAGTCGCTTCCACCAAGCTACAAGAGCTTTGTGATGAACTTCAATATGCAGGGGATGGAAAAGACCATTCCTGAAGTATTTGCAATGCTGAAATCAGCAGAGGTAGAAGTCAAAAAGGAACATCAAGTGTTGATGGTGAATAAAACCACTAAGTTCAAGAAAGGCAAGGGTAAGAAGAACTTCAAGAAGGACGGCAAGGGAGTTGCCGCGCCCGGTAAGGAAGCTGCCGGGAAGAAGCCAAAGAATGGACCCAAGCCCGAGACTGAGTGTTTTTATTGCAAGGGAAGTGGTCACTGGAAGCGGAACTGCCCCAAATACTTAGCGGACAAGAAGGCCGGCATCACGAAAGGAGGTGCGGAATAAGCAGAGACTGGCGAAGGACGAGGTGATGATGCGTGTCGGGAATGGTTCCAAGGTCGATGTGATCGCCGTCGGCACGCTACCTCTACATTTACCTACGGGATTAGTTTTAAACCTCAATAATTGTTATTTAGTGCCAGCTTTGAGCATGAACATTGTATCAGGATCTCGTTTAATTCGAGATGGCTACTCATTTAAATCCGAGAATAATGGTTGTTCTATTTATATGAGAGATATGTATTATGGTCATGCTCCGATGGTGAATGGTTTATTCTTAATGAATCTCGAGCGTAATGCTACACATATTCATAGTGTGAGTACCAAAAGATATAAGGTTGATAATGATAGTCCCACATAATTGTGGCACTGCCGCCTTGGTCACATAGGTGTCAAACGCATGAAGAAGCTCCATGCAGATGGACTTTTAGAGTCTCTTGATTACGAATCATTTGACACATGCGAACCATGCCTCATGGGTAAAATGACCAAGACTCCGTTCTCAGGAACAATGGAGCGAGCAACCAACTTATTGGAAATCATACATACTGATGTGTGCGGTCCAATGAGTGTTGAGGCTCGCGGTGGCTATCATTATGTTCTCACCCTCACTGATGAGTTGAGTAGATATGGGTATGTCTATTTAATGAAACACAAGTCTGAGACCTTTGAAAAGTTCAAGGAATTTCATAGTGAGGTTCAGAATCAACGTGACAGGAAAATCAAGTTCTTGCGATCAGATCGTGGAGGAGAATACTTGAGTCACGAGTTTGGCACACACTTAATAAAATGTGGAATAGTTTCACAACTGACGCCGCCTGGAACACCTCAGCGTAATGGTGTGTCCGAACGTCGTAATCGCACTCTATTAGATATGGTGCGATCTATGATGTCTCTTACCGATTTACCACTATCTTTTTGGGGCTATGCTTTAGAGACTGCCGCATTCACTTTAAATAGGGCACTGTCGAAATCCCTTGAGACGACACCATATGAATTATGGTTTGGGAAGAAACCTAAGCTGTCATTTCTAAAAGTTTGGGGATGTGATGCTTATGTCAAGAAACTTCAACCTGAAAAGCTCGAACCCAAGTCGGAAAAATGCGTCTTCATAGGATACCCTAAAGAAACTATTGGGTATACCTTCTACCTCAGATCCGAAGGCAAGATCTTTGTTGCCAAGAATGGATCCTTTCTAGAGAAGGAGTTTCTCTCGAAAGAAGTAAGTGGGAGGAAAGTAGAACTTGATAATGTATTACCTCTTGAACCGGAAAATGGCGCAACTCAAGAAAATGTTCCTAAGGTGCCTGCACCGACTAGAGAGGAAGTTAATGATGATGATCATGAAACTTCAGATCAAGTTGCTACTGAACTTCGTAGGTCCACAAGGACATGTTCCGCACCAGAGTGGTACGGCAACCCTGTCTTGGAAATCATGTTATTAGACAACGGTGAACCTTCGAACTATGAAGAAGCGATGGCGGGCCCGGATTCCGACAAATGGCTGGAAGCCATGAAATCCGAGATAGGATCCATGTATAAAACCGAAGTATGGACTTTGACTGACTTGCCCGTTGAGCGGCGAGCCATAGAAAATAAATGGATCTTTAAGAAGAAGACAGACGCGGATGGTAATGCTACCATCTATAAAGCTCGACTTGTCGCTAAGGGTTATCGGCAAGTTCAAGGGGTTGACTATGATGAGACTTTCTCACCGGTAGCGAAGCTGAAGTCTGTCTGAATCATGTTAGCAATTGCCGCATTCTATGATTATGAGATATGGCAAATGGACGTCAAAACGGCATTCCTTAATGGTTTCCTTAAGGAAGAATTGTATATGATGCAGCCGGAAGGTTTTGTCGATCCTAAGAATGCTGACAAGGTGTGCAAGCTCCAACGCTCGATTTATGGGCTGGTGCAAGCATCTCGGAGTTGGAACATTCGCTTTGATGAGATGATCAAAGTGTTTGGGTTTATGCAGACTTATGGAGAAGCCTGCGTTTACAAGAAAGTGAGTGGGAGCTCTGTAGCATTTCTCATATTATATGTAGATGACATACTTTTGATGGGAAATGATATAGAGATTTTGGACAGCATTAAGGCCTACTTGAATAAGAGTTTTTCAATGAAGGACCTTGGAGAAGCTGCTTGTATATTAGGCATCAAGATCTATAGAGATAGATCAAGACGCCTCATAGATCTTTCACAAAGCACATACCTTGATAAGATATTGAAGAAGTTCAATATGGATCAGTCTAAGAAAGGGTTCTTCCCTGTGTTGCAAGGTGTGAAATTGAGCTCAGCTCAATGTCCGACCACGGCAGAAGATATAGAAGAGATGAGTGTCATCCCCTATGTCTCAGCCATAGGGTCTATTATGTATGCCATGCTGTGTACCAGACCTGATGTAAACCTTGCCGTAAGTTTGGTAGGTAGGTACCAAAGTAATCCCGGCAAGGAACACTGGACAACGGTCAATAATATCCTGAAGTACCTGAAAAGGACAAAGGAAATGTTTCTCGTTTATGGAGGTGACGAAGAGCTCGTCGTAAAGGGTTACGTCAACGCTAGCTTCGACACAGATCTGGATGACTCTAAGTCACAAACCGGATACGTGTATATTTTGAATGGTGGGGCAGTAAGCTGGTGCAGTTGCAAGCAGAGCGTCATGGCGGGATCTACATGTGAAGCGGAGTACATGGCAGCCTCGGAGGCAGCGCATGAAGCAATTTGGGTGAAGGAGTTCATCACCGACCTAGGAGTCATACACAATGCATCGGGGCCAATCAAACTCTTCTGTGACAACACTGGAGCTATTGCACTTGCCAAGGAGCCCATGTTTCACAAGAAGACCTAAATGTTCAAGATGGAGACATAGATATTTGTAAAGTACTTACGGACCTAAATGTAGCAGATCCGTTGACTAAACCTCTCCCTAGAGCAAAACATGATCAACACCAGAATTCCATGGGTGTTCGATTCATCACAATGTAACTAGATTATTGACTCTACTACAAGTGGGAGACTGTTGGAAATATGCCCTAGAGGCAATAATAAAAGGATTATTATTATATTTCCTTGTTCATGATAATTGTCTTTTATTCATGCTATAATTGTGTTATCCGGAAATCGTAATACATGTGTGAATACATAGACACCAACATGTCCCTAGTAAGCCTCTAGTTGACTAGCTCGTTGATCAACAGATAGTCATGGTTTCCTGACTATGGACATTGGATGTCATTGATAATGAGATCACATCATTAGGAGAATGATGTGATGGACAAGACCCAATCCTAAACATAGCACAAGATCGTATAGTTCGTTTGCTAGAGTTTTTCCAGTGTCAAGTATCTTTTCCTTAGACCATGAGATCGTGTAACTCCCGGATACCGTAGGAGTGCTTTGGGTGTACCAAACGTCACAACATAACTGGGTGACTATAAAGGTATATTACGGGTATCTCCAAAAGTGTCTGTTGGGTTGACGCGGATCAAGACTGGGATTTGTCACTCCGTATAACGGAGAGGTATCTCTGGGCCCACTCGGTAATGCATCATCATAATGAGCTCAAAGTGACCAAGTGTCTGGTCACGGGATCATGCATTACGGTACAAGTAAAGTGACTTGCCGGTAACGAGATTGAACGAGGTATTGGGATACCGATGATCGAATCTCGGGCAAGTAACGTACCAATTGACAAAGGGAATTGTATACGGGGTTGCTTGAATCCTCGACATCGTGGTTCATCCGATGAGATCATCGAGGAGCATGTGGGAGCCAACATGGGTATCCAGATCCCGCTGTTGGTTATTGACCGGAGAGCCATCTCAGTCATGTCTACATGTCTCCCGAACCCGTAGGGTCTACACACTTAAGGTTCGGTGACGCTAGGGTTGTAGAGATATGAATATGCAGTAAATCGAATGTTGTTCGGAGTCCCGGATGTCACGAGGAGTTCCGGAATGGTCCGGAGGTGAAGAATTATATATAGGAAGTGTAGTTTCGGCCATCGGGAGAGTTTCGGGGGTCACCAGTATTGTACCGGGACCAGCCGAAGGGTCCCGGGGGTCCATCGGGTGGGGCCACCCATCCCGGAGGGCCCCATGGGCTAAAGTGGGGAGGGGAACCATCCCATAGTGGGCTGGTGCGCCCCCCTTGGCCCACCCCATGCGCCTAGGGTTGGGAACCCTAGGGTGGGGGGCGCCCTACCTGGCTTGGGGGGCACTCCACCCCTTGGCCGCCGCCTCCCCCTAGGAGATCCCATCTCCTAGGGCCAGCGCACCCCCTAGGGGGCCTATATAAAGGGGGGAGGGAGGGGCAGCCGCACCCTTGAGTCTTGGCGCCTCCCTCTCCCCTGCTACACCTCTCCCTCTCGCAGTAGAACGGCGGAGCCCTGCTGTGGTGACCCCTGCATCCACCACCACGTCGTCGTGCTGCTGGATCTTCATCAACCTCTCCTTCCCCCTTGCTGGATCAAGAAGGAGGAGACGTCACGCTGACCGTACATGTGTTGAACGCGGAGGTGCCATCCGTTCGGCGCTAGGATCTCCGGTGATTTGGATCAGGTCGAGTACGACTTCCTCATCCCCGTTCTTTGAACGCTTCCGCACGTGATCTACAAAGGTATGTAGATGCAACCCGATCACTCGTTGCTAGATGAACTCATAAATGGATCTTGGTGAAACCATAGGAAAATTTTTGTTTTCTGCAACGTTCCCCAACACATATCTCGTTCTCAGGGCACACCGGATGAGAAGTCCGTACAACTAAAACCAACCCTCAAGTTTCCCCGATGTGGCGCTACAAGGGGCTCTAATTTGGACCAACACTCAAAGGAGCACTGGCCCGGGGGAGTTAAAATAAAGATGACCCTTGAGTCTGCAGAACCCAAGGGAAAAAGGCTTAGGTGGCAGATGTTAAAACCAAGGTTGGGCCTTGCTGGAGGAGTTTCATTCAAGGCGAACTGTCAAGGGGTTCCCACTATAACCCAACCGCGTAAGGAACGAAAAATCAAGGAACATAACACAGGAATGACGGAAACTAGGGCGGCAAGAGTGGAACAAAACACCAGGCATAAGGCCGAGCGTTCCACCCTTTGCCAAGTATATATGTGCATTAAAGTAAAAAAGATATAATAATGATATCCCAACAATATCCATGTTCCAACATGCAAAAAACTTCAACTCCACCTGCAACTAGCAACGCTATAAGAGGGGCTGAGCAAAGCGGTAACATAGCTAAACAACGGTTTGGTAGGAAAGGTGGGTTAGAGGCTTGACATGGCAATATGGGAGGCATGATATAGCAAGTGGTAGGTATCGCGACATAACAATAGAGCGAGCAACTAGCAAGCAAAGATAGAAGTGATTTTGAGGGTATGGTCATCTTGCCTGAAATCCCGTAAGGAAGAAGAACGAGTCCATGAAGAAGATAAACGGACGTAGTCGAACGGATCCTCACAAACGCGATGTTATTGGAACTAACCCAAAGAAGCAACACTGGAAAGAAGCAAACAACATAGTAAACAACCATCACATCAACGTGGCATGATGCACAACCAAGTATGATGCATGTCCGGTTTAATGAAGCATGGCATGGCAAAGTGCACAAACAACACTACAAGTTGCATATTGACGGAACATCACATTCAAGTTATTTAGTTCGATCTCATTTATGTACCCAACAATATTAAATGTTGATTAACATGGCAAGAGGTGAAGCAAAAGATAACTACCTATCTAGGCAAGTTTAAATGAGGCCGGAACAACAAACAACAAGTCCGGAAAATCCTCATGTGCAATTTATGGATTTGGTACTGTTATGCCGTAAACCATATTTTAGAGTTGTTAAACATGCAAAGTGACGCCACCATGTTAAACTAGGCATTTTTCTACCCCATTTACATATAAAGTTTGTTAGGTTTGGAGCTACGGTTATTTAGTTATGAATTAAATCATTTTATCATGGCATTTAAGTAAATTAAAGCAAACAACAGTTAAAACATACTAAACATAGATGAAAGTTGCAAATTATGAAACTAGATAAAATCCTAAGAAATTTACATATATAAAACATTTTAAACCGATGCACGATTATTTAGGTGTGAGCATTTTAACATGATGGCATATTCTGTAATTATGCATGTGAAGGAAAATTAGTAAATTCGTCTAGGAAAAAAACACGTCCACGGGCTGAAACTACCTAGCCCAACAAACATAGGAGAGAGGCTGGGCGCTGCAAACATGGGCCAAGGCCCGGTCAGTGTAGCAGGCCGGCTTGGGCTGGCGGATCTGGTGCGGCTGGGCCTCTGCTTAGTCGAACGAGGAGGTGGAGGGGGCGCGGTCAATGGGACGACGAGCGAGCTACTGCGGCTGGTTGCAGGGGAAGTAGAGGACGCCACGGCGAAGCGGTACTTGGTGCAGCAACGGGAAACCTACCGGATCCAAGGCGGCGCGACCGGATCAAGGCAACGGTTGGACTTGGCGGTGATGCTCCTTCCGGCGGGGTCCGGCACGAGACGACGCAGCCAAGGGCGCGCGGCGGTTGCGTCGACTGCAGCTGCCGCTCGTTGTAGAGGAGAAGTCGCGCGGCGAGGGGCTTGCAGCGGTGGAGGAGCGCCAGCAACGGGCAGAGGGAGGCGGATCCGGTGGAGCTCAACTCCGGCGAGCTACTGCTCGTTGTCGGCCGAACGGAGACGGGTCGAGGGAGGCTGCGCTCCTGCAGTTTCCTAAAGAAAGGCAGAGAGGTGAGAGAAGGAGAGGAGTGCAAGATGAAGGGAGAGGCAAGCGGTGGTAGGGGTCACTCGAGCGCATGGGGTGGCGAGGAGAAGTTGCTTGCTTCGGCAGCGGGATCCTGGTGGCTTCGGTCGCCGGCGGGGACGAGCTGCTTGGGCTGGATGTGGCTAGAGGCGACGCTGGGTGCCTGGGCCAGGTGTTCGAGCAAAGGAGCTCGGAGGGGGGGGGTGGATTGATGGGTGGATCAGGAAGGCAGGGGATTACCCTGATTGGAGCGACGGGGAAATCGAGGTGGATCTCGCGGCTGGCGGCGGGACGGGACTAATGGGACAATCTTCCTAGGATCTAGGGCTGTCCACTATATAAGCAAAAATATTTTTGATTAGGGACTAATATGGCCTTCGATCATAATCGAATGGATGAGAAAAATAGGTTAGGGAGTCCAATGAATAAACGAGGATGTTTTAGGGATGTCTGGGGATGATCCGGACCCAACGGTGACGATTGGCCGGGACGGGTCCGGGACAGCTTTCGGACGCGCGCGTGAGGGGTTCGATGCACTGATGCAAGGGGGGCTCAGGAGGGGTTGGTTGTGACCGGGTAGAAGGGCTTGGACTGAGAGGAGAGAATAGAAAACAGTCCGGCAACAGTTTTCGGAGACCGAAAACGTCCGACGTTTTGACCGGCTATATTGCCGCTATAGTTATCCGTTGGGGCGTCAAACGAACTCCAAATGCGATGAAACTTGGCAGGCGGCCTACCTACATCATAACAACACCGCATGCCAACTTTCAACCCATTCCGAGTACTTTTTCCGGACACTTATAAAATACTATTTCAGACATGCCGCGGGCGCGTGCAAGTGTGTCTAAGCTCAGAACAGGCAACAGAAAGAATTGGGAAACCCGGATGAATGCAAGTTTTGAAAAACATGACGATGCAATGCACATGATGACATGGCAAGATGCAACACGCAAGCAACTGACATGGCAAAGACAGCGAATAACTGGAAGACACCTGGCGCATCGGTCTCGGGGCGTCACAACACTCCACCACTACGAGAGGATCTCGTCCCGAGATCTAGGATGGCATCGGAGGGAAATGGAAGAGAGGAGGTAAACTAAGTTGCTTCTTTGACAAACGAGTGAAACCAACAAACCTTACGATGTTGAATAAATTGAAAGAAAGAATACAACAAAGATGAACAAAGTTGAAAACACTCCGGTAGAACAGAGGAACAAGGAACAATAAAGGTCAAATACGACAACACGCTGGTTGGAAATGGAAGGTAAATAATATGAGCTTGACAAAATGAAAGCACTTGGATGAGAGTCCGGTTAGAAGAGGAATGATAGACATAACACTCCGGTTAAACAAGATAGAGAAGGAATAAGAATGATATAATTTGGGCAACACTCCGACTGTAAATGGAAGGAGTTAGAATCATGAACTTGACAAGATGAGAGGATACTTTAAAAGAGGACACGACACTCCGGTTGAATGGATAAGCAAAGGAAAGAACATGATCTTTGACAAAACAAGATGATGGGTGAATATAGAAACAATACAATGCCTCCGGAACGAATGTAAGAATGGAATCAAAAGAACGGAGGGGAAAACAACATCTTCTGCCTCAAATGAGCTTGAAAAACATCTTTAGGACAAGGGTCGAATGGAGTTGTTGGAAAACCAGCAACAAAAAGAGTAAGCTTGTTGTGGGCTTATGGAAAACATCTCGAAATATATGAGGTGAAATTCTGCCACCAAAAACAACGATTGATAGGAAACAATGAAGAGATGAAAAGAATCCTTGACGAACCACCATGTAGAAAACTCTCGAATAACTCCGGATGGATAAAAAGAAGGTCTCGAGGAAAAGAAGCTTGAAAATAATAAGATGAATCCTTGCATTGATTAAATGGAGCTTCGCGATGATAAAACCGAGAAAAACTTGGAACTCCGAAAAGAAAGATGAACAAACGAAATCAAGAATTTTGATGAACCTCCGGAATAAGGAATTAATCACTTGGATGAAAAAAGAATAAGAATTACATTATGCTTATCCTTCATCAATTAAATTGATGACAAGCAACGGATTTGGCATACTACTTATTGTCGTAGAAATGATTAAGATAGATATAGCGCAAACTTGAGAAAAGACTTCAACGATCCACCGGTAGGATTGAAACAACGAATATATTGATATGTTAACAATGGAAAAGAAATGTTGAACGAATCACCGTAAAAAATGAAAACGATTGAAGAAAAGATAAAGAAACACCGGGAAGAATTAGAGAACGAATGAAGATACTTGAGGGGATTTAGATACATGAGAACGAAGAGATCACGAGCTGATAAGAGAATACTTGAATGATGCATCGTTAAGATTTGGAGAATGATAGCTGAAAGCTGAGAATGAATAAGTCTTCTGAATCAAGCTGAGAATGATGGGCTCCGGAGAATCAAACTGAAAAAAAACTCTTGAATTGCTCCTGATGGGTGAAAATAATTCTCACAATCGAAAACAATTATGAGAGGATGGCATCAAGCTAGAACCACACATTTCTGAGAGAACGGACGAAGATTTGGAGGAAAAACTCTTCTTCGGTCTTCAAATGTTGAGAATGACGATGAGAAACACCACCATGAATTGTTGAGGCACTCCGGAATGACAATTAGAAAGGTTGAACCAACGATGAAAAGAATTGAAATATCTTATAGAAAGGCATTTGACTGATGACAATTCATTCTTACGTCAAACTTTGAAATGTATTTGGGAATACCTCCGGAAAACTAGAAGAGTCAGGTAAGATCCTGGGAAAAGACCTGTGGGTTAGGGCCCACTCAAAAGATACACCATTGAACGATTGCTTGAAAATAGAGATTGCATTGGTTGAATTAAATGGCTTGATTGAGATAGCAACCTCGAAATAGGTTGAACCGATCTTGACTGAAAAGACGAGCCTCTTGAGATATCTTCAGCACTCCGGAACAATTGAATAGAAAGAGGGGAATGATTAAGAGGTGCAACGGCATGGGAAAGCATTTGAAACAATGAAAGTAATATGATCAACACCAAAAACTCGAATTGAATCCACCGTAGAAGAAAAAGAACGAAGAATGATGAACTTGAAGCTCCGTTGGTATCTTCCTGAGAATCACCGGATAAGAACATTGACGGAAAAGAATGGAGAGACTTCACACGAATAAAATGGATACTTGATTAAGACATCTGATTCCTTGAAGGAAAAAGGGTGGGAGGGCCGGGAAAACAAAGGCAACTTGGGGACAGATGAAACGAACAACATTGGGAAAAAACCGAGAGGTGATCTTGCGAATGTTGAAAAATGATAGGATCAACTTGAAGAGAAACACGCCGGTTGAAAAGGATTGACATGACAATCTCGATTATCATGAAAGATTGGTATTCACATAGGAGTATGAGAACACCGCTTAGGAAAAGGCATGGAATCAACACTTGACATTGAAGCAACTCGAATACCACAACAAAAACAAAACAAGGATTGGCTTGCAGAATAAGCCGGAACGAACATATGATAGAGATTTCGTCCGAAGTTTTCGTGGTGGGGCCCACACGGGCTCGATCGTACAGCACCATCATGTACAAGGCAGTGCACATGACATATGAAGCGTCCCCGAGTCAGCATAGCCAAGGACTCTTCGAGACACAACGAGACCACTGTAAAACCAACCGTGGATAGGCGGACCACTAGACGTCAAACCCCAATCTCATATCATGCATATGTCGGAAAGATATCCTAGGATCTACTTGAATTCCCACTTATAAACTCCCGAAACTTTCTGGTTATGCAATCGGGTGTTGGGGATACAGGGGAAGCATAATATCTCAACCAAAACTAGCAAATCCTGCATCCAGCTGTATCCATCCTTCAACACATAACCAAGAAACCTTCAGAAATAATTTACCTCAACCTTCGAAAAGCATCTGTTATACGAGTTATGGCAATACTCCCGAACTCCCACCCCAGTACTGGGTGGCGTCGAGGTTATCTCACCAACAACTGCATAAAGGAGATTTTTTATGTCGGCGAAACTCAGGTATTCCAGAACTGCAACGACAAAATTGTGACGACAACACGTCGGAGCTCAACTCCCCGGGACACTGCCACAACCCCTAAATGTCAGGAGGCACCAAGAACAATGTTCTCGTCACAAAACCATCGGAACGATTCCAAGATACCCGCGTGATCCTAATTTTTTTTGTGAAATTTGAGGAGAGAATAGTCAAAACTCTATGTCAGGAGGCCTCACCAGAGCGACGAAGGGACCGAGGAGTAAAAAGAATCCTACTCTCCGATATATATAATCCTATAAGACTCAAAACATTTTTCTAGACTCAACAACAACAGCGATTCGATCAAGCAGGGGGCTCCTAAGTCGGGGAAGGTTATGATTACCAACTTGTAACACCCACGATGCGGCTATATCTCCCACGTGTCGGAGCACGACTTAGAGGCATAACCACATAGTAGGCAAGTCGCAAGAGGGGTAATCTTTACACATCCCATGTACTGAATAATTAAGAAAGGGATAAAGAGTTGGCTTACAATCGCCACTTCACACAATACATAAGTATAGCATTACAACATCCAGAATACAATCAAGGTCCGACTACTGAACCAAATAAAGAAAGACAACCCCTAATGCTAGATCCCCGATCGCCCAACTGGGCTCCACTACTGATCGAAAGGAAACGAAACAACACAACGAACACGTTCTTCATCGAGCTCCCACTCGAGCTGGGTTGCATCACCTGCACTAGTATCATCGGCACCTGCAACTGTTTGGAAGTATCTGTGAGTCACGAGGACTCAGCAATCTCACACCCGCTAGATCAAGACTATTTAAGCTTATGGGTAGGAAAGGGTAGTGAGGTGGAGCTGCAGCAAGCACTAGCATATATGGTGGCTAACTTATGCAAATGAGAGCGAGAAGAGAAGCAATGCAACGATCGTGAACTAGAAGTGATCCTGAAACTACTTACGTTCAAGCATAACACGAGACCGTGTTCTCTTCCCGGACTCCACCGAAAAGAGACCATCACGGCTACACACGCGGTTGATTCATTTTAAATTAAGTTAAGTGTCAGGTTTTCTACAACATCCCATCTGCCCATAACTGCGGGCACGACTTTCGAAAGTTCAAACCTTGCAGGGGTGTCCCAACTTAGCCCATCACAAGCTCTCACAGTCAACGAAGGATATTCCTTCTCCCAGGAAGACCCGATCAGACTCGGAATCCCGGTTACAAGACATTTCAACAATGGTAAAATAAGACCAGCAAAGCTGCCCGAATGTGCCGACAAATCCCGATAGGAGCTGCACATATCTCGTTCTCAGGGCACAACGGATGAGTAGTCCGTACAAATAAAACCAACCCTCAAGTTTCCCCGAGGTGGCGCTGCAAGGGGCTCTAATTTGGACCAACACTCAGAGGAGCATTGGCCCGGGGGGTTAGAATAAAGATGACCCTTGAGTCTGCAGAACCCAAGGGAAAAAGGCTTAGGTGGCAAATGTTAAAACCAAGGTTGGTCCTTGCTGGAGGAGTTTTATTCAAGGAGAACTGTCAAGGGGTTCCCATTATAACCCAACCGCGTAAGGAATTCAAAATCAAGGAACATAACACCGGTATGACGGAAACTAGGGAGGCAAGAGTGGAACAAAACACCAGGCATAAGGCCGAGCCTTCCACCCTTTGCCAAGTATATAGGTGCATTCAAGTAAACAAGAGATAATAATGATATCCCAACAATATCCATGTCCAACATGGAACAAACTTCAAATCCACCTACAACTAGCAACGCTATAAGAGGGGCTGAGCAAAGCGGTAATATAGCCAAACAACGGTTTGCTAGGAAAGGTGAGTTAGAGGCTTGACATGGCAATATGGGAGGCATGATATAGCAAGTGGTAGGTATCAT
This sequence comes from Triticum dicoccoides, assembly GCF_002162155.2. Taxonomy (NCBI): domain Eukaryota; kingdom Viridiplantae; phylum Streptophyta; class Magnoliopsida; order Poales; family Poaceae; genus Triticum; species Triticum dicoccoides. The sequence goes on along the minus strand of NC_041380.1, from coordinate 467,828,473 downwards.
GGCATAGCAATAGAGCGAGCAACTAGCAAGCAAAGATAGAAGTGATTTCGAGGGTATAGTCATCTTGCCTGAAATCCCGTAAGGAAGAATAACGAGTCCATGAACAAGATAAATGGACGTAGTCGAACGGATCCTCACAAACGCGGCGTTATCAGAACTAACCCGAAGAAGCAACACCGGAAAGAAGCAAACAACATAGTAAGCAACCATCACATCAACATGGCATTATACACAACCAGGTATGATGCATGTCCGGTTTAATGAAGCATGGCATGGCAAAGTGCACATACAACACTACAAGTTAAGTGGAGCTCAGTATGCAACGAGTTGCATATTGACGGAACACCACATTCAAGTTATTTAGTTCAATCTCGTTTATGTACCCAACAATATTAAATGTTGATTAACATGGCAAGAGGTGAAGCAAAAGATAACTACCTATCTAGGCAAGTTTAAATGAGGCCGGAACAACAAACAACATGTCCGAAAAATCCTCATGTGCAATTTATGGATTTGGTACTGTTCTGCCCTAAAACTTTTTAGATTTGTTAAACATGCAAAGTGATGCCATCATGTTAAACTAGGCATTTTTCTACCCCATTTACATATAAAGTTTGTTAGGTTTGAAGCTACGGTTATTTAGTTATGAATTAAATCATTTTAGCATGTCATTTAAGTAAATTAAAGCAAACAGCAGTTAAAACATACTAAACATAGATGAAAGTTGCAAATTATGAAACTAGATAAAATCCTAAGCAAGTTACATATATAAAACATTTTAAACCGATGCACGGTTATTTAGGTGTGAGCATTTTAACATGATGGCATATTCTGTAATTATGCATGTGAAGGAAAATTAGTAAATTCGTCCAGGAAAAAAAACACGTCCACGGGCTGAAACTACCTAGCCCAACAAACACAGGAGAGAGGCTGGGCACTGCAAACATGGGCCAAGGCCCGGTCAGTGCAGCAGGCCGGCTTGGGCTGGCGGATCTGCCGCGGCTGGGCCTCTGCTTCGTCGAACGAGGAGGTGGAGGGGGCGCGGTCAACGGGACGACGAGCGAGCTGCTGCGGCTCGTTGCAGGGGAAGCATAGGATGCCACGGCGAAGCGGGACTTGGCGCGGCGACGGGAAACCTGCCGGATCCAAGGCGGCGCGACCGGATCAGGGCAGCGGTTGGACTTGGCGGTGATGCTCCTTCCGGCGGAGTCCGGCACGAGACGACACAGCCAAGGGCACGCGACGGTTGCGTCGGCTGCAGCTACCACTTGTTGCAGAGGAGAAGTGGCGCGGCGAGGGGCTTGCAGCGGCGGAGGAGCGCCAGCAACGGGCAGAGGGAGGCGGATCCGGTGGAGCTCAACTCCGGCGAGCTACTGCTCGTTGTCGGTCGGACGGAGACGGGTCGAGGGCGGCTGCGCTCCTGCAGTTTCCTAAAGAAAGGCAGAGAGGTGAGAGAAGGAGAGGAGCGCGAGGCGAAGGGAGAGGCAAGCGGTGGTAGGGGTCACTGGAGCGCATGGGCTGGCGAGGAGAAGCTGCTTGCTTCGGCAGCGGGATCCTGGTGGCTTCGGTCGCCGGCGGGGACGAGCTGCTTGGGCTGGATGTGGCTAGAGGCGACGCTGGGTGCCTGGGCCTGGGGTTCGAGCAGAGGAGCTCGGTGGGGGGTGGATCGATGGGTGGATCGGGAAGGCAGGGGAATACCCTGATTGGAGCGACGGGGAAATCGAGGTGGATCTCGCGGCTGGCGGCAGGACGGGACTGATGGGACAAGCTTCCTAGGATCTAGGGTTGTCCACTATATAAGCAAAAATGTTTTTGACTAGGGACTAATCTGGCCCTTCGATCGTAATCGAATGGACGAGAAAAGTAGGTTAGGGAGTCCAATGAATAAACGAGGATGTTTTAGGGATGTCTGGGGATGATCCGGACCCAACGGTGACGACTGCCCGGGTCGGGTTCGGGACAGCTTTCGGACACACGCGCGAGGGGTTCGATGCACTGATGCAAGAGGGGCTCAGGAGGGGTTGGTTGTGACTGTGTAAAAGGGCTTGGACTAAGAGGAGAGAAGAGAAAACGGCCCGACAACAGTTTTCGGAGACCGAAAACGTCTGACGTTGACCGACTATATTGCCGCTATAGTTATCCGTTGGGGCGTGAAACGAATTCCGAATGTGATGAAACTTGGCAGGCGCCCTACGTACATCATAACAACACTTCATGCCAACTTTCAACCCATTCCGAGAACATTTTCCAACCACTTATAAAATACTATTTCGGACATGCCGCGGGCGCGTGCAAGTGTGTCTGGGATCAGAACGGGCAACGGAAAGAACTGGGAAACCCGGATGAATGCAAGTTTTGAAAAACATGACGATGCAATGCACATGATGACATGGAAAGATGCAACACGCAAGCAACTGACATGGCAAAGACAGCGAATAGCTGGAAGACACCTGGCGCATCGGTCTCGGGGCATCACAGCAAATGGGTTAGATGGACAGGCTTTGTTTAAGTCTGTGTAATTCACACACATACGCCAAGTGTCATTTTTCTTAAGTACCAGCACCGGATTAGCTAGCCACTCAAGGTGAAAGACCTCCACAATAAACCCTGCTGTCAAGAGCCGGGCTACCTCCTCACCAATAGCTTTACGCCTTTCTTCGTTGAAGCGGCGAAGAAAGTGCTTGACCGGTTTAAACTTAGGATCTATATTAAGGGTGTGCTCAGCGAGTTCCCTCGGTACACCTGGCATGTCAGAAGGCTTCCATGCAAAGATGTCCCGGTTCTCACGGATGAACTCGATGAGTGTGCCTTCCTATTTCGGATCCAGGTTAGCGCTGATGTTGAACTGCTTGGATGAATCTCCAGGAACGAAGTCAACCAGTTTAGTCTCCTCAGCCGATTTAAACTTCAGTGTCGGATCATGCTCAGTAGTTGGCTTTTTCAGAGAAGTCATATCTGCCGGATCAACATTGTCTTTGTAAAATTCCAGCTCCTCCGTGGCACAAACCGACTCAGCATAAGCTGCATCACCTTCTTCACATTCCAGAGCAATCTTCCGGCTCCCATGCACCATGATGGTCCCCTTATGACCCGGCATCTTAAGCTGCAAATAAACATAACAAGGCCTTGACATGAACTTAGCATAAGCGGGCTGTCCGAACTGGGCATGATATGGACTCTTGATTTTCACAACTTCAAAAGTCAACACCTCTGATCTTGAATCATGATCGTCTCCAAAAGCAACTTCCAGAGCTATCTTGCCAACTGGGTATGCCGATTTACCAGGCACTACCCCATGAAACATAGTGTTCGACGGTTTAAGATTCTTATCTTTTAACCCCATGCGACGAAAGGTTTCATAGTAAAGGATATTGATACTGCTTCCTCCATCCATAAGCACCTTGCTAAATTTATACCCCCCAACCTGGGGTGCCACTACTAAAGCCAGATGACCCGGATTGTCAACCCGGGGTGGATGATCCTCTTGACACCATAGGATGGGTTGTTCAGACCAGCGCAGATAACGAGGTACCGCCGGTTCAACGGAGTTCACAACTCTTTTATGAAGCTTCTGATCGCGCTTACATAAGCTAGTGGTGAAGACATGAAACTGCCCACTATTCAACTATTTTGGATTGCTCTGATAACCCGATTGTTGCTGCTGTTGATTCCCCTGATGGTTGTAACCACCCTGGTTTCCATGGCTATTCTTATTGCCATGTCCGGTTTGGTTGCCCTGGAACCCTGAATCGGAACTGACACCACCATAACCCGACCCATGGAAACCGCCTCCTGAACCGTCGGGCGGTCCATTATCATATTGAAAAAGATTTGAATTTTTGAACTCCCGCATAATGAAGCAATCTTTCCAAAGATGCGTAGCGGGTCTCTTTGTTGATCCGTGCTTTGGGCAAGGCTGATTTAACAATCGCTCTAGATTGGGGCCTGACCCTCCACCCCGCTGGGGCAGTTTATCCTTACGCCGCTGACCGTTATCCTGGGCGTTGGTGTTAGCCACAAAGTCCAAGCTATTATCTGCCTTGCGTTTACCATTATTCCCATGACCTGCCGGATTATGCTGCTGCCCCTTGGCGTTGCCGCTCTTCTTTCCCTTCCCTGTCTTGTCATCCTCAAACTCGGGGTCCTTGGTACTATCAGAGTCGGCATACTTCACCAGAGCCTCCATAAGTGTTCCCATGTCATTACAATGGCGTTTAAGCTGTCCCAATTTCAGCTTCAAAGGCGCAAACCGGCAATTGCCTCCCAATGTTAAACCGGATGTGTCAGCGTTGATGCGGTCTAACGAATGCAAAATCTCCAAAACCCGGCGCACCTAGTGGGTTGTTGATTCTCCTTCCTCCTGGACACAGGCAACTAAATCCACGATTTACATGGGCTGTTTGCACATATCCTTAAAGTTCTGGATAAACCGGGCCCTTAACTCAGCCCATGATCCAACAGAGTTGGCTGGCAGATTTTTCATCCACGTGCGAGTTGTCCCCTCCAACATCATGGTAAAATATTTGGCACATGCTGCTTCGTCCACATCCAACATCTCCATTGCCATCTCATAGCTTTCCACCCATGACTCGGGGGATAAATCGGCAGTGTAATTTGGCACTTTGCGCGGGACTTTGAAATCCTTGGGCAACCGCACATTGCGCAGTGCTGGGACAAGACATGGCACTCCCAAAGAACTGGAGGTAACCCCTGGTTCCATCGATGTTGTTGGACGAACCGGAGTGAACTGGCGAACCGGCGTGTGCTGACGAACCGGAGCTTCGTCTTGTGCTGCTAACTCGGCTTCCCGACGTGCCCTAGCGTGATCCACTACATCCTGGGCATTGCCACCGCCACCCGCCGGGTTATTGCCATGGGGCAGATTACGATTCCTCGCACTGCTTGATACGGCCGGTTCATCGATATGCCTACTGTAGCTCCGGCTTGGGCGGGGAGTAGAATGAATCCTTTCGCGGCTATATGAATAGGCCTGCTACTGAGTCAAAGCTGTTTGAAGGAGCTCCCTAGCCCGTCATGTCTCAACCGCTACTGGGGACTCGCCATCAATCAGGAGAGCTGCCAATCATGAAGTGGAAGCAACGATGTTATCCAATGGGTTAGAGTAATGACCCGGAGGTGTTGAGATGTGTCGTGATGGAATGTCGCTCTGACGAGGCGGAGGCGGTGGATCCGTCGCACGAGGCTGAACCGGTGCCCCGGTCCCAGGTGCCTCCGCCCGGTTTACCACAGGTTGGTTGCTGGTGCCCGCCTCTGGCGTGTTAAAGAGATTCCTCGCCTCCAAGATCGACAGAAGGCGCGACCAGTATCTTCTCCTCATGACATCATCTGACGCACTCTGATCCAGCATAAGCCGTTATGCCTAAACCTCCAATCCGGCCCGCTCTGTAGCCATCCTGGTATTTTCTACTGCCAGGTCCGCTTTAGCCTGAGTTATCTGATCCTTCACCTTTGAAATCTCTGCTTGTGCTCATCCCGGTTTGCCGCGTCCACCTCCGCTGCCAGCAACGTTGCTAAAGCATCGAACAGATTGGACAAAACCTGAGCCGGAGGCGGTGCAGAGCCCCCTGCTCCCGCTGGTGTTGCTGTTGCTGAACCGGAGATCATTGCCGCGGCGGTAGAAGAGTGCTGCGCTGGTTGTGTACCGGCCATGAAGACCGCGACCCGGTTTGGCAGATCGAGGGGTCCGGAATACTGTTGCCATCGGAACCTCCACTAATCTGGCCATCCTACAGCTGGTACAGCGATTCGGTCTCTCCGGTTGAAGACTCGTCGTTAGAGCAGACAACGGTTTCGCCACCAGATGCTGATCTATCCTCATATTCCGCTCCATGGATGACACCTACGAAGACATGCTTTACGGTGGGATGAACCTGGGCAGAGCTTGCATGCTGAGCTGTCTCGATGATGTCGGTGCAGATGTCTAGCTCAGGGCCCAGTTCGCCGATCTTGCCGATGAAGACGTGAATTCCCCCAAAGGGGACCCGGTACCCATATTCAATTGAACCGGCCTCGGGACTTCATCCTGCATCATCGATGTAGAGCTTGCCCCGACGACTTTTAGTCATCCGGCCCACAACGTATCCCTTGAGTCCTTCGAAGCTGCCCTTCAAGAACTCGAAACCATCATGCGATAGCCCCACGGTGGGCGCCAACTGTCGTGGTTTTGTCACGGCAGATGTCCTTGTGAAAGGACTTAGTCGTGGAGCCATCGCTACGGGTTAGCTTAAAGGGGTTAAAGCGGACAGAGGACGCGAGAGTTTTATACTGGTTCTGTCGGGGGTTGGGTGCGACATATGCCAAAGGATGGCTTATCATGGTGGGGGCGAGTAGAACGTCGCCGGTGCCTGGAAACGGGATAAGGCGAAGGCATGCACGCCGGCGAATCTTACCCAGCTTCAGAGCTCTCCGTGGAGATAACACCCCTACTGCTGCTCTGCGGGGTCTCCGCATGATCACTATGGCAAAAGTGTGTACACGGATGCTCCTTGAGCTGTTTCCTGGAGGTAGGAGAAGGGTAGGCTAGCTCTCTCCTTCCTCTATGATTTGGTCTAGTGCTAATGGATTCCAACCCTTTGCATGGGTGCCCTGGGGGGTTTATATAGGCCTACCCCCCAGGGGTACAATGGTAATCCGGCTGGACGCAGGCCCAGCCGTCAGTCTCTCTGGCCGTCGTCTTATCTGCCGACTCCTGGGGCCCGCCGACTGGCGGGCCCTGCCGACTGGCTTGGTACGGAGCCGACAGGCCGCATCCGTCGCGGGCGGGTCTTGCCGGCGGCGGATTACTGTGGCCGTGCTTCTAATGACGCGAGCTCGATCATGGGGCCGTGGCAACAGCTCCGACGTCTGGCGGGCGATCACTGTTGCCACTCCCTGTCGTGTCTCGTTAATGGCGCGTGGGGCCCGTGGGAGGGGTCGACCGACTCCTGGGGGCCGACTCCCAACTGGGCCGACTGGTGGCACTCTCGCCGTATTCCGTACGCCCGTCGACTGGTGGGACCCGTCATCCCTGGGCCGTACCGGCAGGCCGTCGTGGGCACAGGACTCCGCCCACTGGGGCTGACGTCAGGGCCGGCATGGCAACAGTGTTGCGCCGGGCGGAGATCTCCGCGGGTACGGCGTACTGTGGCCACGCCTGCCCTTGGAAAAGGGTGGGATTGGACCTTACTGTTGCCACTCCCCGTCCCGTCCCTCTTTATGAGGGCATGGGGGTTGTTGGCGTCGCGGGCCGACTCCCCATGGCCGGCTTCTCTGGAAATCGCCAGTCAGGAGTCGGCTCATCCTGAAGTCGTCCCCGGGACTCGGCCGCGAGTGGGCAGTCGGCCGCCCCGCCGCCGACTCTCAAAAGGCGGCTCTTCGTCCTGGGGTCTCGAGGGGCGCAGCCTGCCCCGATGTCTTGAAAGGTTCTGGGCCTGGGTTAGCCTACCCGTGGCCCATTACTCTGACAGTAGTCCCCGAAGCTGGTGAGGCACCAAGGGTGATATGTCGAGGAGCCTCAACAGTTTCTTCTTTCCGGTGGTTGGATCTGGGCCTCGCTAGCCGTCTTCTGTCAAGCCGACTAGTTGGAGCCGGACCTGCTTAAGGCCGACTTGCCCCTGAAAAAGTTTGAACGTCGCGGCGGAGTCCAGGCGGCGTGCCTGATAGGCCTCCAGGTTGCCGCCCGTTGTGGACCCATCGCGAGGCGCCACGTGGCTGAGCCAGTCCGCCCACCCACGCACGCGACGGGACAGGCCTATAGGTGGGGCCCACCACTACCGTGCCTCGGTGTGTGAACGGATCCATTGTGGCCGTGCGGACGGTTGGGGTTCCCACGCAGTTACTGCACGCAGTAACTTCGCGTGGTAAATCGTGGGGGTCGTGGGTTCTTGGGCACAATTAATCCCATGACTGCCCCATCGGCTTCTCAGCCCACGAGCCTATAAGAAGGCGGGGGAGGGGGCGATGAAGCACACGCGCCCATCTTCCCTACTCCCGTTCTCTCCTTCTTGCTTCTTCTTCCTCTCGCCACTGCTGCTCCGAACCACGCCGCGCCCGCAGTGATGAGCTCTTCCTCCGCCGCCGCGCCTCCTGCTGTGCGCTCCGGAGTGTGGGACGGCTCCGAGGTCAATGACGACGACATCGAGATCCTCCGCAAGACACGGCGGCTACCCGGCAGGGGATTAGTGCGGGTCCGCCTCGCGCCGGAGGGGGAAATATCGCCGGCGCCGGAGGAGGGCGAGCGGGTCATATTCCGCTCGCACCTTATGTGCGGCCTGGGGCTGCAGGTGAGCGGCTTATTGCGCTCCTTCTTGGAGTTCCACGGGCTCCAGCCGCACCACCTTACTCCGAACACGGTGGTGCTGTTGGCTGCCTTCGCCACCTTGTGCGAAGGTTTCCTCGGCATTCTCCCCACCATCGAGCTCTGGGGTGAATTCTTCCAGTCCAAGCTCGGCACACACGTCGCCGGTGTGCCGGCCCAGTGCGGTGCGTTTATCGCGATGCAGAGATCAGTGACCGACAATCCGTTTCCCACCATCGCACTGATTAAGTCGGTGAAGATGTGGCAGCGGTCCTATTTTTATGTGAAGAACGTCGCCCCAGAAGGCGACTGGGTCAACCTGCCGGCTTACGAAGCCGGCGCGCCGGCTGGAAGGCTCCCCAGCTGGTCACACCGAGCCAGGACATTGTCTCCTGCTGGTGCCGCCGCCGTCGCGTGACTCCGAGTGCTGACACAGTCGGAGGGCTTGACCGGGGCCGACTTGCTGGCCGCCTTCGTGGCGCGCCGAGTCCTCCCACTCCAAGGCCGACCTCACCTGATCTGCCAGATGAGCAGTCATCGGGACCCGAGTCGGATGTGCTCCAAGGACATGCCTCACGCAGAGGTGGCAGACACGATGAACTATATCGTGAACTGCGATCTCTTGGTGGATTGGCGGTCCGGCAAGGAGCCATACTCACGTGCCAACCCCCCACCTACTGTAAGTCGTCTTCCTTCTTCTTCTGTTTCTTTTGTTACCGAGTCCGACTTGTCCAGTCTGATCGTTTTTGTTTTTGAATCAGAACCCTCTCGTCCATCCTTTGGCCGGCACCACGGGGCCGGCTCGTCAGTTTGTCCCAGATTGGGCGGAGAGCGATGTCGACGATCCTGACTTGGGGGCGGCGGCCATGGAGGCCGACGCCGAGGGAGGAGGAGGAGAAGCAGGCGGCTCCAGGCCTACGGCCACTTTCACCGACTGGCCTAATGATGATGTCGAGGGAGAAGTCGCCCCGCGTCACCAGCCAAGCGCGAGTTCCTCCGCCGCCTTGGACGCTCAAGGCGGCGCGAAGAAGCGCCGGGCCGGGCCGAGTACACTTGGTGGTCGGTCGAAGAAATTTAAGGGAGCGGCCGCCGCGACCAAGCGGGATGAGGCGGCCGCGAAGGCCAACCGCTTCCGCAAGGAAGTGAAGAAGCCCCCGCTGGTCTCTGCGTAAGCGCCTCCATCCCTCATCTTTATTTTCTCTTTGTTGATCTTGTCTGAGTCTTTCATATGCTTCCCTCACTTCAGGGCTCCCCTCACTCTTGAGAGGGTTGCCGCCGCCTCCATTATTGGGTCGGCGGGGACCTCTGCCACCACTCGGCGGATTGACCCCGCCGCCGACCTCCGGGAGGTGACGGAGCGGAACGCGCAGGAGAAGCGCGAGGAGGAAGAGGCCGCCCACCTGAAGAAAGCGAAGGCCGATAAGGCGGAGGCCTCCACCCTGAAAAAGTTGGAGGAGGCCGAGGCCGCTGTCGCGGCAAGGCGGCAGGCTAAGGAGGTCGCGCACCGGCGATTGGCGGTGTTCGTCACCCCTCTGAACTCTGTGCCCCCGCCCCCAAAGTTCACGGGGCAGTCAGGGGAAGCCGATGGCGAGTTCCCGATCATGGAGAGGGGCGGCGGCGACGCCTCCATGCCGGACGCGGTCGTGCCGCCATCGCCGCCCCCGCCGCCGTCTAGGAGCGCGCAAGGCAAGCAGCCGGCAGACCCGCCCTTGCCGCCGACTGAAGACAAGGCCGTGGCGAAGCTACTCCTTCAAGTCGGCTCGCCAATGCGCCGCCGTCTTGAGAAGGCGACTTCGGCGCCACACCCCTTAGAGACCGGCACCGCCAGCTCGACGATCCCAGACGCCGAAGCAACGAGCGTCGCGCCCATTGGGTGGGTGTGAGGAGGCGGCATGGGCCCGCTGAACCAGGCGCTTCTGGATGTCCAGACAAAGCTGCGAGCTGAGGGCGACGCTATCCAAAACCGCACCAAGGCGTACCTGGCGTCGCGGGCAGCCATCCGGGTATGCTTTCTCCTTTGTCTTTGTTTTCTTGTTCCTCTCTATGGGGCGCGCCAGCGCACCCACTGGGTGTAGTCCCCGAGTTTTGGGCCGGCTGTTGAGCAGGCGGCCCAGAACTCCAATTGGCGAGTTCCAGGTACTGACTTTTGTCTGAAATACTTGTCACAGGACTATCACAACCTCCGTGTCACCGCCTTCAACCGCAACATTGAAGAGCTGGGCAAGCGGACCGCCGACTTGTCGGAGAGCCGGAGTGAGTCATTTTTCTTCTTTGCGGGGGCGCGCCGGCGCACCTGCGGGCTGTAGTCCCCGAGATTCGGGCGGAATGCTGAGCAGTCGGGCCGGATCTCCCCGACGACCTTCTTTCTTGATGACTTAACGCCTTCCTTCTTTCTCTTTAGAGGCCAACGCCACTCTTCAACAGCAGCTGAGCGAAGCCAACACCGCATTGCGCGCCAAGGGGGAGGAGTGCAGCAAGCTCGCCGCAGAGCGCGATCTGCTGGCCGCACAATTGGCAGAGCAGAAGGAGCTGCTTAAGAAGACGCAGAAGGAGGCGGAAGAGGAGGCCGCCCTCGCGAGCGAGCGCTCCTCCTGGACTGACAAGGAGGCAATGCTGGCCTCCGGCTTCCACGAGATCGAGGACCTCGTCGACGGTGAGCTTCTTTGCTTTTCTTCTTCGAGCCGCCGACTATAGGTCGAGCCGACTCCTGGTTTTTTGACTTATTCTTCATTCTTTTCGTCTTGGCAGACTTCTTCCCCGGCCACTCACAGGCCGCCATTCAAGCTATCGAGGCTGACCGTGAGGAGCGGAGGGCAGATGGCGCGGAGATCGCCGCTGATGCCCCCCGGACCCTTGACGAGCATATTCTGAGCATTGGGGCTCGTCTGTGGCCGGCCCACCGGATGCTGCGCCGGCTTCAACGTGTCGGCGCCCAAGCGATCGCCGCCCTGTGGCTAGACGTGCAGGCTCCGCACACCCCCAGTTGGACTGCCGACTGGCTGAAGGTCACGGCTGGCCGTCTTGAGGCCTGGAAGGGTTCCTCGGCCCGGGCTGGAGCGCGCCGAGCCTTGGAAATTTCAAGGCATGGTATCCCGGACTGGACCTAGACCGGCTGGCCACACTCCGGCCAGAGGCCCAGCCGGAGCTGGCAGCTGCGGAAGACACCCTTGTCAAGCGCGCGACAGCGATTTCCGAGTACATCGACACCAGCATCTTTGTCCCCGAGCGGGCTGAAGACGGCGGGGAGGTACCGCCGGAGTGGTTTGGGATGAACCCAGACTATGGCGGAGGTGATCGGCTCCAGTGTCGAGGAGGAAGACGAGGCGGAGGATGGAAGCAAGATGGAGGCACCGGAAGATGGAGCGGACGGCCAGCCTCAGCTCGACCGCGCCTCCAGCAACGAGTCGTGCCCGCCCGAGCCGACTGCCGCCGGAGGTGATCAAGCCGAGACCGCCCAGTCGGCCGCCCCAACATCCGACACCACCGTCACCTCCGATCCTTCGAACCCGTCTGCCGCCTCCTAGGCTGCCACCTTATCTTTGTTTTATCTTCTTTAATAGTATTTGAAGAACTCGTTAATTCGCACAATTCCACCCGCGGGGTGTATTTTGAAATTCTTCTCGAAGATTCAGCCAAGGGCCTTTGTTATGTAAATATTCATCCGACTTGTATCTTTTCTTGCTCATTGCTTCTTTGGCTTTTTCCTTTGCCGCCTTCCCTCAGTTGCCGTCTTTGTCAGTCGGAGAGCCACTCTGCGGACTGCTGCTGGATCAAATTCTTGGTCACTTTGGGAAGGCAAGTACTTAGCCGTTTTTAGAGTTGTTTAGCAAGTCGGATAGAAGGAGGCAAGCCGACTGCTCAAGAGTCGGTTTGCGAAAAAAGGCTGGAAGCCGGCTTTAAGCTATGTTTATGCTTTGAGTCCTTAGCCATTTTTCATGTGGACGCCCATTCTTCCTTACTCCTGCCCACCAGACAATCGCTCTGCGAGCTGCGGCTTCTGACAGGAGACAGCTTAGGTGCCACACACTACTTGTCCGGCTGCAGGAAGCATTTCATAGCGCAAGGCGGCAAGTCCCCGGGCCGGCTAGTCGAACCCGGTGCCAAGCGGCATAACTAAAAGTAACATACTCGTAGGCATAATTCTTATCATATAGATAAAAGAGGGCAGTCCCCGATCTCTTCTCGGGGGGCCCCGAAGTCTTGGTACTTTTAATACAAAAGGTAGCATGGTACATACTGTGTTTAACTGTAAAATTTTCGGAGGAGATTTGCATTCCACGGCCACTCTGTCTCTTTGCCGGAGTCGTCCCTCTTGCATGCTCGTGGCTTCTGAGCATCGATCAGGTAGTAGGAGTCGTTGCCTAGCACTTTGCTGATGATGAAGGGGCCTTCCCAAGGCGCCGACAGCTTGTGCTGGCCGGCTGTTCGATGGATCAGTCGAAGCACAAGGTCGCCCTCTTGGAAAGATCTCGGTCTGACCTTCATGTTGTAGTATCTGCGCAGGCTTTGCTGGTAGATGCTAGACCGGCTGAGTGCCAACAGCCGGCCCTCTTCCAGTAGATCGACACCGTCTTGACGTGCTTCTTCTGCTTCTTCCTCAATGTACATGGTGACTCGCGGGGAGTCGAACTCTATGTCCGTTGGGATGATGGCTTCAACACCGTAGACGAGGAAGAAAGGCGTGTAGCCAGTTGACTTGTTTGGAGTCGTGCGCAGACTCTAGAGGACGGCTGGCAACTCATCGAGCCAGCAGCCAGCCGAGCCCTCCAGAGGCTTGACCAGTCGGGGCTTGATGCCGGACAGGATGAGGCCGTTTGCTCGCTCCACCTGGCCGTTTGACTGTGGATGGACGACAGATGCTAGGTCCAGTCGGATGCCCTGTGTCACGCAGAAATGGGCCAAGGCACCTTTGGCAACATTCGTGCCATTGTCGGTGATGATGCTGTGTGGTACGCTGTACCGAATTGTGATGTCGGAGATGAAAGTCACGGCAGTCGGACCATTCAGCTTCTTGATTGGCTTCGCTTCTATCCACTTGGTGAACTTGTCCACCGCAACAAGTAAGTGAGTTAGGCCACCTCGTGTCGTCTTGAATGGTCCCACCATGTCTAGGCCCCAAACTGCGAAGGGCCAGGCAATGGGGATGGTCTTGAGTGTAGAAGCCGGCTGATGCGGCTTGGAGCGGTACTTCTGGCACCCTTTGCATTTTTGGACCAATTCCTTGGCCTCTTCTAAGGTCGTTGGCCAGAAGAAACCATGCCGGAAGGCTTTGGCGACGAGTGCTTTTGAAGCCGCATGGTGGCCGCACTCGCCTTGATGGATGTCTTTGAGAATTGCCTGGCCTTGCTCTGGCTCTACGTAGCGCTGGTAGACACCAGTGACGCTGTGCCTGACCAGCTCTCTGTTGACTATGGTGTAGGCTGCCGCTCGGTGTTGTACTTGCCGAGCTAAGGTCTCATCAGTCGACAGCTCTTTGCTCACCAGGAATTTGAGGATGGGCTGGGCCCATGAGGGTGCTGTTATTTCTTCGACTGCCAGAACTGCGACTTGGACGAGGGCGGCTGGGCTGGGAGGCGGCGAGCTGGAGTCAGCAACCACTTGCTGGATTAATGAAGTCCCCGGGCCGACTGGTGCAGCCCTCGGGCCGAGTTCTGGAGTCTTTGGGCTGGCCGCCGCAGTCCCCGGGCCGGGTTCTACAGTCCCTGGGCCGACTTCGACTGTGGCGTCTTTGGAGCCATCTGCCAAAATCCTCGTACCGTCTGTCGGAGCTCTGGAGTCGGATCCGACTTCTTCGGGAGGAGCCGGCACAAAGATGAAGTTTGATTCGGGTGAAGGCTTGATAGACGACTTGACGAGGCGCTGAAGGGCGACGCCGGATGGTATTGCTTGGCGGGTGGAGCCGATTCATGCCAGGGTGTCTGCTTGGTCGTTGTCGTTTCTTGGCACATGGAGGAACTCGCACCCGTCGAAATATCCACTGAGTTGATGCACGAGGAAACGGTAACTTGCCATGTTTGCATCTTTGGCGTCCCAGTCGCCAGACGACTGCTGGACCACTAAGTCGGAGTTGCGATAACATAGGATCCGGCGAATGCCAAGTTCTTTGGCAAGCCGGAGCCCGTGAATGAGCGCCTCGTATTCGGCAACATTGTTGGAGGCGGAAAAGTGGATTTGTGGTGCGTATTTGTGCTTGTCTCCCTTAGGAGAAGTGAGGACAACACCGGCTCCCAAGCTGGTGCGCATCTTGGAGCCGTCGAAATGCATCCGCCAATGGGTGGAGTCGAGCGCTGGTGGTAGGTACTGGGTCTCGGCCCAGTCGACGAGGAAGTCGGCTAGTGCTTATGACTTGATGGCGGTGTGGGGCTGGTAGTAGATGGTGTAGGGAGCCAACTCTATGGCCCCTTTGGCCACTCGGCCAGAAGCATCTCGGCTTCCGATGATCTCGGCAAGTGGGGCTGTGCAGACCACAATGATTGGATGCTCTTGAAAGTAAGGCTTCAATTTCTTGGTGGCAAAGTGCACGCCATAGCACATCTTCTGGTAGTGGGGGTAGTTCTACTTGGATGTTGACAGCACTTCGCTCAGGTAATATACCGGTCTCTGGACAGGTAGTGCCTTGCCTTCCTCCTTGCGTTCCACTACAATGACTGTGCTGACTACCCGGCTGGTGGTGGCGATGTATAGGAGCATTGGCTCCTTAGGAGCCGGAGCCGCCAGAACGGGTGGAGTAGTCAACATCTTCTTCAACTGGAGAAAAGCTTCGTACGCCTTGTGGTTCCACTCGAAAAAAGTGGTCTTCTTCATGAGCTGGTATAAGGGGAGAGCTTTCTCGCCCAGCCGACTGATGAATCGGCTGATGGACGCTAAGCAGCCAGTGAATTTTTGCACGTCCAGCAGTCGGCTGGGTACCTCCATCCTCTCAATGGCCTTGATCTTTACAGGGTTGCACTCTATGCCGCGTTCAAAGACCAGGAAGCCAAGGAGTTGGCCGGCTGGTACTCCAAAGACGCACTTCTCAGGGTTGAGCTTGATCTGGAATCGGCGCAGGTTCTCAAAGGTCTCCTTGAGGTCTTCCAGCAGTGTTCCATGCTTCTCTGTTTTCACCACCACATTGTCCACGTAAACGTGGGCGTTTCTGCCGAGTTGCTTGAGGAGGCATTTCTGCATGCAACGCTGAAAGGTGGCGCCGGCATTCCTCAAGCCAAACGTCATGGTCAGGTAGCAGAAGGTTCCAAACGGTGTGATGAAGGCAGTCTTCAGTCTGTCAGCCGGGTTCAGCTTGATCTGGTGATATCCTGAATATGCATCTAGGAAGCTCAACAGCTCGCATCCGGCTGTGGAGTCTATCACCTGATCAATTCTCGGCAAAGCAAACGGGTCCTTGGGGCAAGCCTTGTTGAGGCTTGTGTAGTCAATACACATTCGCCACTGCTTGTTCTTCTTCAGTACTAGGACCGGGTTGGCTAGCCACTCTGGAAAGAATACTTCCATAGTGAAGCCGGAGGCTAGGAGTCAGGCTATCTCTTCTCCGACAACTCTTCTCTTTTCTTCTGATAGGCGGCGCAAGGGCTGCCTGACTGGCTTTGCATCAGATCGGACATGTAACTTGTGCTCGGTGAATTCTGTCGGTACACCTGGCATGTCTTTAGGGGACCATGCGAAGATGTCCCGATTCTCACGGAGGAAATCGACGAGCTCGCCTTCCTATTTGTTGTCAAGGTTTGCGCCTATGACAGCGTACCTCTCTGGGTGCTCCGGGTCCATGGGTATCTTCTTCGTCTCTTTGGCCGGCTTGAACGAACCCTCAGCCTCCGACTCCTTGGGGTTAGGAGACATCTCTGGCCGCTTGCCGACCATCGCTACAACTCGGTCAAGGAGCCGCTTCTCGGCCGCGATCACCAGGGACTCGGCCAACCGACTACTTTCAGCCGCACAAGCAGACGACTTTCGGTAGTCACCGGCTATGGTCAGAATCCCCTTGGAACTAGGCATTTTCATCTTGAGGTAGGCGTAGTGGGGGACCGCCATGAACTTGGCCAGGGCGGGTCGGCCAAGTAATGCATGGTATGGGCTCTCGAGATCCACCACCTCAAACCAAACTGACTCTCAGCGGAAGTGATCTTTGTCTCCAAAGAGGACGTCAATGAGGATCTTGCCGATTGGTGAGCAGGAAAGGCCAGGAACAATGTCATGGAATATAGTCCAGCTGTTTTGAAGCTGTCTTTGCTTGATTCCCAACTTCTCCATGGTTTCCTTGTACAGGATGTTGATGCTACTGCCTCCGTCTATCAGAACTCGCGAGAAACGAGCAGCTCGTCTATCCGTGGCAAAGGTGGCATCCAAGACCAAGGCATAAGAGCCCGGACTCGGCATCACCTCTGGGTGATCAGCTCTGCTCCAGCTGATAGGCTTCTCGGACCAGTGCATGAATTCTGGTGTCTCGGATGCTACTGCGTTCACCTCTTGCTGCTGTAGCCGCCTGCTGCGTCGATCATCAGCCATGCTGGTAAATACCACGTAGGCTCCGTGCTCTTCGGGGTACTCGTCTTGTACTGCGTCGACTGGCCTGACAGCCGGCTGTTGGGGCGGAGGCAGAGGCGGCTGCCCAGCAGGCGGGGGAGGCAGGAGGCCGTCTCCTTTGGCGATCCTGGTGAGCCAGTGGCACTTCCGGGTGGTGTGATTCGACGGCTTCGCGTCGCTGTGGAACTTGCAAGGACCATCCAGAGTTTGCTCGTATGAGAAAGCTGGCAACCAGTTGGGCTTGCCGCCTTTCTGTCGCTTGAGTGGAGGCTGCCCATCCGGCTGCTGGTCTTCGACTGTCGCCACCTGCCGGCTGTTGGAAGCCGGCTGTGGGGCCTTGCACTTGTGGTCGCTTGGCTGCTGTCGCCGACTGGCATCTCCAGCCGGGGTTCTAGGAGCCTGAGGGGCCACTTTGCCAGTCGCACTAACTTGAATCTCCGCCTTCATGGAGGAGTCGGCCGTGGCATACTTGTCTGCTATGATCAGCAGCTCGTCGAGGGTTTCTGGCTCGTCGCAGAGGAGCTTGTGCTTGAGGAGGGTGCCTTCTCTGCACCCGGCGGTGAAGTACTCGATAGCCTGCACCTCATGCGCGCCCTCGCAGGAGTTCTGAAGCTCGGCCCAACGCGTGAGGTAGTCGCGAGTCGACTCGTTGGGGCCTTGCATGCACAAGGAAAGCTGGCGAGGTTTGGGAGGACGCTTGTACGTGCTTGTGAAGTTGCGGACGAATGCATCGGTGAAGTCGACCCAGCTGTTGATGCTGCGGGGCTTCAGGCTGTTCATCCATGTCCGGGCCGTGCCCTGGAGCATGAGCGGAACGTATTTTACGGCAACACGCTTGTTGCCGTTCGCTATGTTGACGGCCGTGGAGTAGTCAACCAGCCAGTCCTCCGGCTTCATGGAGCCGGTGTACTTGGGCGTGTCTCTTGGGAGCGTGAACCCTTTGGGAAAGGGCTCGTCTTGAATGCGGGGCCCGAAACAAGGCGGACCCA
The DNA here is from genome assembly GCF_002162155.2 of Triticum dicoccoides. Lineage (NCBI taxonomy): Eukaryota > Viridiplantae > Streptophyta > Magnoliopsida > Poales > Poaceae > Triticum > Triticum dicoccoides. The sequence goes on along the minus strand of NC_041380.1, from coordinate 467,810,668 downwards.
ACTCGTCTTCTTCTTCCAGTGCCAGGGATCGGTGAAGTCGGTCCATCCGGTGGCGGACGTCGTTTTCTCCGACTCCCTCTCGGCGGCCAAGGCGGTCGCCGAGAGTCGGATGGTCAACAGGCGGCGGGGAGACTCGCCTTTCCTTGCGAGGAGGAGGAGGCGGATAGTCGTCCCGTCGTTCCACAGCTCTTGGGCGGCCGTCTTGGTCGTGCTCTATGGTAATGCGAGTCCGACTGCGGCTGACAGCCGGATCCTTGTCTTTCCTTCCGCGGGCGCTGCCAGTCGGCGTCCGAGACGTCGCGCCTTGGTCTCGGCATGGAGGCGGGTCGTCGTTTTGTAGCTGCGGCACCTCTGTGCGGCAGCCGGCCTCGTTCTGCACAGCAGCCGCGTCGAGGAGCCGCTGGACTCGCTCCGTCATCAGGCGGCGCTCTTCGCCCTCGAAGTTGTCCAGCTCGTCCGCTGCCGCCTGGGCGGCTCGAATGTTTTCCATAGGCGTGGCGTATAGAGGGCGATTTGCCCCGAATAGGTTGGCGATGGCCACGCCACGCTGCTAGACCGTGCCTAGGCGGCTGGGCCCAGCTGGGGCTGGCGAGCCACCCACAGCGCAATCCATCTCACGCTGGTAGGCTTCTGACAAGCATCTCATGCTAGCCAGCTTCTTCGCGCCTTTGACGAGCTGGAGGCGGCATGCCTCCAGCGTCTCTGCATCAGCGTCTTCCAGAATGGGCGCGGTCAGGTCTTGCAATGCCGCGCCAAGGGGTCATGCGCTCCTCTGTCGGGATGCTCGTCATGACCGATGACGAGCACCTCTGTGACGGTGCTTTCGTCGCTCTCCGCGCGAGGGAGCGGCTCATCATAGACCACCACGTTGGTGGGGAACGCGTCGAGCGATGCGGTGTCGGAGTCGACTAGCATCGGGTCGGTGGAGCCTACAGACTCCAAGTCCACGGCAGGCTCGCTGGCGATGTGGAGTTGGTCAAGGAGGCCCGCGAGGAGGCTCTCGGGGCCGCCCGTGCCCGCGTCGGATGTAGGCTCGTCGAAGAGGCAAACCTCGCCGACAAGATCGGTGAGGCAGCTGGATGCGCAGGCGATCTTAGCGCCGTGCAGCGCGTTGGTGCAAACTCCGTCTGGCGTGCCGGGCTGGCTGCCCTCACCAGGGAGGAAAAGGGTTCCCGTCCAGAGCAGGTCTCCGGACGACCGTGCACCAGGCCCCATGGTGGGTGCCAAATGTCAGGGGTTGGGTGCGACATATGCCAAAGGATGGCTTATCATGGTGGGGGCGAGTAGAACGTCGCCGGTGCCTGGAAACGGGATAAGGCGAAGGCATCCACGCTGGCGAATCTTGCCCAGCTTCGAAGCTCTCCATGGAGATAACACCCCTACTACTGCTCTATGGGGTCTCCGCATGATCACTATGGCAAAAGTGTGTACACGGATGCTCCTTGAGCTGTTTCCTAGAGGTAGGAGTGTTGGGGAACATAGCAATAATTCAAAATTTTCTACGTATCACCAAGATCAATCTATGGAGTCATCTAGCAACGAGGGAGGAGTGGATCTACATACCCTTGAAGATCGCGCGCGGAAGCGTTCAAGAGAGCGGGGTTGATGGAGTCGTACTCGTCGTGATCCAAATCACCGATGATCCTAGCGCCGAACGGACGGCACCTCCGCGTTCAACACACGTACGGAGCAGCGACATCTCCTCCTTCTTGATCCAGCAAGGGGGGAGAGGTTTATGGAGCTCCAGCAGCACGACGGCGTGGTGGTGGAAGCAGCGGGATTCCAACAAGGCTTCGCCAAGCGCTGCGGGAGGAGGGAGATGTGTCATGGGAGGGAGAGGGAGGCGACAGGGCTTAGGTGTGGCTGCCCTCCCTTCCCCCCACTATATATAGGGCCAAGGGAGAGGGGGGGCGCAGCCTTGGCCCTTCCTCCAAGGAAGGGTGCGGCCAGGGAGGAGTCCATCCTCCCCAAGGCACCTAGGAGGTGCCTTCCCCTTTGAGGACTCTTCCTTTCCCTTATCTCTTGGCGCATGGGCCTCTTGGGGCTGGTGCCCTTGGCCCATATAGGCCAAGGCGCACACCCCTACAGCCCATGTGCCCCCCCGGGGCAGGTGGACCCCCTTGGTGGACCCCCGGACCCCTTTCGGCACTCCCGGTACAATACCGATAATGCGCGAAACTTTTCCGGCGACCAAAACAAGACTTCCCATATATAAATCTTTACCTCCGGACCATTCCGGAACTCCTCGTGACGTCCGGGATCTCATCCGGGACTCCGAACAACTTTCGGGTTACCGCATACTAATATCTCTATAACCCTAGCGTCACCGAACCTTAAGTGTGTACACCCTACGGGTTCGAGAGACATGCAGACATGACCGAGATGACTCTCCGGTCAATAACCATCAGCGGGATTTGGATACCCATGTTGTCTCCCACATGTTCCATGATGATCTCATTGGATGAACCACGATGTCAAGGACTTAATCAATCCCGTATACAATTCCCTTTGTCTACCGGTATGATACTTGCCCGAGATTCGATCGTCAGTATCCCGATACCTTTGTTCAATCTCGTTACCGGCAAGTCTCTTTACTCGTTCCGTAACACATCATCCCGTGATCAACTCCTTGATCACACTGTGCACATTATGATGATGTCCTACCGAGTGGGCCCAGAGATACCTCTCCATTTACACGGAGTGACAAATCCCAGTCTCGATTCGTGCCAACCCAACAGACACTTTCGGAGATACCTGTAGTGTACCTTTATAGCCACCCAGTTACGTTGTGATGTTTGGCACACCCAAAGCATTCCTACGGTATCCAGGAGTTGCACAATCTCATGTTCTAAGGAAATGATACTTGACATTAGAAAAGCTTTAGCATATGAACTACATGATCTTGTGCTAGGCTTAGGATTAGGTCTTTGTCCATCACATCATTCTCCTAATGATGTGATCCCGTTATCAATGACATCCAATGTCCATGGTCAGGAAACCGTAACCATATATTGATCAACGAGCTAGTCAACTAGAGGCTTACTAGGGACATGGTGTTGTCTATGTACCCACACATGTATCTGAGTTTCCTATCAATACAATTCTAGCATGGATAATAAATGATTATCATGAACAAGGAAATATAATAATAACTAATTTATTATTGCCTCTAGGGCATATTTCCAACAGTCTCCCACTTGCACTAGAGTCAATAATCCAGTTCACATTGATATGTGATTAACACTCAAGGTCACATCCCCATGTGACTAACACCCAAAGAGTTTACTAGAGTCAATAATCTAGTTCACATTACCATGTGATTAACACTCGATGAGTTCTGGGTTTGATCATGTTATGCTTGTGAGAGATGTTATAGTCAACGGGTCTGAATCTTTCAGATCCGTATGTACTTCGAAAATCTCTATGTCATCTTGTAGATGCAGCTACTACGCTATATTTGGAGCCATTTCAAATAACTGTTCTACTTGGAGCTATTCTAAATTGTTGCTCCATTATACGTATCCGGTATCTCTACTCAGAGCTATCCGGATAGGTGTTAAGCTTGCATCGACGTAACTCTTTACGTCGAACTCTTTATCACCCCCATAACCGAGAAACATATCCTTATTCCTCTAAGGATAATTTAGACCGCTATCTGGTGATCTACTCCTAGATTACCTTTGTACCCTCTTGCCAGATATGTGGCAAGGCACACATCAGGTGCGGTACTTAGCATGGCATACCGTATAGAGCCTATGACAAAAGCATAGGGGACGACCTTCATCCTTTCTCTCTATTCTGCCGTGGTCGAGCTTTAAGTCTTAACTTCATACCTTACAACTCAGGCAAGAACTCCTTCTTTGACTGATCCATCTTGAACATCCTCAAGATCATGTCAAGGTATGTGCTCATTTGAAAGTACCATTAAGCGTTTTGATCTATCCTTATAGATCTTGATGTTCAATGTTCAAGTAGCTTAATCCAGGCTTTCCATTGAAAAACACCTTTCAAATGACCTATATGCTTTCCAGAAATTCTACATCATTTCTGATCCATAATATGTCAACAACATATACTCATCAGAAATTCTATAGTGCTCCCACTCACTTCTTTGGAAATACGAGTTTCTCATAAACTTTGTATAAACCCAAAATCTTTGATCATCTCATCAAAGCATACATTCCAACTGTGAGATGCTTACTCCAGTCCTTAGAAGGATTGCTGGAGCTTTGCATACTTATTAGCATCTTTCAGGATTGACAAAACCTTCCGGTTGTATCACATACAACCTTTCCTCAAGAAAATTGTCGAGGAAACAATGTTTTGACATCCTATCTGCAAGATTTCATAAATAATGCAGTAATCGCTAATATAATTCCAACAGACTCTTAGCATCGCTACGAGTGAGAAAGTCTCATCATAGTCAACTCCTTGAACTTGTCGGAAAAATCTTAACGACAAATCGAGCTTTCTTAATGGTGATACTTACCATCATTGTCCGTCTTCCTTTTAAAATCCATCTGTACTCAATAGCCTTACGACCAACGAGCCGTTCTGCCAAAGTCTACACTTTGTTTTCATACATGGATCCTCTCTCGGATTTTATGGCCTCGAGCCATTTATTGGAATCCAGGCCCACCATTGCTTCTCCATGGCTCGTAGGTTCATTGTTGTCTAGCAACATGACTTCCAAGACAGGATCACGTACCACTCTGAAGTAGTACGCATCCTTGTCATCCCACAAGGTTTGGTAGTGACTTGATCTGAAGTTTCATGATCACTATCCTAAGCTTCCACTTCAATTGTTGCAGGTGCCACAGGAACAACTTCCTGTGCCCTGCCACACACTAATTGAAGAGACGGTTCAATAACCTCATCAAGTCTCCACCATCCTCCCACTCAATTCCTTTGAGAGAAACTTTTCCTCGAGAAAGGACCCGATTCTAGAAACAATCCCTTATTGCTTTCGGATCTGAGACAGGAGGTATACCCAACTGTTTTGGGTGTCCTATGAAGATGCATTTATCCGCTTTGGGTTCGAGCTTATCAGCCTGAAACTTTTTCGCATAAGCGTCGCAGCCCCAAACTTTTAAGAAATGACAACTTAGGTTTCTCTAAACCATAGTTCATACGGTGTCATCTCATCGGAATTACGTGGTGCCCTATTTAAAGTGAATGTGGTTGTCTCTAATGCCTAACCCATAAACTATCGTGGTAATTCGATAAGAGACATCATGGTTTGCATCATATCCAATAGGGTGCAGTTATGATGTTCAGACACACCATCATACCATGGTGTTTCAGGCTGTATTAGTTGTGAAACAATTTCCACAATGTCTTAATTCTGTGCCAAACTCGTAATTCAGATATTCATCTCTATGATCATATCATAGACATTTTATTCTCTTGTCACGACGATCTTTCAACTTCACCCTGAAATTACTTGAACCTTTCAATAATTCAGACTCGTGATTCATCAAGTAAATATACTCAACATCTACTCAAATCATCTGTGAAGTAAGAACATAACGATATCCACTACATGCCTCAGCACTCATTGGACTGCACACATCAAAATGTATTACTTCCAACAAGTTGCTTTCTAGTTCCATTTTACTGAAAACGAGGCTTTCAGTCATCTTGCCCATGTGGTATTATTTGCATGTCTCAAGTGATTCAAAATCTAGTGAGTCCAAACGGTCCATTTGCATGGAGTTTCTTCATGCATATACACCAATAGACATGGTTCGCATGCCTCAAACTTATCAAAAACGAGTGAGCCCAAAGATCCATCAACATGGAGCTTCTTCATGCGTTTTATACCGATATGACTTACGTGCCAGTGCCACAAGTAGGTGGTACTATCATTACTATCTTTTGGCATGAACATGTGTATCACTATGATTGAGATTCAATAAACCATTCATTTTAGGTGTAAGACCATTGAAGGTATTATTCAAATAAATAGAGTAACCATTACTCTCTCCTTAAATGAATAACCGTATTGCGATAGACATAATCCAATCATGTCTATGCTCAACGCAAACACCAATCTTGATGGTAGAGGGAGCGTACGATATTTGATCAACCATGGAAATACTTCCAACACATATCGTCATCTCACCTTTTGGCTAGTCTCCGTTTATTCCATAGCTTTTATTTCGAGTTACTAACACTTAGCAACCGAACCGGTATCTAATACCCTGGTGCTACTAGGAGTACTAGTAAAGTACACATTAACATAATGTATATCCAATATACTTCTATCGACAGCCTTCTCATCTACCAAGTATCTAGGGTAATTCTACTCTAGTGGTTGTTCCCCTTATTACAGAAGCACTTAGTCTCGGGTTTGGGTTCAACCTTGGGTTTCTTCACTAGAGCAGCAGCTGATTTGCCGTTTCATGAAGCATCCCTTTTGCCCTTGCCCTCCTTGAAACTAGTGGTTTCACAAACCATCAACAATTGATGCTCCTTCTTGATTTCTACTTTTGTGGTGTCAAACACCGCAAATATCTCAAGGATCATCATATATGTCCCCGATACATTATAGTTCATCACGAAGCTCTAGCAGCTTGGTGGTAATGACTTCGGTGAACTATCACTATTTCATTTGGAAGATCAACTCCCACTTGATTCAAGTGATTGTTGTACTCAGACAATCTGAGCACAAGCTCAACAATTGAGCTTTTCTCCCTTAGTTTGCAGGCTAAGAAAATTGTCGGAGGTCTTATACCTCTTGACGTGGGCACGAGCCTGAAAATCCCAATTTCAGCCCTCAAAACATCTCATATGTTTCGTGACATTTTAACACGTCTTCGGTGCCTCAACCCTAAACCGTTTAACTGAACTATCACGTAGTTATCAAAATGTGTATGTCAGATGTTCGCAACATCCACAGACAATGTTCGAGGTCCAGCACACTGAGCGGTGCATTAAGGACATAAGCCTTCTATGAAGCAATGAGGACAATCCTCAGTTTACGAACCTAGTCCGCATAATTGCTACTATCAACTTTCAACTAAAATTTCTCTAGGAACAGATCTAAACAGTAGAACTAAAGCGCGAGCTACGACATAATTTGCGAAGACCTTTTGACTATGTTCAAGATAATTAAGTTCATCTTATGAACTCCCACTCAGATAGACATCCCTCTAGTCATCTAAGGGATTACATGATCCGAGTCAACCAGGCCGTGTCCGATCATCACGTGAGACGGACTAGTCATCATCGGCGAACATCTTCATGTTGATCGTATCTACCATACGACTCATGCTCGACCTTTCGGTCTCTTGTGTTCCGAGGCCATGTCTGTACATGCTAGGCTCGTCAAGTCAACCTAAGTGTTTCGCATGTGTTCCTAGGCCATGTCTGTACATGCTAGGCTCGTCAACACCCGTTGTATTCGAACGTAAGAATCTATCACACCCGATCATCACGTGGTGCTTCGAAACGACGAACTTTCGCAATGGTGCACAGTTAGGGGGAACACTTTCTTGAAATTTTAATGAGGGATCATCTTATTTACTACCGTCGTTCTAAGCAAATAAGATGTATAAACATGATAAACATCACATGCAATCAAATAGTGACATGATATGGCCAATATCATATTGCTCCTTTTGATCTCCATCTTCGGGGCTCCATGATCATCATCGTCACTGGCATGACACCATGATCTCCATCATCATGATCTCCATCATCGTGTCTTCATGAAGTTGTCTCGCCAACTATTACTTCTACTACTATGGCTAACGGTTAGCAATAAAGTAAAGTAATTACATGACGTTTATGTTGACACGCAGGTCATAAATAAATAAAGACAACTCCTATGGCTCCTGCCGGTTGTCATACTCATCGACATGCAAGTCGTGATTCCTATTACAAGAACATGATCAATCTCATACATCACATATCATTCATCACATTCTTCTTGGCCATATCACATCACATAGCATACCCTGCAAAAACAAGTTAGACGTCCTCTAATTGTTGTTTGCATGTTTTACGTGGCTGCTATGGGTTTCTAGAAAGAACATTTCTTACCTACGCAAAAACCACAACGTGATATGCCAATTGCTATTTACCCTTCATAAGGACCCTTTTCATCGAATCTGATCCGACTAAAGTGGGAGAGACAGACACCCGCTAGCCACCTTATGCAACTAGTGCATGTCAGTCGGTGGAACCAGTCTCACGTAAGAGTACGTGTAAGGTCGGTCCGGGCCGCTTCATCCCACAATGCCGCCGAATCAAGATTGGACTAGTAACGGTAAGCATATTGAACAAAATCAATGCCCACAACTACTTTGTGTTCTACTCGTGCATAGAAACTACACATAGACCTAGCTCATGATGCCACTGTTGGGAAACGTAGCAATAATTCAAAATTTTCTACGTATCACCAAGATCAATCTATGGAGTCATCTAGCAACGAGGGAGGAGTGGATCTACATACCCTTGTAGATCGCGCGCGGAAGCGTTCAAGAGAATGGGGTTGATGGAGTCGTACTCGTCGTGATCCAAATCACCGATGATCCTAGCGCCGAACGGACGGCACCTCCGTGTTCAACACACGTACGGAGTAGCGACGTCTCCTCCTTCTTGATCCAGCAAGGGGGGGAGAGGTTGATGGAGATCCAGCAGCACGACGGCGTGGTGGTGGAAGCAGCGGGATTCCAACAGGGCTTCGCCAAGCGCTGCGGGAGGAGGGAGATGTGTCATGGGAGGGAGAGGGAGGCGCCAGGGCTTAGGTGTGGCTGCCCTCCCTTCCCCCCACTATATATAGGGCCAAGGGAGAGGGGGGCGCAGCCTTGGCCCTTCCTCCAAGGAAGGGTGCGGCCAGGGAGGAGTCCATCCTCCCCAAGGCACCTAGGAGGTGCCTTCCCCTTTTAGGACTCTTCCTTTCCCTTATCTCTTGGCGCATGGGCCTCTTGGGGCTGGTGCCCTTGGCCCATATAGGCCAAGGCGCACACCCCTACAGCCCATGTGGCCCCCCCCCGGGGCAGGTGGACCCCCTTGGTGGACCCCCGGACCCCTTTCGGCACTCCCGGTACAATACGATAATGCGCGAAACTTTTCCGGCGACCAAAATAAGACTTCCCATATATAAATATTTACCTCCGGACCATTCCGGAACTCCTCGTGACGTCTGTGATCTCATCCGGGACTCCGAACAACTTTCGGGTTACCGCATACTAATATCTCTATAACCCTAGCGTCACCGAACCTTAAGTGTGTAGACCCTACGGGTTCGGGAGACATGCAGACATGACCGAGATGACTCTCCGGTCAATAACCATCAGCGGGATCTGGATACCCATGTTGGCTCCCACATGTTCCACGATGATCTCATCAGATCAACCACGATGTCAAGGACTTAATCAATCCCGTATACAATTCCCTTTGTCTATCGGTACGATACTTGCCCGAGATTCGATCGTCAGTATCCCGATACCTTTGTTCAATCTCATTACCGGCAAGTCTCTTTACTCGTTCCGTAACACATCATCCCGTGATCAACTCCTTGATCACACTATGCACATTATGATGATGTCCTACCGAGTGGGCCCAGAGATACCTCTCCGTTTACACGGAGTGACAAATCCCAGTCTCGATTCGTGCCAACCCAACAGACACTTTCGGAGATACCTGTAGTGTACCTTTATAGCCACCCAGTTATGTTGTGACGTTTGGCACACCCAAAGCATTCCTACGGTATCCGGGAGTTGCACAATCTCATGGTCTAAGGAAATGATACTTGACATTAGAAAAGCTTTAGCATACGAACTACATGATCTTGTGCTAGGCTTAGGATTGGGTCTTTGTCCATCACATCATTCTCCTAATGATGTGATCCCGTTATCAATGACATCCAATGTCCATGGTCAGGAAACCGTAACCATCTATTGATCAACGAGCTAGTCAACTAGAGGCTTACTAGGGACATGGTGTTGTCTATGTATCCACACATGTATCTGAGTTTCCTATCAATACAATTCTAGCATGGATAATAAACGATTATCATGAACAAGGAAATATAATAATAACTAATTTATTATTACCTCTAGGGCATATTTCCAACAAGGAGAAGGCTAGGCTAGCTCTCTCCTTCCTCTATGATTTGGTCTAGTGCTAATGGATTCCAACCCTTTGCATGGGTGCCCTGGGGGGTTTATATAGGCCTACCCCCCAGGGGTACAATGGTAATCCGGCTGGACGCGGGCCCAGCCGTCAGTCTCTCTGGCCGCCGCCTTATCCACCGACTCCTGGGGCCCACCGACTGGCGGGCCCCGCCGACTGGCTTGGTACGGAGCCGACAGGCCGCGTCCGCCACGGGCGGGTCTTGCCGGCGGCGAATTACTGTGGCCATGCTTCTAATGACGCGAGTTCAGTCATGGGGCCGTGGCAACAGCTCTGACGTCTGGCGGGCGATCACTGTTGCCACTCCCTGTCGTGTCTGGTTAATGGCGCGTGGGGCCCGTGGGAGGGGCCGGCCGACTCCTGGGGGGCGACTCCCAACTGGGCCGACTGGTGGCGCTCTCGCCGTCTTCCGTACACCCGTCGACTGGTGCGACCCGTCGTCCCTAGGCCGTACCGGCAGGCCGTGGTGGGCACATGACTCCTCCCACTGGGGCTGACGTTAGGGCCGGCATGGCAACAGTGTTGCGCCGGCCGGAGATCTCCGCGGGTAAGGCGTACTGTGGCCACGCCTGCCCTTGGAAAAGGGTGGGAGTGGACCTTAGTGTGGCCACTCCCCGTCCCGTCCCTCTTTATGAGGGCATGGGGGTTGTTGGCGTCGCGGGCTGACTCCCCATGGCCGGCTTCTCTGGAAGTTGCCAGTCAGGAGTCGGCTCATCCTGAAGTCGTCCCCGGGACTCGGCCGCGAGTGGGCAGTCGGCCGCCTCGCCGCCGACTCCCGGAAGGCGGCTCTTCGTCCTGGGGTCTCGAGGGGCGCAGCCTGCCCCGATGTCTTGAAAGGTTCTGGGCCTGGGTTAGCCTACCCGTGGCCCATTACTCCGACAGGTTCGGCCCCTTACGATGAAGGTAAAAGCCTACTCCAGTTGTGATGGAATTGCTAGGGTTTCGATGACCAAGGAGCGAATCCACTTTGCCTGGTTCTCGAGTTGTTGTCTCTTGTTTCTAAACCGCCGCCGGGTCACCCCTTTATATACATAGGTCGACGCCCGCCGGTTTACAGAGTCTCGAGGCCGGATCATCAAGGTGTCCAACTCGGTCTCTATTCCTTCTATCCTACAATACAAGTTACATGATAATGTCGGTTTATGTCTACAGGCCTTAACCCGCCTTTGGGCCTTGGGCCTTCATGAAGCGGCATCATCATTTGTCTTCCTGGGCTTCAAATAGTAATCATCATATAGTTAACTCGGCCACTCCTGGCCGGTTTATGTCCAGTAATAATATCCCCAACAGTCATGGTTGTGATCACCAGAAGGATCATTGTTTTAGACCTATTATGGGTCGAGGTTGTGATCGCCGGAAGGATCATTGTTTTTGACCTAGTATGGGTCGAGGTTGTGATCGTCAGAAGGATCATTGTTCTAGATCATCGGAATGTCGTTGGTCCACCCGAATGGGAGAACGAGGCCATGAGTTCCGTGGTGTGGGTAAAGTGCGCTACCTCTGCAGAGTGTATTAATCTATCGATAGCCGAGTCCACGGTTATGGACATGCTCGAAAGTAGGTCGCACCATGGGTCAACATTTAATAAAACTTGCACACTAAGTTATGAACTCTGAACTGTTGAGGATGGGGGTAAGGCCATCAGGTTGGATAGGTCCAAGTATTGGTCGTGGTTGTGATCGCCGGAAGGATCATTGTTTTAGACCTAGTATGGGTCGAGGTTGTGATCGCCGGAAGGATCATTGTTTTAGACCTAGTATGGGTCGAGGTTGTGATCGCAGGAAGGATCATGAGATGTTCATGGTTAAGATTTGGAGGTTTGTAAGGTGGTGATCCAAGAAGTGATCACCGTTGGTAAGAGGAATTTTTCCTCACAAGGATATGATCATAGCATGTTGAAAACACATATTGTTGCCTTATTAATAATTGGTTAAATATCATGATATTGTTTGTCATTATGTTTATGTCTGTTGTGAGCTTGCAAGTACATTCAATGTACTGACCTGGCATGTCATGCTAGATTTCAGGAAAAGCCTTGTTGGAGAGGAGTGTTGTCCGAGTCTAGATCGTGTCCACATTGGTGTCCCTGTACTATGGAGCTTCCGCTACGACGTTGTTCCACTGCCGCGTAGTTGCTATGATCGAGGCATTTATGTTCACTAAATAATGTACATATTGTTCAGCCGCATCGTGTGTGTTGCTTGGCCTCGCTACCTATTGTAATGTAAACTTTGATCCGCTAGCATCAATAAAGCGGTTGTTTTCTGTACCAAGACGTTGTGTGTTGCTGATACATCTCCGTCGTATCTACTTTTCCAAACACTTTTGCCCTTGTTTTGGACTCTAACTTGCATGATTTAAATGGAACTAAGCCGGACTGATGCTGTTTTCAGCAGAATTCCCATGGTGTTATTTATCTGCAGAAACAAAAGTTCTCGGAATGACATGAAACTCCACGGAGCATATTTTTGGAAATAATAAAAAATACTAGCAAAAGATCAAGGCCAGGGGGCCCACACCCTTGCCACGAGGGTGGGGGCGTGCCTGCCCCCCTGGGCGCGCCCCCTACCTCGTGGGCCCCCTAGAGCTCCTCCGACCTCAACTCCAACTCTATATATTCACTTTGGGGGAGAAAAAAATCATAGAGAAGGATACATCGCGTTTTACGATACGGAGCCGTCGCCAAGCCCTATAACCTCTCGGGAGGGCTGATCTGGAGTCTGTTCAGGGCTCCGGAGAGGGGAATCCATCGCCATCGTCATCATCAACCTTCCTCCATCACCAATTTCATGATGCTCACCGCCGTGCGTGAGTAATTCCATTGTAGGCTTGCTGGACGGTGATGGGTTGGATGAGATTTATCATGTAATCGAGTTAGTTTTGTTAGGGTTTGATCCCTAGTATCCACTATGTTCTGAGATTGATGCTGCTATGACTTTGCTATGCTTAATGCTTGTCACTAGGGCCTGAGTGCCATGATTTCAGATATGAACCTATTATGTTTTCATCAATATATGAGAGTTCTTGATCCTATCTTGCAAGTCTATAGTCACCTACTATGTGTTATGATCCGGCAACCCCGAAGTGACAATAATCGGGACCACTCCCGGTGATGATCGTAGTTTGAGGAGTTCATGTATTCACTATGTTTTAATGCTTTGGTCCGGTACTCTATTAAAAGGAGGCCTTAATATCCCTTAGTTTCCATTAGGACCCCGCTGCCACGGGAGGGTAGGACAAAAGATGGCATGCAACTTCTTTTCCATAAGCACGTATGACTATATTCGGAATACATGCCTACATTACATTGATGAATTGGAGCTAGTTATGTGTCACCCTATGTTATGACTGTTACATGATGAACCGCATCCGGCATAATTCTCTATCACCGGTCCATTGCCTACGAGCTTCCCATATATTGTTCTTTGCTTATGTACTTTTTTGTTGCTATTGTTACAACCACTACAAAATACCAAAAACATTACTTTTGCTATCATTATCTTTTGCTACCGTTACCACTACTATCATATTACTTTGCTACTAAACACTTTGCTGCAGATATTAAGTTTCCAGGTGTGGTTGAATTGACAACTTAGCCCTAATACTTGAGAATATTCTTTGGCTCCCCTTGTGTCGAATCAATAAATTTGGGTTGAATACTCTACCCTCGAAAACTGTTGCGACCCCCTATACTTGTGGGTTATCAAGACTATTTTCTGGCGCCGTTGCCGGGGAGCATAGCTCTATTCTTTGAGTCACTCGGGATTTATATCTGCTTATCATTATGAAGAACTTGAGAGATCCAAAAACCAAGATTTATCCATGAACTACGAGGGGAGGTAAGGAACTGCCATCTAGCTCTGCACTTGATTCACCTTCTGTTTTGAGTAAGATTGCGATACCTAAACCTGCTTCTGCTATTCGTTCTGATATGTCGCATGTTATTGATGATGCCACTTCTGCTATGCATGATACTTATGATGAAACTACTTCTATGCTTGATACTACTGTGCCACTTGGTGAATTTCTTGATGAACAACTTGCTAGGGTTAGAGAGAATGAAATTATTGAAACTGATAATATTGATGAAAGTGATGATGAAGACTCTCCCCCTAATAAATATGAATCGCCTATTGTTCCTGAGGGTTATGTTTTGGAAAAAGAAGCTGCTATAGCTATTTTAGCTTGCAAAGATAGATACGAGCTCAAGAGGTTATTAGCTAAATGGAAGCAGCAATCTCTTAATGCTAGAATGAAACCTGACCCTGCTTTTGCTACTTCACCTATATGTGTTACTGATAAGGATTATGAATTCTCTATTGATCCTGATATAATTACTTTGGTTGAATCTGATCCTTTTCATGGCTATGAATCTGAAACTGTTGTGGCACATCTTGTCGGATTTTGGGTTCCGGCAAACCCTTGAGGTTCGAACTGGGTTTATACTGGTTCGGGCCACCGTTGTGGTGTAATACCCTACTCCAGTGTGTGGTATGGTGGATTGCCTCTTGGGCTGATGATGATGAACAATACAAGGAAGAACAGCCTCACGAGGGTCTGTTCTTGGCTGGGGCGATGAACTGCTGGGAGGAGCTCAGTCACCTTTCTCTCTCTCTCTCTCTCTCTCTCTCTCTCTCTCTCTCTCTAATCTTCTCTATCCTTCCAACCCCCAGCTAGCTCTCTTCTCTTCTCCGTCTCTCTGCCCCCTTTGCTCTGTGGGTGGCTGGTCCTATTTATAAAGGCCCTGGTCCTCTTCCCAAATATCGAGCGGGAAGGGAGCCAACAATGGCGGGCTAATTTGAAGGGGGACAGCTAGTATCAGCTATCCTGACAAAAGTAGTCTTCACCTGTGCAAAGCCCTGGTGATGACGCCGTCTTGGGCTCCACGGTGACCTCCATCTTGTAGTCCTCCTGGTCTTGGTCTCGTTGCACCGAAATGGCAACCTTTGCCTGATGCCTCGGTACTCCGCGGCTGCGCTTGCCCCCTTTGCACCAAAGAGGAAGGGAGGACTCTGCGTGGGCTGGCACCCGCCTGGCACCCCCGGTCGTCATGGCTTGCATCACGGGCACCTCGTGAGGTACCCCGCCTTGATCTCTCCGCCCCCTCATGAGCCAGCCTGACGAGGCCGCGCCTGAGGAAGCTCCATGTCATCCGCCCCGCGAGGCTTGGCCCCTCGCGAGGGTCTTGGGTTTGTGTTGGTGAAGATGGGCTGTGCTGGGCCCCCCTTTGAGCCATGCCGCAGGCCGCAGGCAGGCAAGTCTGGGGATCCCCGTTCCCAGAACGCGACAGTAGCCCCCGGGCCCAAGGCGCGCCCGGACTTGGCCGTGCAGGGAGGCAGAAGGGCAAGGGCGAAGCGCCGCGGGCCCTAACAGCCTGCGGCCTTGGGCGCCGCGTGGCGGTTGGTTGTATGTGGGTGCCTCCACCTCCCCATGGCGCCTCGGCAACTGCACGGATTGGACAAGTCCATGCATGCAAAGTGGGTCATGATTACCTGCAATCGTGGAGGTCGGCGGTTGGCCTTCACCGGCCATAAGTACAGAACAGCGCGCGCCCTTCCAGTCCATCTCCCCTTGCTTCTCCTTCTTCCCGACCCTTGCTCCGTCTTGCTGTGATGGCTCTGATCCGCTGGTTCTCGACGGCAGAGAAGGGAAAGGCTCCCCGAGAGGAACCAGACCCACTCCCGCCGAAGAAACGGCTCGTCCCCCGTGGCCCGGACGAAGGGGCCCTTCAGGTGGTGTCGGGGCCTTGGTGCGAGCGGGGGTGCCGCCGGGGTTCCCGCTGCCATTGTACGCCCACGTCGAGGGCCCCGAAGGATCTGATGCTGACCGCCATGGGCGGCGCCGCCGTCGGCGCCGACGGGTCACGAAGATGTGGGTCGTCCTCCCTGGGGTCCACACCGAGGGCTCCTCCCAAGAGTTCGTGCTCCATGTCGCCATTCCTCTTCAGTCTTGGATCCGCCTTCCTCCCTTCTTCGCCTCCATCATCCCACAGGGGGAGCCCCTGGAGCTCTGGCTGCAGCACACCGGCTGCAGCACCCTCGCGACCGAGGCAGAGGTCGTGGTCGTTGCCCCGGGCGAGGTCTTCATGACTCGGGGCTGGAGAGAGATCGCCCGGGTTTGCAGGGTAAGGGGCGTCTTCGCGGTCCACTTGGATTACGACAGTGCTTCGGTGATGCTCTTCAAGGTCTTTGATGCGAGCGGGCGCCGGCTGGAGTGCTGCCCCAGGGGAGGTGGCCAGGACCCTGCCGCGACGAGGACTGGGTCCGCCAACCGCTCCCTTGGCTGCTCCTCAGGCGGTGGAGGCGTCGGAGGCTCCAGCGACTTCGGCAAGCTCTTCGCGACTCCGGAGACGAGCGACGATAGCTACGAGCCCCCGAGCCGGTGCCACTCCTGGAGCGGGGCGGGCTCGTCAGGCCACCGCCGACTCTGATCTGGATGGGGTTGGCGTCGGTGCTTGACGGCCCACTGTTGATGATGGCGTCTTTTGCAGGGTCGCGCGTAGTTTGTGTCCCTTTAGGATCTGTTCCCTGCGAGGAATCAAAAACGCGCCCCGTGGGGGCTTGTAAGGTGCCTGTGATCCTGTGTTGCTAATATAACCCTTGTCGTAGAATTGCGCGAGTTGCTCATTCCGTCTTAGCTCAGTCCTCCCTTTCGAGCCTCATGAGGGCTTGGTGCTCTGCGCCGACAGGTCCCAGTCCCAAGGCGGCTTCAGCCGTGCTGGTATGCCAGGTCGCGATGCCGTGGTCAAGGCCAGGAGGTGAGCGACCCGGAGTCCGGTAAGAGCCCCTGAGTCGCGATGCTCAGGAGGTCCCCTTTGGCACCCAAGCAGCCGTCGTTTGGTGAGAAAGGAGAGCGGCGTCACTAACACGAGATAGCATTAGGTGCGGGGATGGTGCCACAGCAGCCGGTGCTTCCGGGTGATGACTTATCTCGAGGATTAGGGGCCGCTCTCTAGTGTGTCGCCGGGTCCTTGCATCGGCACACGCGAGGTTGCTCGGTGAGGTCCTCGTGTGTCTCTTCCCTCTTGCCTTTGCTCCCCTTTCTGCTCTACGTCCTCGGGTCCCGGCCCTCGAGCGGGTCTCAGCCGTCGATGGTATGCCAGGTCGCGATGCCGTGGTCAAGGCCAGTGGGTGAGGGCTGGAGAGCCAGTAGGAGCCCTAAGTCGCGATGCTCAGGCACCCCCCTTTAACGTGCAAGCAGTTCGCGCGGGCGAGAGCGAAGGAGACACCACAAGGGCCTCGCCTGACGCAGCTCCTTCAGGAGGTTCTGCAGGTCCATCATAGAAAAGACAAGGGGTTGCCATGACAATTGACAGTCAGCCATTGGTTGCTTCCGAGGGGTAGTGAGGCACTGAAGGCTTGACGAGGTGACGCTATGCGGGGCTGCCGCGGCCAGAGCTCAGCCATCCAGGTTTGTCGGCGTTGCAGGGACGGACCCATGCGCAAGCGTTGTGCCGTTTGGGAGCAGCTCCGTTAGTTGGCGTCAGCTGAGCAGGCAACTAGGTAAAACACATTAGCCGCGAAGGAGTGGATTCGTTCAAATAAATGTTGGGGATGCGAACATCACTGGGTCAGGACCGAGCGACTTGGGGGGTCATGCAGCCCGAGGGGCGCCCCAACAAGGTAAACCAACAACATGGAATAAAAAGGGGATACACGCCGCAGGGACGGACCCACGCGGCCTGGGAATAATGCAGCCCTGGGAGGGCGCTCCCAGCTGGGAATAAAACTCGAAAGACGTCACCTGATGATGTTGAGGATGAAGGAGCGTTGATGTAGCAGGCTCGGTGGGCTGCGGGAGCCAATCGTCACGAGCCCCCAGGCCCAGGGGCCTCGAGAGGCTCCGGAGGCGCTGGCGGCTCCTCACGGGCCATCTCCATCCCTGCCAGGGCTGCGGAACGCCCTGCCTCTCGTGCCTCCGTGATGCCCCTCACGAGGCGCTGGTACGTGTCAGCCGCATTCGGCAGGCCGCAAGGCATGCGAACGTAGCTGTGGGGTGGGCCTCTGTAGCGCCCCACTCGCGAGGGCCAGAGGCGCTCCAGAGAGGCGACTCGGTTAAGCCCTGGTATGTCGATGCAGATGCGCAGCCCACCATCCTCGCCTGGATGGGGAGCCACTGCTGGTAGGTGGCGGCCACCTTTCATGACTCTTGACTCCTGTAGCTCCTGAATGGCCTTGCTGACGAACTCCTGAGGGTCTGAATCTCCTTGCCTTGCTCCTTCTTGAGGGAAACGTGCTTCGAAACACGCCTCCATGTGGTGCCCAAGCGCCTCCCTCGTGACCCTAGCTAGGTCGGTG
Source organism: Triticum dicoccoides (assembly GCF_002162155.2). Classification (NCBI taxonomy): domain Eukaryota; kingdom Viridiplantae; phylum Streptophyta; class Magnoliopsida; order Poales; family Poaceae; genus Triticum; species Triticum dicoccoides. The sequence continues at coordinate 467,792,228 of NC_041380.1, read as the reverse complement.
GCCCTCCAGGGGAGAGCCCCCGAGCACTGCCTGAGGAGGGCGCTGGGCGCGCTTTCCTATGCGATGGAAGGAGGTTCCCCCTGGGCAGGCGCGGGCCTAGAGGGGCCTGCCTCCTGAGTGGTCGGGCCGGACGATGTCTTCTTCTTCTTAGGGGCGGTCTCGGGAGGCCTTCAGCTTCCACGATCCGGGTCTTCCAGTGACGCGGCCTGAAAGGCTCGTTCCAGGGAACACACCGCGTCCTTCTCTTCACATGGCACCGTGATGACTCCGCCGCTTCCTGGCATCTTGAGGATGTTGTAGCCGTGGTGAGTTACGGCCATGAACTTGGCCAGTGCTGGGTACCCAAGGATGGCGTTGTACGGCAGGCGAATGTGAGCGATGTCGAAGTCGATGAGCTCGGTGCGGTAGTTGTCGCGTGCCCCGAAGGTGACAGGGAGGCAGACCTGCCCAATCGGGACTGTGGAGTTGTCAGTGATACCGGAGAAAGGCTTGGTTGGCTGAAGCTGGCTGTAGGGCACTTGGAGGTTGTTGAATGTTTCCACGGATAGGACGTTGAGCCCTGCACCGCCATCGATGAGGGTCTTGGTGACCACCATGTTGCTGATGATTGGGGAACAAAGCATCGGGAGAACTCCAGCCGTAGCCGCACACTTGAGCTGATCTGCTGAGCTAAACGTGATGGCGCATGCCGACCACCTGAGAGGGCGCGTGGCTTCGAGCCTGGGGAGGATTGCGTTCACTTCACGGGCAAACTGCTTGAAGATGCGCTGAGAGGCTGGGGCGTGTGCCCCGCCCAGGATGCAGGCAATCGCGCGTGGCTCCTGGAAGCCCCCAGCCCCCTCATCCTGGTGGCGGTCCTTGTTTCTCCTTGGCTGCGGCGGCAGCGGTGGGAGACCTGCGTTGCCTTGCGGGCGATCCTCGCGAGGCTGATCCCTCCAGTCTCCCTCGCGAGGCTGATCTCTCCAGCCTCCCTCGCGAGGCGGGTCTTGCCAGCGATCCTCGCGAGGTTGATCACGCCACCCATGGCGCGGGCCACGGTCTTCCCAGCGTCCTGCGTTCCTTCCTCCTCCTCGACCATATCCCCGGTCACTGCGGTCAGGGCGACGGTCGATCCTTCCTTCTCGCACGGCTCGGAGCTCTTGACATTCGTTGGTGTTGTGGGTGTGGAGGTCGTGGTACACACAGTACCGGCTGCCCTTGGAAGGTTCGGGCTGATCTCTGCCCCACTTGGTGTCTGGTTCTGCCGCGAGCACGGCAGCCCCCTTGCGCTTCACATCCTTGGCCTTGGGCTTCTTCTCTTCTGGGTCTGCGGCAGGCAGCTCGAGGAGGGAGAGGCGCCCTTCCTCGGCCCTAGCGCACTTGGTTGCCAGGTTGAACAGTTCCAAGGAAGTGCATAGGTCTTCATGCATCGCCAGCTCCTCCTTCATCTTGACGTCGCACACGCCATTAGAGAAGGCCGAGATGATGGCCTCCTCAGTCACCTTGGGAATCTTGAGGCGCGCGTTGTTGAAGTGCTAGATGTACTTCTGCAGGGTCTCCCCGGGCTGCTGCTTGATGCGGCGCATGTCGCTCACAGCGGGTGGCCGGTCGTGAGTGCCTTGGAAGTTGGCGATGAAGCGGGTGCGCATCTCGTCCCAGGAGGAGATTGTGCCTGGAGCCAGGTTCAGGAGCCAGGTGCGGGCCCCGTCCTTGAGTGCCATGGGGAACCAGTTCGCCATGACCTTCTCGTCTCCGTTGGCAGCTTCGATGCCCAGCTCGTAGAGCTGGAGGAACTCCGCAGGGTCAGCCGTGCCGTCATAGCGAGGAGGCAAGTCTGGCTTGAACTTGCCGGGCCACGCGACGCTGCGTAGCTTAGCGGTGAAGGCGCGGCAGCCTGCTGTGGCCACGGGAGGCCTTGCGTGACAGGGAGCTTGGTCTTGCATGTCCCCACGCGCTGCCGCTGGGAGCAGCGCGGGGTCTTGACGCGCGGGGGCAGGAGCATGGTCGCGACGTGCTGGAGCAGGGAGCGCCCGGGCAGCTTCTTGCGGGCGAGGGACTTCCTAACAGCTCTGCTCTTGCTGTGCTGGCGCCTGACGGAGCGGGTCCCTCCCAGGGGCCACGCGCCTTGGAGCCATGGCGCCTTCCTGAGGAGGAGGCGGACGGGGTGCCATCGGAGCTACATTGCCCGCGTGGGGCGGGGTGCGGTGCAGCGGAACGGACGGCGCAGGAGAGCCACCTGCGGCGCGGACGAGCTCGGCGACGCGGTCGAGCCATTCTTCATAGACGTCGTCGACGGGACGGTAGCGCAGGAGCTCGTTCGCCGTGATGAGTGCAGCCCGAGCCTCCATGGGCGCGCGAAGCGTGCGGGACGAAGAACCAGCTGGGGTGAGCGAGGGAGTTGCGGTGCGGCCGTCTTGTCGCACGGACGGATGCTGGGACGATGCTTGTCGCTTGTCCCCCGCCGGGCCGGTGGCGGCGTTGACGGCAGGTGACGGGGAACGGCGAGGATGCCCGCCGACAGGGGCCGTCTGGGCGACGCGGTAAGCGAGTGCGGCCCGGCGCTCGGCGCGGGCCCGACGAGCATCAGACATGGGCGTGATGGTTGGAGGAGAACGGGGTGGTGGAAGACGAATCCCGGCGCACCCCTACCTGGCGCGCCAAATGTCGGATTTCGGGTTCCGGCAGACCCTTGAGGTTCGAACATTGGGGTGCGCACGGAGATTTCGCCTCCTACCTACCTGCACCCCTCCGCCTTGCTAGGATCTAAACTATGGAAAGAACAACACAAGAGACGCAGGGTTTATACTGGTTCGGGCCACCGTTGTGGTGTAATACCCTACTCCAGTGTGTGGTATGGTGGATTGCCTCTTGGGCTGATGATGATGAACAATACAAGGAAGAACAGCCTCACGAGGGTCTATTCTTGGCTGGGGCAATGAACTGCTGGGAGGAGCTCAGTCACCTTTCTCTCTCTCTCTCTCTCTCTCTCTCTCTCTCTCTAATCTTCTCTATCCTTCCAACCCCCGGCTAGCTCTATTCTCTTCTCCGTCTCTCTGCCCCCTTTGCCCTATGGGTGGCTGGTCCTATTTATAAAGGCCCTGGTCCTCTTCCCAAATATCGAGTGGGAAGGGAGCCAACAATGGCGGGCTAATTTGAAGGGGGACAGCTAGTATCAGCTATCCTGACAAAAGTAGTCTTCGCCTGCGCAAAGCCCTGGTGATGACGCCATCTTGGGCTCCACGGTGACCTCCGTCTCGTAGTCCTCCTGGTCTTGGTCTCGTTGCACCGAAATGGCAACCTTTGCCTGATGCCTCGGTACTCTGCGGCTGCGCTTGCCCCCTTTGCGCCAAAGAGGAAGGGAGGACTCTGTGCGGGCTGGCACCCGCCTGGCGCCCCCGGTCATCATGGCTTGCGTCACGGGCACCTCGTGAGGTACCCCGCCTTGATCTCTCCGCCTCCTCGTGAGCCAGCCTGACGAGGCCGCGCCTGAGGAAGCTCCACGTCGTCCGCCCTGCGAGGCTTGGCCCCTCGCGAGCGTCTTGGGTTTGTGTTGGTGAAGATGGGTGATGCTAAGATATGGTTTAATTCTCTGGATCCTGGTTGTGTGCGTAGTCCCCAGGATATGATTTATTACTTCTCTGCTAAATATTTCCCTGCTCATAAGAAACAAGCTACTTTGAGGGATATATATAATTTTGTGCAAATTGAAGAAGAGAGTCTCCAACAAGCTTGGGGGAGGCTTCTCCAATTACTTAATGCTTTGCCTGATCATCCTCTTAAGAAAAATGAAATACTTGATATCTTTTATAATGGACTAACCGATGCTTTCAGAGATTACCTGGATAGTTGTGCTTGTTCTGTTTTCAGGGAAAGAACACCGGATGAAGCTGAAATTCTATTGAATAATATATTGACAAATGAAAATAGTTGGACACTTCCTGAGCCAGCTCCTGAGCCTATTCCTAAACCAGCTTCGAAGAAAAGAGGTGTTCTATTTCTCAGTCCTGAAGATATGCAAGAGGCAAAGAAATCTATGAAAGAAAAAGGTATTAAAGTTGAAGATGTTAAGAATTTACCTCCTATTGGAGAAATACACGATCTTAATTTACCGCCTGTTGAAGAAACATATGATCTTAATCCATTACCTATTGAAGAAATACATGGTCTTGATAACCCGACACAGGTAGTAAAGGTAAACTCTCTCTATAGATATGATAAAGCTGAAATCCCTCTTACTAAGTTTGCTAGCCAATGCTTAGATGAGTTTGATAATTTTATGGTGAAGCAAGAAGATTTTAATGCTTATTTTGGTAGACAATTGAAATACAATTCAAATATGCTTGAACACTTGGGTGATTATATGGCTAATGTCAAAGGTGAACTTAAACTTATTAGTAAACATGCTTCTATGGTTACCACTCAAGTAGAACAAGTACTTAAGGCTCAAAATGATTTGCTCAATGAATTGAATAGTAAGAATAATGATTATGCTGTTAGAGTGGCTACTAGAACTGAATCACTCAGGAACCTCTGTATCCTGAAGGCCAACCTAAGAGAATTGAGCAAGATTCTCAGAGAAATAATATAGATGCACCTAGTCCTTCTAAAAGGAAGAAAAAGAAAAATGATAGGACTTTGCATGCTTCTAGTGAACCTATTGCCGAAACACCTGAGATCCAAATGATATTTCTATTTCAGATGCTGAAACACAATCTAGTAATGAACCTGAAACTAGTGATAATGTTAATTATAATGTTCATGATGATGCTCAACCTAGTAATGATAATGATATAGAAATTGAACCTGCTGTTGATCTTGATAACCCACAATCAAAGAATCAACGTTATGATAAGGAAGACTTTGTTGCTAGGAAACACAGAAAGGAAAGAGAGCCTTGGGTTCAGAAACCCATGCCTTTTCCTCCCAAACCATCCAAGAAAAAGGATGATGAGGATTTTGAGCGCTTTGCTGAAATGATTAGACCTATCTTTTTGCGTATGTGATTAACTGATATGCTTAAAATGAATCCTTATGGTAAGTACATGAAAGAAATTGTCACTAATAAAAGAAATATACCGGAATCTAAAATTTCCACCATGCTTGCTAATTATACTTTTAAGGGTGGAATACCAAAGAAACTTGGAGATCCAGGAGTACCCACTATACCATGCTCCATTAAAAGAAACTATGTTAAAACTGCTTTATGTGATCTTGGAGCCGGTGTTAGTGTTATGCCTCTCTCTTTATATCATGGACTTGATTTGAATAAGTTGACACCTACTGAAATATCTTTGCAAATGGCTAATAAATCAACTGCTATACCTGTCAGTATTTGTGAGGATGTGCCTGTTGTAGTTAAAAAAGTTACTATTTTAACGGACTTTTTTATTCTTGATATTCCCGAGGACGATATTATGTCTATTATTCTTGGAAGACCCTTTTTGAATACTGCAGGGGCTGTTATTGATTGCAACAAAGGCAATGTCACTTTTCATGTCAATGGTAATGAGCATACGGTACACTTTCCGAGGAAACAACCTCAAGTTCATAGTATCAACTCTATTGGAAAAATACCATCGATTATTATTGGAGGTTTTGAATTTACTCTACCTATTGTCAAAAAGAAATATAATATTCTTATTATTGGGGATGTGCATATTCCCGTTGAGGTAACATAGTGTTATTCGAAATTTCTCCGGTTCCATGTTATTCGGAATGAGTTCGTTAACAAGAATTGATCAACCTTGTTAGTGGATTCCTTTTGATGAGCATGAGATGGATGAAACTAGAAGGCACAACCTTCTGTACCCTCTTTCTACTTTCTGTTATTTAGTTAAAATAAAGTAAAATAGTATTTTCCTGTCTGTATTCTGATTTACCCGTGCAATATAAAAATACCCCGAAAATAAAAGTTCTCCAAATACCCTGAAATTGAAATATGATTTTTTTCTAGAATATTTGAGAATATCTGGCACTGAGAACACAGCAGGGGGGCAAGCACCTGGCCACGAGGGTCCAGGGCATGCCCACCCTATAGGGCGCGCCCCCCTGCCTCGTGGGCCCACGGTGGCTCCCCTCCACTTATTCCTGCACCCACACACTTCTTCTTCCTCCAAAAAAAATCACCATCGAGCTCAAACCCGAGTCCAAGCTCATTTTGCTGCCATTTTCGATCTCCTTGCTCAAAGCACCTCTCACAAAATTGCTTGGGGGATTGTTCCTTGGTATGTGACTCCTCCATTGGTCCAATTAGTTCTTGTTCTAGTGCTCTATTCATTGCAAATTTGTGCTGCCTAGGTGACCATGTTATTGAGCTTGCATGTCAAATTTATATGGTTCCAAGTAGTTCTAATGCATGATATAGGCTCTAGGCACTTGTAGGAGTTGTTGCTATCAATTTTATTGAGCCTGATTCACTTTTATTTGAAGTTACTAAAAATTTCAGAATTTTTCAGAAAATAATGAAGAGATTTTTGAGGCGCTCATCGAGCCGAAGCTCGAAGGAAAAGAAAAATGAAAAAGTAGAGAGGCCCAAATATAATCTGCCTCGCACCACGGAGGTTCGGCCATGTGAATGGCCTTCCGATGATTTCTTGAGAGCAGCCGGGATTTATGATGATTTTTATGAATTGGCTGAGAATGCAAGCCTCACCGCCTTCCTCCATGACCAACGCGAACAGTATCTCTTACTCACCAATATCTTTGTGCAAAACTTTCATTTCCATGCTAGGAGCTCACAACCTACGGTGGAGTTTTATTTATATGATGGGCATAAGGAGATGTCACTTTATGATTTTTTCGGGTTTGTTTGATCCCTTTCGAGGGCACAATAGAGGAACCACACCGCGGTGATGTGGATGGGTTTATTGATACCATCACTATAGGAGAAACGAGTAAGGTTTCCGATGCACGAATCACTAGCATACATTTTCCTATTTTACGCTACTTTGCAATATTTGCTAGTTGTTGCTTAATTGGTCACGGAAACTGTGGAAACCTTAGTGTTCCTGATATTATTATTTTGTTCCACGATTTATTTTGTGATAACTCTGTTAGTATGGGCGGTATTATTGCTAAACGGTTAAGTCTGAACCGTACAAAGGGCCCCATCTTTGGAGGCATCTATGCTTCACGCCTAGCTGCACATTTTAACATACCTATTAGGCATTATGAGAAGGAAGAAAAGTTGTTGCCCCTGTTTATTTAGATTATAAGAGTATGGTGGCACACGATTTTATTGTTAAGAATAGGGAAGGGGAGCTTAAATACAAATTGTTCTTTGATAAACATCATCATGAGACTATTACCATGCCTGCTCCTTCCTTGTTTGATTTATCTGCAGGCAAGTACCTTGTTCCGTTAGAGGCTATTCACGCCTACTGGAACCCTACATCACCCACAGAGCCAGAGTTGGAACCACAAGTTGATCCTCCACTACAGTCTAATTACCAGTGGGATCCGGAGATGATTGCCAACCAGTGGCAATCAGAGTCTTCTTCTTCGCAGTACGACCCCAACTATTACTATGGATATCCGCCAGGCCAGCCGTGGCCATAGACCAACTTAGGCCAAAAGCCTAAGCTTGGAGGAGTACGTATTCCTCACAGACATTACATTTATGTTCACACACTCATTGTTAGATGTCGGTGCTCATACTATTTCATTGTATCATCCATGCTAGTTTATTTCCTTTTTATACTTTCTTCTTGTGTGTTTAGTAAACTTTAAGAAAAACAAAAAAAATAGTTGTAGCTTTTAGCTAGTTTTAATTTCCATGCTTATAGTAGTAATTTAAAAAAGAAAACCCAAAAAGATGTCATGTTCTTCTTTTGCTTGTTGGGGGCTTTCCCGTGTAAATAGTTTTATTTCTTTTCTTTTCTTTGGGGGTCGATAGGAGAAGACCATGATTAAATTGTTGAAGTGGCTCTTATATTCATTATTGTTGATTTAACAAAGAGCCCATATTGCCTTGTCTTCTCATGTTTATTGAATGCTCGCAGATTCCAACTTAGTTCAATGCACGTGCACTCTTAATATTATTCACATCGTTCGGTCGTGCAAGTGAAAGGCAATTATGACGATATATGATGGACTGACTGAGATGAGAAAAGCTGGTATGAACTCGACCTCTCTTGTTTTTGTAAATATGATTAGTTCATCGTTCCTGATTCAGCCTATTATGAATAAACATGTTTGCAGTGACAACTAGAGATCATAGTTTCTTGTGCCATGCTTGATTAGCTATGAGTTATAATGGTTTACCCTGCGTGCCAACATGCTATTAAAATGGTTGTGATGTGGTATGATAGGGTGGTATCCTCCTCTGAATGATTTAAGTGACTTGACTTGGCGCATGTTCACGCATGTAGTTGAAACAAAATCAACATAGCCTTCACGATATTTATGTTCATGGTGGATTATATCCTACTCATGCTTGCATTCGGTGTTGATTAATTTTAATGCATGTTCATGACTGTTGTCGCTCTCTAGTTGGTCGCTTCCCAGTCTTTTTCTAGCCTTCACCTGTACTAAGCGGGAATACTGCTTGTGCATCCAATCCCTTAAACCCCAAAGTTATTCCATATGAGTCCACCATACCTACCTATATACGGTATCTACCTGCTGTTCCAAGTAAATTTGTATGTGCCAAACTCTAAACTTTCAAATAAATATCCTGTTTTGTATGATCGAATAGCTCATGTGTCAACTAGGGCTGTCCATATCTTCCATGTTAGGCGGGTTATTCTCAAGAGGAGTGGACTCCGCTCCTCACTCACGAGAAAATGGCTGGTCACCGGGATGCCCAGTCCCATGCTTTATGCAAATCAAATCAAAATAATTGCAAACAAAAACTCCCCCTGGGACTCTTGTTAGTTGGAGGCACTCGTTGTTTCGAGCAAGCCATGGATTGATGCTTGTTGGTGGAGGGGGAGTATAAACTTTACCATTCTGTTTGGGAACCGCCTATAATGTGTGTAGCATGGAAGATATCGCCATCTCTTGGTTGTTATGTTGACAATGAAAGTATACCGCTCAAAATATTATTCACCTCTATTTCAGAACCGAGCTCTGGCACCTCTACAAATCATTGCTTCCCTCTGCGAAGGGCCTATCTATTTACTTTTATGTTGAGTCATCATCCTCTTATTAAAAAGCACCAGTTGGAGAGCACCACTGTCATTTGCATTCATTACTGTTAGTTTACATTGAGTATGACTTGACTGGATCTCTTTTACCATGAATTACAATGTCTAGTCAGCCCTTGATCTTTGAAGGTGCTCTGCATTTATGTTTTGCGATCTCAGAAAGGGCTAGCGAGGTACCATCTTGTTATATCATATTATGATTGTTTTGAGAAAGTGTTGTCATCCGAGTTTTATTATTATTGCTCGCTAGTTGATTATGCCATTGATATGAGTAAACATGAGACCTATGCGTTGTTGTGAATATGGTTAGTTCATAATCTTTGCTGAAAACTTGAATGCTGGCTTTACATATTTACAACAACAAGAGCAAACAGAGTTTGTAAAAGTTTTTCTTTATCACTTTCAGTTTGTCAACTGAATTGCTTGAGGACAAGCAAAGGTTTAAGCTTGGGGGAGTTGATACTTCTTCGTCGTATCTACTTTTCCAAACACTTTTGCCCTTGCTTTGGACTCTAACTTGCATGATTTGAATGGAACTAACCCGGACTGACGCTGTTTTCAGCAGAATTGCCAAGGTGTTATTTATGTGCAGAAATAGAAGTTCTCAGAATAACCTGAAACACCATGGAGCGTATTTTTGGAAATAATAAAAAATACTGGAAAAAGATCAAGGCGAGGGGACCCACACCCTAGCCACGAGGGTGGGGGCGCGCCTGCCCCCCTGGGCGCGCCCCCTACCTCGTGGGCCCCCTGGAGCTCCTCCGACCTCAACTCCAACTCTATATATTCATTTTTGGGGAGAAAAAAATCAGAGAGAAGGATTCATCGCGTTTTATGATACGGAGCCGCCACCAAGCCCTAAAACCTCTCGGGAGGGCTGGTCTAGAGTCCATTCGGGGCTCCGGAGAGGGGAATCTGTCGCCATCTTCATCATCAACCTTCCTCCATCACCAATTTCATGATGCTCACCGCCGTGCGTGAGTAATTCCATCGTAGGCTTGCTGGACGGTGATGGGTTGGATGAGATTTATCATGTAATTGAGTTAGTTTTGTTAGGGTTTGATCCCTAGTATCCACTATGTTCTGAGATTGATTTTGCTATGACTTTGCTATGCTTAATGCTTGTCACTAGGGCCCGAGTGCCATGATTTCAGATCTGAACCTATTATGTTTTCATCAATATATGCGAGTTCTTGATCCTATCTTGCAAGTCTATAGTCACCTACTATGTGTTATGATCTGGCAACCCCGAAGTGACAATAATCGGGACCACTCCCGGTGATGACCGTAGTTTGAGGAGTTCATGTATTCACTATGTGTTAATGCTTTGGTCTGGTACTCTATTAAAAGGAGGCCTTAATATCCCTTAGTTTCCATTAGGACCCCGCTTTCACGGGACGGTAGGACAAAAGATGTCATGCAAGTTCTTTTCCATAAGCACGTATGACTATATTCGGAATACATGCCTGCATTACATTGATGAATTGGAGCTAGTTCTGTGTCACCCTATGTTATGATTGTTACATGATGAACCGCATCCGGCATAATTCTCTATCACCGATCCATTGCCTACGAGCTTCCCATATATTGTTCTTTGCTTATGTACTTTTCCGTTGCTATTGTTACAACCACTACAAAATACCAAAAACATTACTTTTGCTATCATTACCTTTTGCTACTGTTACCACTACTATCATATTACTTTGCTACTAAACACTTTGCTGCAGATATTAAGTTTCCAGGTGTGGTTGAATTGACAACTCAGCTGCTAATACTTGAGAATATTCTTTGGCCCCTTGTGTCGAATCAATAAATTTGGGTTGAATACTCTACCCTCGAAAACTGTTGCGATCCCCTATACTTGTGGGTTATCAGTTGCCAGAAGACATGGTCTCTGGGCTGCCAATGCATGGTAAACCGGTTGCTCTGAGCCAGGGTGCCACATCTTCACACAATCCCATGTACTGAATAAGAGAGGGATAAAGAGTTGGCTTACAATCGCCACTTCACACAAATAACAAGTTAAACATACATCATCCAGAGTACAATCAAGGTCCAACTACGGAACCAAAATAAAAGAAGACAACCCCAAATGCTAGATCCCCGATCGTCCCAACTGGGCTCCACTACTGATCATCAGGAAACGAAGCATAGTAATGACCCAAATCCTCGTCGAACTCCCACTTGAGTTCGGTAGCATCACCTGCACTGGTATCGTCGGCACCTGCAACTATTTGGAAGTATCCGTGAGTCATGTGTGTTGGGGAACGTAGTAATTTAAAAAGAATCCTACGCACATGCAAGATCATGGTGATGCATAGCAACAAGAGGGGAGAGTGTCGTCCAAGTACCCTCATAGACCGTAAGCGGAAGCGTTATGAGAACACGGTTGATGTAGTCGTACGTCTTCACGATCCGACCAATCCAAGTACCAAATGTACGGCACCTCCGAGTTCAGCACACGTTCAGCTCGGTGACGTCCCACGAACTCCGATCTAGCAGAGCTTCGAGGGAGAGTTCCGTCAGCACGACGGTGTGATGACGGTGATGATGATGCTACCTACACAGGGCTTCGCCTAAGCACCGCTACGATATGACCGCGGTGGATTATGGTGGAGGGGGTCACCACACACGGCTAAAAGATCAACTGATCAACTTGTGTCTTGGGGTGCCCCATGCCCCCGTATATAAAGGAGCAAGGGGGAGGCCGATCGGCCCTAGCAGGGCGCGTTGATGTCTAGTACACAACCTTCTTCTTGTAGATGTTGTTGGGCCTCCAAGTGCAGAGGTTTGTAGGACAGTAGCAAATTTCCCTCAAGTGGATGACCTAAGGTTTATCAATCCATGGGAGGCATAGGATAAAGATGGTCTCTCTCAAACAACCCTGCAACCAAATAACAAAGAGTCTCTTGTGTCCCCAACACACCCAATACAATGGTAAATTGTATAGGTGCACTAGTTCGGTGAAGAGATGGTGATACAAGTGCAATATTGATGGTAGATGATGGTTTTTGGAATCTGAAAATATAAAAACAGCAAGGTAACTAATGATAAAAGTGAGCACAAACGGTATTGCAATGCGTTGAAACAAGTCCTAGGGTTCATACTTTCACTAGTGCAAGTTCTCTCAACAATAATAACATAATTGGATCATATAACTATCCCTCAACATGCAACAAAGAGTCACTCCAAAGCCACTAGTAGCGGAGAACAAACGAAGAGATTATTGTAGGGTACGAAACCACCTCAAAGTTATTCGTTCCGATCAATCCGTTGGTCTATTCCTATAAGTGTCACAAACAGCCCTAGAGTTCGTAGTAAAATAACACCTTAAGACACAAATCAACCAAAACCCTAATGTCACCTAGATACTCCAATGTCACCTCAAGTATCTGTGGGTATGATTATACGATAAGCATCACACAATCTCAGATTCATCTATTCAACCAACACAAAGAACTTCAAAGAGTGCCCCAAAGTTTCTACCGGAAAGTCAAGACGAAAATGTGTGCCAACCCCTATGCATAAGTTCACGAGGTCACGGAACTCGCAAGTTTATCACCAAAACATACATCAAGTGGATCACGTGATATCCCATTGTCACCACAGATAAGCACATGCAAGACATACATCAAGTGTTATCAAATCCTTCAATCCGATAAGATAACTTCAAAGGGAAAACTCAATTCATCACAAGAGAGTAGAGGGGGATAAACATCGTAAGATCAAAATATAATAGCAAAGCTCGTGATACATCAAGATCGTGCCGACTCAAGAACACAAGAGAGAGAGAGAGAGATCAAACACATAGCTACTGGTACATACCCTCAGCCCCGAGGGTGAACTACTCCATCCTCGTCATGGAGAGCGCCGGGATGATGAAGACGGCCACCGGAGAGGGATTCCCCCCTTCAGCAGGGTGCCGGAACGGGTCTAGATTGGTTTTCGGTAGCTACGGAGGCTTCTGGCAGCGGAACTCCCGATCTAGGGTTTTTTCTGGAAGTTTTGGGTTATATAAGAGGTGTTGGAGTCGGGAACAAGGCAGGGGGGTCTCCGGGTAGTCCACGAGGCAGGGAGGCGCACCGAGGGGGGTGGGCACGCCCCCCACCCTCGTGGGCAGCCCGAGACTCTTCTGGCCCAATTCTTTTACTTCCTGACCTTCTTCTGGTCCAAAAATAAGTTCCATGAAGTTTCAGGTCAATTGGACTCCGTTTGGTTTTCCTTTTCTGCGATACTCAAAAACAACGAAAAAACAGAAACTGGCACTGGGCTCTAGGTTAATAGGTTAGTCCCAAAAATCATGTAAAATAGCATATAAAACATCCAAGGTTGATAATATAATAGCATGAAACAATCAGAAATTATAGATACATTGGAGACGTATCAAGCATCCCCAAGGTTAGTTCCTGCGCGTCCTCGAGTAGGTAAATGATAAAAACAGAATTTTTGATGTGGAATGCTTTCTAGCATGTTCTTCAATGTATCTTCTCTATTGTGGCATGAATGTTCAGATCCAAAAGATTCAAGATAAGAGTTTATTGTTGACATAAAAATAGTAATACTCCAAGTATGCTAATCAAGCAATTATGTCTTATCAAAATAACATAGCCAAAGAAAACTTATCCCTGCAAAATCATATAGTCTGGCCATGCTTCATTTTTGTCACACAAATTGCTCTCATCATGCACAATCCCGATGACAAGCCAAGCAATTGTTTCATACTTATCCTTTACAAACTCTTTCAACTTTTACGCAATATATGAGCGCGAGCCATGGACATAGCACTATGGGTGGAATAGAATAGGATGATTGAGGTTGTGTAGAAGACAAAAAGGGAGAAATTCTCACATTGACGCGGCTAATCAATGGGCTATGGAGATGCCCATCGATTGATATCAATGCAAGGAGTAGGGATTGCCATGCAACGGATGCACTAGAGCTATAAATATATGAAAGCTCATCAAAGAAACTAAGTGGGTTTGCATCCAACTTTCTTGCTCACGAAGACCTAGGGCATTTGGGGAAGCCATCATTGGAATATACAAGCCAAGTTCTATAATGAAAAATTCCCACTAGTATATGAAAGTGACAAAATAAGAGACTCTCTATCATGAAGATCATGGTGCTACTTTGAAGCACAAGTGTGGAAAAAGGATAGTAACATTGTCCCTTCTCTCTTTTTCTCTCATTTATTTTTTTCTCTTTTTTTAATTTGGGCCTTCTCTCTTTTTTATTATTTTGGCCTCTTTTCTCCCTTTTTTATATTTTTCTTTTATTTTTCGTCTGGAGTCTCAACCCGACTTGTGGGGGAATCATAGTCTCCATCATCCTTTCCTCACATGGGACAATGCTCTAATGTTGATCATCACACTTATATTTTTTTACAACTCAAGAATTACAACTCGATACTTAGAACAAAATATGACTCTATATAAATGCCTCCGGCGGTGTACCGGGATTGCGATGAATCAAGAGTGACATGTATGAAAAAATTATAAATGGTGGCTTTGCCACAAATACGATGTCAACTACATGATCATGCAAAGCAATATGACAATGATGATGCGTGTCATAATAAATGGAACAGTGGAAAGTTGCATGGCAATGTATCTCAGAATGGCTATGGAAATGCCATAATAGGTAGGTATGGTGTCTGTTTTGAGGAAGATATAAGGAGGCTTATGTGTGATAGAGCGTATCATATCACGGGGTTTCGATGCACCGGCGAAGTTTGCACCAACTCTCAAGGTGAGAAAGGGCAATGCACGGTACCGAAGAGGCTAGCACTGATGGAAGGGTGAGAGTGCGTTTAATCCATGGACTCAACATTAGTCATAAAGAACTCACATACTTATTGCAAAAATCTACAAGTCATCAAAACCAAGCACTACGCGCATGCTCCTAGGGGGATAGATTGGTAGGAAAAGACCATCGCTTGTCCCCGACCGCCACTCATAAGGAAAGCAATCAAAGAACACCCCATGCTTCAAATTTGCCACATAACGTTTACCATACGTGCATGCTACGGGACTTGCCAACTTCAACACAAGTATTCATCAATTTCACAATTACTCAACTAGCACACCTCTAATATTACCACCTTTATATCTCAAAACAATCTATCAAGCATCCAACTTCTCTTAGCATTTAAAATTTATAACCAAAGTGAATTACCATGCTGTTCTAAAG
Source organism: Triticum dicoccoides (assembly GCF_002162155.2). NCBI lineage: Eukaryota > Viridiplantae > Streptophyta > Magnoliopsida > Poales > Poaceae > Triticum > Triticum dicoccoides. Next base: position 467,776,914 of record NC_041380.1, on the reverse strand, counting down.
GAATCTCAAAATGATATAAGTGAAGAATGAGAGATCAATTATTTCTATAAAATAGAACCACCGCTGTGCTCTAAAAGATATAAGCGAAGCACTAGAGCATTCTAATAAATTCCAATTCATGTGTGTCTCTCCCAAAAGGTGTGTACAGCAAGGATGATTGTGGTAAACTAAAAATCAAGGAATCAAATCATACAAGACGCTCCAAGCAAAACACATATCCTATGGCGAATAAAAATATAGCTCCAAGTAAAGTTACCGGTGGATGAAGACGAAAGAGGGGATGCCTTCCGGGGCATCCCAAAGTTTAGGATTTTTGGTGTCCTTGGATTTTACCTTGGGGTGCCTTGGGCATCCCCAAGCTTAGGCTCTTTCCACTCCTTGTTCCATAATCCATCAAATCTTTACCCGAAACTTGAAAACTTCACAACACAAAACTTAAAAGAAAATCTTCGTGAGCTCCGTTAGTAAAACAAAACAAACCACCACTTCAAGGTACTGTAATTAACTCATTCTTTATTTATATTGGTGTTAAACCTAATGTATTCCAACTTTTCTATGGTTCATAAACTCTGTTACTAGCCATAGATTCATCAAAATAAGCAAACAACACATGAAAAACAGAATCTGTCAAAAACAGAATAGTATGTAGTAATCTGTAGGTTTCGAATACTTATGGAACCCCAAAAATTATAAAATAAATTGATGGAGGTGAGGAATTTATCTATTAATCATCTTCAAAAAGAATTAACTAAATAACACTCTCCAGTAAAAAAATGGAAGCAAATCTCGTGAGCGCTAAAGTTTCTGTTTTTTACAGCAAGATCGCAAAGACTTTCCTCAAGTCTTCCCAAAGGTTCTACTTGGCACAAACACTAAGTAAAAGCATAAAAACACATCTAAACAGAGTCTAGATGAATTATTTATTGCTAAATAGGAACAAAAAGCAAGGAAGAAAAATGAAGTTGGGTTGCCTCCCAACAAGCGCTATCGTTTAACGCCCCTAGCTAGGCATGATGATTTCAACGATGCTCACATAAAAGATAAGAATTGTAGCATAAATAGAGCATCATGAATAATATTACTAGCACATTTAATTCTAACCCACTTCCTATGCATAGGGATTTTGTGAGCAAACAACTTGTGGGAACCATAATCAACTAGCATAGGAGGGCAAAACAAGCATAACTTCGAAACTTTAAGCACATAGAGAGGAAACTTGATATTATTGCAATTCCTACAAGCATATGTTCCTCCCTCATAGTAATTTTCAGCAGCATCATGAATGAATTAAACAATATAACCAGCACCTAAAGCATTCTTTTCATGATCTACAAGCATAGAAATTTTACTACTCTCCACATAGGCAAAATTCTTCTCATTCGGAATAGTGGGAGTATCATAAGAAACTCGAATACTACAAACTAAACGATCATCGTGCTACTAATAGGTCATGAAGAAAGCAATAGCAACAAACTAAACGATCATCATGCTGAGCTAACGGATGGGTCAAGTCAATCACATCATTCTCTAATGATGTGATCCCGTTAATCAAATGACAACTCATGTCTATGGTTAGGAAACATAACCATCATTGATTCAACGAGCTAGTCAAGTAGAGGCAAACTAGTGACACTCTGTTTGTCTATGTATTCACACATGTACTAAGTTTCCGGTTAATACAATTCTAGCATGAATAATAAACATTTATCATGGTATAAGGAAATATAAATAACAACTTTATTATTGCCTCTAGGGCATATTTCCTTCAGTCTCCCACTTGCACTAGAGTCAATAATCTAGATTACACAGTAATGATTCTAACACCCATGAAGTCTTGGTGCTGATCATGTTTTCCTCGTGAGAGAGGCTTAGTCAACGGGTCTGCAACATTCGGATCTGTATGTATCTTGCAAATCTCTATGTCTCCCTCCTTTACTTGATCGCGGATGGAATTGAAGTGTCTCTTGATGTGCTTGGTTCTTTTGTGAAATTTGGATTCCTTTGCCAAGGCAATTGCACCAGTATTGTCACAAAAGATTTTTCATTAGACCTGATGCACTAGGTATGACACCTAGATCGGATATGAACTCCTTCATCCAGACTCCTTCATTTGCTGCTTCCAAAGCAGCTATGTACTCTACTTCACACGTAGATCCCGCCATGACAGTTTGCTTAGAACTGCACCAACTGACAGCTCCACCATTCAATAAAAATGCGTATCCAGTTTATGACTTAGAGTCATCCGGATCAGTGTCAAAGCTTGCATTGACATAACCATTTATGATGAGCTCTTTGTCACCTCCATAAACGAGAAACATATCCTTAGTCCTTTTCAGGTATTTCAGGATGTTCTTGACCGTTGTCCAGTGATCCACTCCTGGATTACTTGGTATCTCCCTGCTAAACTAATGGCAAGGCACACATCAGGTCTGGTACACAGCATTGCATACATGATAGAGCCTATGGCTGAAGCATAGGGAACATCTTTTATTTTCTCTCTATCTTCTGAAGTGGTCGGGCATTGAGTTTGACTCAACTTCACACCTTGTAACACAGGTAAGAACCCTTTCTTTGCTTGAACTTCTTCAAAACTTTATCAAGGTATGTGCTTTGTGAAAGTCCAATTAAGCGTCTTGATCTATCTCTATAGATTTTGATGCCCAATATATAAGCAGCTTCACTGAGGTCTTTCATTCAAAAACTCTTATTCAAGTATCCTTTTATGCTATCTAAAAATTCTATATCATTTCCAATCAGGAATATGTCATCCACATATAATATTAGAAATGCTACAGAGCTCCCACTCACTTTCTTGTAAATACAGGCTTCTCCAAAAGTCTGTATAAAACCATATGCTTTGATCACACTATCAAAATGTTTATTCCAACTCCGAGATGCTTGCACCAGTCCATCGATGGATCGCTGGATCTTGCACACTTTGTTAGCGCCCTTTGGATCGATAAAACCTTCAGATTGCATCATATACAACTCTTCTTCCAGAAATCCATTCAGGAATGCATTCTTTACATCCATTTGCCAAATTTCATAATCATAAAATGCGGCAATTGCTAACATGATTCGGACGGACTAAAGCATCGCTACGGGTGAGAAAGTCTCAACGTAGTCAACTCCTTGAACTTGTCGAAAACCTTTCGCAACAAGTCAAGCTTTGTAGACAGTAACATTACCGTCAGCAGCAGTCTTCTTCTTGAAGATCCATTTATTCTCGATGGCTTGCCGATCATCGGGCAAGTCAACCAAAGTCCACAGTTTGTTCTCATACATGGATCCCATCTCAGATTTCATGGCCTCAAGCCATTTTGCGGAATCTGGGCTCATCATTGCTTCCTCATAGTTTTTAGGTTCGTCATGGTCAAGTAACATGACTTCCAGAACAGAATTACCGTACCACTCTGGTGCGGATCTTACTTTGGTTGACCTATGAGTTTCGGTAGTAACTTGATCTGAAAGTTACATGATCTTCATCATTAGATTCCTCGCTAATTGGTGTAGGAGTCACAGGAACAGATTTCTGTGATGAACTACTTTCCAATAAGGGATCAGGTACAGTTACCTCATCAAGTTCTACTTTCCTCCCACTCACTTCTTTCGAGAGAAACTCCTTCTCTAGAAAGGATCCATTCTTAGCAACGAAGTCTTGCCTTCTGATTTGTGATAGAAGGTGTACCAACAGTCCCTTTGGGTATCCTATGAAGACACATTTCTCCGATTTGGGTTCGAGCTTATCAGGTTGAAGTTTTTTCACATAAGCATCGCAGCCCCAAACTTTAAGAAACGACAACTTTGGTTTCTTGCCAAAGCACAGTTCATAAGGCGTCGTCTCAACGGATTTAGATGGTGCCCTATTTAACATGAATGCAGCCGTCTCTACAGCATAACCCCAAAACGATAGTGACAAATCAGTAAGAGACATCATATATCGCACCATATCTAGTAGATATACCCATATCTATTCAAATCATCTGAGAAGGTGAGAAAATAACGATACCCGCCGCGAGCATCAACATTCATCGGACCACACACATCAGTATGTATGATTTCCAACAAATCTGTTGCTCGCTCCATACTTCTGGAGAACGGTGTTTTAGTCATATTGCCCATGAGGCATGGTTCGCAAGTACCAAGTGATTCATAATCAAGTGATTCCAAAAGTCCATCAGAATGGAGTTTCTTCATGCGCTTTACACCAATATGACCTAAACGGCAGTGCCACAAATAAGTTGCATTATCATTATCAACTATGCATCTTTTAGCTTCGATATTATGAATATGTCTATCACTACTATCAAGATTCATCAAAAATAGACCACTCTTCAAGGGTGCATGACCATAAAAGATATTACTCATATAAATAGAACAACCATTATTCTCATATTTAAATGAATAACCGTCTCGCATCAAACAAGATCCAAATATAATTTTCATGCTCAACGCTGGCACCAAATAACAATTATTCAGGTCTAAAATTAATCCTGAAGGTAGATGTAGAGGTAGCGTGCCGACCGCGATCACATCGACTTTGGAACCATTTCCCACGCGCATCGTCACCTCGTCCTTAGCCAATCTTCGCTTAATCCGTAGCCCCTGTTTTGAGTTGCAAGTATTAGCAACAGAACCCCAGGTGCTACTGCGAGCATTAGTAAGGTACACATCAATAACATGTATATCCCATATACCTTTGTTCACCTTGCCATCCTTCTTATCCGCCAAATACTTGGGGCAGTTCCGCTTCCAGTGACCAGTCCCTTTGTAGTAGAAGCACTAAGTTTCAGGCTTAGGTCCTGACTTGGGTTTCTTCACTTGAGCAGCAACTGGCTTGCTGTTCTTATTGAAGTTCCCCTTCTTCCGTTTACCCTTTTTCTTGAAACTGGTGGTCTTGTTGACCATCAACACTTGATGCTCTTTCTTTATTTCTACCTCCGCAGCCTTTAGCATTGCGAAGACCTCGGGAATCGTCTTATCCATCCCTTGCATATTATAGTTCATCACAAAGCTCTTGTAGCTTGGTGGTAGTGATTGAAGAACTCTGTCAATGACACTATCATCAGGAAGATTAACTCCTAGTTGAGTCAAGTGGTTGTGGTACCCAGACATTCTAAGTATATGTTCACTGACAGAACTATTCTCCTCCATCTTGCAGCTGTAGAACTCATTGGAGACTTCATATCTCTCAATTCGGGCATTTGCTTGAAATATTAACTTCAACTCCTGGAACATCTCATATGCTCCATGACGTTCAAAACGTCGTTGAAGTCCCAGTTCTAAGCCGTAAAGCATGGCACACTAAACTATCGAGTAGTCATCGGCTTTGCTCTGCCATACGTTCATATCATCTGGTGTTGCTCCTGCAGTGGGTTTGGCACCTAGCGGTGCTTCCAGGACGTAATTCTTCTGTGCAGCAATGAGGATAATCCTCAAGTTATAGACCAAGTCCATGTAATTGCTACCATCATCTTTCAACTTTGCTTTCTCAAGGAACGCATTAAAATTCAACGGAACAACAGCACGGGCCATCTATCTACAACAACAAAGACATGCAAAATACTATCAGGTACTAAGTTCATGATAAATTAAAGTTCAATTAATCATATTACTTAAGAACTCCCACTTAGACAGACATCCCTCTAATCATCTAAGTGATCACGTGATCCATATCAACTAAACCATGTCCGATCATCACGTGAGATGGAGTAGTTTCAATGGTGAACATCACTATGTTGATCATATCTACTATATGATTCACGCTCGACCTTTCGGTCTCAGTGTTCCAAGGCCATACTGCATATGCTAGGCTCGTCAAGTTTAACCTGAGTATTCTGTGTGTGCAAAACTGGCTTGCACCCGTTGTATGTGAACTAGAGCTTATCACACCCGATCATCACATGGTGTCTCAGCACGACGAACTTTCGCAACGGTGCATACTCAAAGAGAACACTTATACCTTGAAATTTAGTGAGAGATCATCTTATAATGCTACCGTCAATCTAAGCAAAATAAGATGCACAAAAGATAAACATCACATGCAATCAATATAAGTGATATGATATGGCCATCATCATCTTGTGCCTTTGATCTCCATCTCCAAAGCACCGTCATGATCACCATCGTCACTGGCTTGACACCTTGATCTCCATCGAAGCATCGTTGTCGTCACGCCAACTATTGCCTCCACGACTATCGCTACCGCTTAGTGATAAAGTAAAGCAATTACATGGCGATTGCATTTCATACAACAAAGCGACAACCATATGGCTCCTGCCAGTTGCCGATAACTGTGTTACAAAACATGATCATCTCATACAATAAAATTTAGCATCATGTCTTGACCATATCACATCACAACATGTCCTGCAAAAACAAATTAGACATCCTCTACTGTGTTGTTGCAAGTTTTATGTGGCTGTTAGGGCTGAGCAAGAACCGTTCTTACCTACGCATCAAAAACCACAACGCGGTATAGTGATTGCTTTTTGATCTTCAAAAAGAACCCTGTTCATTGAATCCGATTCAACTAAAGCTGGAGAAACAGGCACCCACTAGCCACCTGTGTGCGAAGCACGTCGGTAGAAACAGTCTCGCGTAAGCATACGCGTAATGTCGGTTTGGGCCACTTCATCCAACAATGTTGCTGAATCAAGAATCAACTAGTGACGGCAAGCAATATGTATATACCCACGCCCACAACTCCTTTGTGTTCTACTCGTGCATATAACATCTACGCATAAACCTGGCTCGGATGCCACTGTTGGGGAACATAGTAATTTCAAAAAAAATCCTACGCACACACAAGATCATGGTGATGCATAGCAAGGGGAGAGCATCGTCCACGTACCCTCGTAGACCGTGAGCAGAAGCGTTATGAGAACGCGGTTGATGTAGTCGTACGTCTTCACAATCCGACCGATCCAAGTACCGAACGTACGGCACCTCCGAGTTCAGCACACGTTCAGCTCGGTGATGTCCCACGAACTTCGATCCAGCAGAGCTTCGAGGGAGTGTTCTGTCAGCACGACGGCGTGATGACGGTGATGATGATGCTACCGACGCAGGGCTTCGCCTAAGCACCTGCACGATATGATCGAGGTGGATTATGGTGGAGGGGGGCACCGCACACGGCTAAAAGATCAACTGATCAACTTGTGTCTTGGGATGCCCCCTGCCCCCATATATAAAGGAGCAAGGGGGGAGGCCGGACAGCCCTAGCAGGGCGCACCAAGAGGAGGAGTCCTCCTCCTAGTGGGAGTAGGATTCCCCTTTCCTAGTCCCACTAGGAGGGGGAAGGAAGGAGTGGGAGAGGGGAAAGGCAAGGGCCCCCCCCTTCCTTGTCCTATTCGGACTCAAGGGGAGGGGGCGTGGCCCTGCCCTGGCCGGCCCCTCTCTCCACTAGGGCCCAACAAGGCCCATTAACCCCCGAGGGGTTCCGATAACCCCCCGACACTCCGGTAAAATCCCGATTTCACCCGGAACTATTTGATGTCCAAATGCAGGCTTCCAATATATCAATCTTTATATCTCGACCATTTCGAGACTCCTTGTAATGTCCGTGATCATATCCAGGACTCCGAACTACCTTCGGTACATCAAAACACAAAAACTCATATTACAGATCGTCACTGAACTTTAAGCGTGCGGACCCTACGGGTTCGAGAACTATGTAGACATGACCAAGACTCGTCTCTGGTCAATAACCAATAGCGGAACCTGGATGCTCATATTGGTTCCTACATATTCTACGAAGATCTTTATCGGTCAAACCACATAACAACACACGTTGTTCCCTTTGTCATCAGTATGTTACTTGCCTGAGATTCGATCTTCGGTATCTCAATACCTAGTTCAATCTCATTACCGGCAAGTCTCTTTACTCGTTCCATAATGCTACATCCCGTAACTAATTCATTAGCTACATTGCTTGCAAGGCTTATTGTGATGTGCATTACCGAGAGGGCCCAGAGATATCTCTTCGGCAATCGGAGTGACAAATCCTAATCTCGATCTATGCCAACTCAACAAGTACCATCGGAGACACCTGTAGAGCACCTTTATAATCACCTAGTTATGTTGTGACGTTTGGTAGCACACAAAATGTTCCTATGGTACTCGGGAGTTGCATAATCTCATAGTCATAGGAACATGTATAAGTCATGAAGAAAGCAATAGCAACAAACTAAATGATCATCGTGCTAAGCTAACGGATGGGTCAAGTAAATCACATCATTCTCTAATGATTTGACCCCGTTAATAAAATGACAACTCATGTCTATGGTTAGGAAACATAACCATCATTGATTCAACAAGCTAGTCAAGTAGAGGCAAACTAGTGACACTCTGTTTGTCTATGTATTCACACATGTACTAAGTTTCCGGTTAATACAATTCTAGCATGAATAATAAACATTTATCATGGTATAAGTAAATATAAATAACAACTTTATTATTGCCTCTAGGGCATATTTCCTTCAACGAGGACTCAGCAATCTCACACCGCGAGATCAAGACTATTTAAGCTTATGGGTAGGGTAAGGTAATGAGGTGGAGCTACAGCAAGCACTAAGCAATATGGTGGCTAACATACGCAAATAAGAGCGAGAAGAGAAGCAACACAATGGTCGAGAAGCTGGAAGTGATCAAGAAGTGATCCTGAAACTACTTATGTGCAAGCATAACACAAGACCGTGTTCACTTCCCGGACTCCACCGAAAAGAGACCATCAGGGCTACACATGTGGTTGATTCATTTTAATTAAGTCAAGTGTCAAGTTCTCTACAACCAGATATTAATAAATTCCCATCTTCCACATAACCGCGGGCACGGCTCACGAAAGTTTATACCCTGTAGGGGTTTCCCAACTTAGCCCATCACAAGCTCTCATGATCAATGAAGGATATTCCTTCTCCCGGAAAGACCCGATCAGACTCGGAATCCCGGTTACAAGACCTTTCGACAATGGTAAAACAATACCAGAATGCCGCCCGATGTGCTGACAAATCCCGATAGGAGTCGCACGTATCTCGTTCTCCGGGCACACCGGATGGGCCAGACGTCGGGTTGGCATAGACCCTGGTTGCCCAGGGGGTGCCGGACATCGCCCAGGTTGGACCAAACACTCAGAGGAGCACTAGCCCGGGGGGGTTAAAATAAAGATGACCCTCGGGTCCGCGGAACCCAAGGGAAAAGGCTTTGGTTGTTATGCAAATGTAAAACCAAGGTTGGGCCTTGCTGGATGAGTTTTATTCAAAGCAAACTGTCAAGGGGGTCCCATAACCCCAACCGCGTTAGGAACGCAAAATCAAGGAACATAACACCGGTATGACAGAAACTAAGGCAACAAGAGTGGAACAAAACACCAGGCATAAGGCCGAGCCTTCCACCCTTTACCAAGTATATAGATGCATTAATTAAATAAGAGATAATGTGATATCCCAACATATCCATGTTCCAACATGGAACAAACTTCAACTTCACCTGCAACTAGCAACACTATAAGAGGGGCTGAGCAAAAGTGGTAACATAGCCAAACAACGGTTTGCTAGGAAGGTGGGTTAGAGGCTTGACATGGCAATATGGGAGGCATGATATAAAAAGTGGTAGGTAGTGCGACATAGTGGTAGAACGAACAACTAGCAAAGCAAAGATAGAAGTGGTATTGAGGGTATGGTCATCTTGCCTGAGATCCCGCAAGGAAGAAGAACGAGTCCAAGAAGAAGACAAACGGACGTAGTCGGACGAATCCTCACAACTCCGGAACGAAGCTGAAGCTAACGAGATAAGCAAACCAGAAAGAAGAAAGCAATATGGTAAACTAACAAGCATAATCATGGCATGATGCACAACCAAGGATGATGCATGTCTGGTTTAATGAGGCATGGCATGGCAAAGTGCAACAAACAACACTACAAGTTAAGTGGAGCTCAATATGCAACGAGATGCATATTGACAAAACACCACATTCGATTATTTAGTTCTCTCCCGTTTTTGTACCCAACAATATTAAATGTTATTAAACATGGCAAGGGGTGAAGCATAATAAAACTACCTATCCATGCAAGTTTAAATGAGGCCAGAACAACAAGCAACAAGTTTGGAAAAATCCTCATATGCATATTATGAATTTGGTATTGTTCTGCCCTAAACCATATTTTAGAGTTGTTAAACATGCAAGATAATGCCACCATGTTAAACTATGCATTTTCTACCCCATTTACATATAAAGTTTATTAAAATTGGAGCTATGGTTATTTAGTTATGAAATAAATCGTTTTAACATGGCATTTGAGCAAATTAAATCAAACGGCAAGTTAAGCATTTTTAACATGGTTGAAAGTTGCAAATTATGAAAGTGCATGAAATTCTAAGCATTTTTCATATATGAAACATTTTAATACGATGCACGGTTGGTGAGTTATCAAATGCTTGATGTTTGAGGGCTTTCCTGCAAATCTGTTAAGCCTGGGATATATAACAAATCATCCAGAACTGAAAAAAAACGTTCACGGGCTGAAACTGGCCGGCCCATTTGCGCAAGGTGGGGTGCTCGATCTGTGCTTCTCACCAGAGGGCTTGGGGCGCTGCTGGGCAGCGGCCTGGCGCGCTGGAGGCGCGGTCAACGCGAGGCAGGGGAGCGGGGATCGAACGAACTGATCGTCCTCTGGCTCGGGCTCAGTGCAAAAGGAAGGAGAGACCGCGGGATGGACATGGCGAAGCAGGAAGGTCCGGGATGATGGCGGCACGGCTGTAGAAGCCTGGGACGGCGGCGGCTTGGACCCGGCAGCAGAGCGATCCAGATCGTGACCCACTCTGGTGAACAACAAGGGCAGCGGCGCCATGGCGGTCGACGACCACACTTGCAGGGATGGGAGGCAGGGACTTTCAGAGAGAGAGAGAGAGAGCGGGGAAGGAGGAGAAGGAGGGCATGACCTGGTGGTGGAGCTAGATATCCTGGCGGCGGGGCTGATGAAGAGCTCCGGCGCGAGGTCTCATGCTCGACTGCTGCGGGCACGGGGACAAGGAGGTGAGGTGGCAGGGTGGTGGCACTGGACTTGGCGGGTCGAGTAGAGGGGCCTGGCGCCGGAGAATCTTCAGGGCGGCGGCTTGGACGGACCTCGAGGTGGCCGGAGGGAGAGACTTCGAGGCAGCAACGACGTAGGGACGGCCATGGAGGCTCCGGGGATGATGGCTGAGCAAGGACGAAGCGGCACTGGAAGCTCGCACGGGCGTCCATGGCGCGGGACGCGGGGCGGCGAAGGCGCACTATGCTTGCTAACTATACTTTTAAAGATGGAGTACCTAAAAAACTTGGAGATCCGGAAATACCAACTATACCTTGCTCCATCAAAAAAAATTATGTGAAAATTGTTTTGTGTGATTTAGGAGTTGGTGTTAGTGTTATGCCTTTTTCTTTATATAAAAGACTTGATTTGAATAAACTCACACCTACTAAAATATCATTGCGAATGACTGATAAATCAACTGCCATACCTATCGGTCTGTGAGGATGTGTCTGTTGTTGTTGCTAATGTTACTATTTTGACTGACTTTGTTATACTTGAGATGCCCGAGGATGACAACATGTTGATTATCCTTGGTAGACCCTTCTTGAATACTACAGGGATTGTTATTGATTGCAATAAAAGAAAGGTCACTTTTCACATCAATGGTAATGAGCATATGGTGCACTTTCCGAAGAAACAATTCCAAGTGAATGGTATTAATGTTATTGAAAAATCTCTAACAATCACTATTGGAAGTTTTCAAATACCTCTACCTACTGCCAAAAATAAATATGAAATGCTTATTGTTGGGGACATTCATATCCCCATTGAGGCAACTTAGTGATTTACGAAAATTCTTTGGTTTCATCCTAATCGAAAGTGGTTGTTAATAAGACTTGATCAACCTTATTAATGGATCATTTTTCAGCAGTATGAAGTTGATGAATTTAGTAAGCACTACCTTCTGTCCCTACTTTTTATTATTATTAGTTAAATAAAATAAAATGCCCATGTTTTGTCTGTTTTCTCAATTTCCCTGTAATAAAAAATGACCCAAAAAATAAAAGTTCTCAGAATGCTCTGAAAATTTAATACGATTTTTTTCTGAATATTTCTGAATTTCTGGTGCAAATAATATCAGAGGGATGTGCACCAGGTGGGCACAACTCACCTGGGCATGCCAGGACCCCTAGGCGCGCCCTGGTGGGTTGTGGTCCCCACATCGGCCCCCTCACTTATCTCTTTACACCACATCATCACCTACCTCCAGAAAAAAATCCCCATAGCTCTCTCTCCCATGTTCTTGCTCTCAAGCCCGCGGATTTCGATCTCTTTGCTCGAAGCTCCCGTTCCGAAACTGTTTCGGGGGATTGTTGCTTGGTATGTGACTCCACCGTTTGTCCAATTAGTTTTTGTTTTAGTGGTTTATATTTTGAATAATTAGCTACTCTTGGTGATGTTGTAGATGAGCTTGCATGTTGAATTCTTAGAGTTCTAAATAGTTTGGATGCTTGCTATGGCCTCTATGTATCCCTATGAGTAGTTGCTATCAATCTTATGAAGTTTTGTTGATAAATTTTTGTCACTCAAAAATTTTCAGAAACTTGTACGCGAACATGTTGAACCTATTTGGAAGGAGTTCTTCGAGGAGGAGATCCTCGGGGGCATCTTCTAGTGACAACTCCGCTCGTCCGTCTTATGTCGAACCAAGTGAAAGTTCCATTCAAGATTGTAGCCATCAAAACATGCTTATGGCCTTGCGATGATTATATGATGTGTGTGGGCATTAAGGAGGAATTTGAGCAATATGTTCACAATGCCAGTCTCGGTCCCTACATTTTAGATAAGTGCGAGTAACGCCACATCCTTACCGAATCATTTGTCAAAGGATTTAAATTCCATCCCCGTGAGTCTAGGGTGTCATTTAAGCTTTATGAAGATTCATTTACCATCTCACTAGAGAGTTTTGCTCACCACTGCAAACTCCCATTCTGGGGTTCGCTTGATGAACCGCCAAGGGTTGAGTACCAATCATTCTTGACTAGTCTTTGTTACGGTGAGACGAGGGGAGTGACGCAAGGTAGAATAAAGAGCATTCATTTTCCCACAACTCAGTACTTTGCATTATTTAACGAGAAATGTATAGTAGGCAAGCAAGACTGTAGCGCGCTCTATGATCCAGACTTCACCCTCATACGCACCGCTCTCACCGGTGAAAGAAGTTATAACCTTGGAGTGATTGTTGCACGCAGACTGCAGCATAACGCTAACAGTGGCTATTTCTATGGTGGAATATATGCCACGCGTTTAGCACGAGGGCTGGGTGTTTCACCTTTTTCCTTTGACCCTATCCTACCCATGCAATATTTAGACTTTGATGCTTTAAAGAGTCATAAGATCCTCAAAGGAAAATTTCATAACTTCACTTACAATCTGTTATCTAACCAAACATCGGTTGTGCACACATATTTGCCTGCGCCTGCTCTTTTTGACTATCACAGCAAAGGAAGATATTTTGTTCTTGAGAGCAAGGCCCGAGCTCACAATGCGGCAGTGGAGGCAGCACGGCAGGCCAAGGCATCCACACCGAGAACCTCCGTGAGCTACCACGCCGACTACTGATCGATTACCAAGTTAGGCCAAAAGCCTAAGCTTGGGGGAGTACGTGTTTCTCACCGACATTACATTCATGTTCACTTATTCCATTTGTCGGTGTTCACACTTTTCATTGTATCATCCATGCTTAATTTATTTTCTTGCTTTCTTCTTGTGTGTTTGAAAAACCCTTAGAAAAACCAAAAAAATTAGTTGTAGTTAGTTTACTTTCTATGCATGCTTAACTGTAGCACTAAAAAGAAAACCCAAAGTTCCGTGTTCTTCTTTTGCTTGTTGGGAGCTTTCCCGTGTAAATAGTTTTTCTCGTTTTCTACTTTTCCCTTTTATTTGCTTATTCAAGAAAACCAAAAACTCCAAAAATATTTCAGTGTGTTTCTCTGAGTTTCTTTTCTTTTTATTCGAGTCTTACCAAGGAGAAGACCACGATGAAAATGTTGAGTGGATCTCATATGAATAATTGTTGATCTAATAAAGAGCCCATTTACATTGTCTTCTCCTGTTGAATAAAATGTTTTGCAGATTCCAGCTTAGTCCACGGCACTCTTGCACTATTATTATTTTCATATCATTCGATCGTGCAAGTGAAAGGCAATAATGATGATATTCGATGAACTGGTCATGCCAGAGAGAAACTGGTATGAACTATACTTGTTCTGTTTGTGTAAATATGTTTAACCTAGTATCCATAATGAAAGGATCGATATGGTTGACTAGAGGGGGGTGAATAGGCAACTAACATTTTTTAACTTTTCTTTACCAAATTAAACTTTGCATCAAAGTAGGTTGTCTAGACATGCAACTAGGTGAGCAACCTATATGATGCAACAACACCAAGCACATAAGCAAGCAAGGGAAATAACACAAGTAAGCTTGCACAAGTAAAGGTACGAGATAACCAAGAGTGGAGCTAGTGGAGACGAGGATGTGTTACCGAAGTTCCTTCCTTTTGAGGGAAAGTACGTCTCCGTTGGAGCGGTGTGGAGGCACAATGCTCCCCAAGAAGCCACTAGGGCCACCATATTCTCCTCACGCCTCACACAATGCGAGGTGCCGTGATTCCACTATTGGTGCCCTTGGAGGCGGCGACCGGACCTTTACAAACAAGGTTGGGGCAATCTCCACAACTTAATCGGAGGCTCCCAACAACACCACAAAGCTTCACCACAATGGAATATGGATTCGTGGTGACCTCAACCATCTAGGGTGCTCAAACACCCAAGAGTAACAAGATCCTCTAGGGATTAGTGGGTGGGGGAATCAAATTTCTCTTGGTGGAAGTGTAGATCGGGGCCTTCTCAACTAATCCCGAGCAAATCAACAAGTTTGATTGGCTAGAGAGAGATCGGTCGAAAATGGAGCTTGGAGTATTAATGGAGCTTTTGGGGGAAGATGTGAGTCAACGAAGAAGAAGAGGACCCCCTTTTATACAAGGGGAAACCATCCAACCGTTACCCCCAAAACAGCCCCGCAGAGGGCGGTACTACCGCAGGGGGCAGCGGTACTACCGCTGGACCCAGCGGTACTACCGCTCCCCCTCGCGGTACTACCGTGCAGTCTAGGAGGGCTTGAAGAAAGAGCAGGAACCATGCCCAGTGCGGTACTGCCGCGGTGGTAGGGCGGTACTACCGCTCTCGAGCGGTACTACCGCTTCTACTGCCGCTGATAAGTGCCGCACAACCCGACACGAGAGGCGACCCCCTCGAGTCGACGCGGTAGGAGCCCGGTACCGCAGTGGTACTGCGGCTGTGAACCCACAAGCAATACTACCGCTGGGTACCGCGGTACTACCGCTTGGACCAAAGCATGCTCAAAACGCAAGAAAAGAGACCTCCATCGACGTGGGAAGGCTCAGAGGGTGCAAAAAGGAAGTGTGCGTGATGATTCCACCCAAGCCTTACCAAAGCGGACCACCTCTTGATAGTACGGTGACTCCTACGAGACAAGACCAAAAACTAGAAATGAAAGAGCTACACCGTCTTGAATAAAAAACTCCAAGGGGAAAGAATCATCTCGTGCCAAAGGATGAATCCCTGAAAAGCTCAAAGCACATGATTAGTCTGCAAAAGCATTGTCATCAATCACCAAAACACCTTAGGGATAAGTATGCCCTTACACATAATTCATCCCATTATGATTAAATATGCTTACAATGACAATTAGATATTATAGTTTCTCATGCCATGCATAAGTAGCTAGGAGTGGATAATGATTTATCTTGGATATCAACATTGCGTTAAAATGATTGTGATGTAGTATGATGATATGGTATTCTCCTCTGAATGTTCGAGTGGCTTGACTTGGCACATGTTCATGCATGTAGTTGAATCAAAACCAACATAGCCTCTATGATATTTATGTTCATGGTGTTCATATCCTACTCATGCTAGTGTCCAATGTTACTTACGCATAATGCATGGTCATGATCGTTGTTGCTCTCTAGCTGGCCGCTTCTCAATCTAATTGCTAGCCTTCGCCTGTACTAAGTGGGAATTCTGCTTGTACATCAAAAACCTTGAACCCAAAAGTTATTCCAGATGAGTCCACCATACCTACCTATATGCGGTATTACCCTGTCGTCCTAAGTAAATTTGCATGTGCCACCTCTAAAAACTTCTAAAAAATCCTTTTGTGTGCTTGGATCGTTCATGGAACGATAGGAGGTGGTCGGTATCTTCCATGCTAAGCGGGTTATTCTCAGATCGAGTGTTTATTCACTCGCCATCACACGAGAAAAGGGCGGTAATAGGGATTCCCAGTCCCGAACTAAAAAATGCAAATAATTAAACAAAACTCCCCCGGGACTGTTGTTGGTTTGGACGGCACCCGTTGTTTCGGACAAGCCGTGGAGTGTGATTGTTGGTGAAAGGGGAGTAAACATTTACTTTTATCGCTTGGGAACCGCCACTAGCGTGCTTAGCATGGAAGATATTGATAACTGATGGTCGTGAAGTAAATGAGAAAAGGTGCATGTCTCAAAATATCATTTATCTCTGTTTTAAAAATTAAGCTCTGGCACCTCTGCAAATCATTGATTCCCTCTGCGAAGGGACTATCTATTTACTTTTATGTTGTGTCATCACCTTCTAAAACAAGCGCCAGAACCTGAGAGCACTACTGTCATGACTTATGCATTGTGTGTAGCTAATGTTGGGTGCATCATGACTAGATCTTTTCTACCATGAATTACAATGTTTAGTCGCGGCTTGGACTTTGGAGATGCTCTGCATTTATGTTTTGCGGTCTCAGAAAGGGCTAGCGAGATACCACTATTCTCATATTATATCATGGTTGTTTTGACAACATATTGTTGTTTGAGATATCTTATTATTGCTCGCTAGCTGATTATGTCATTGATATGAGTTAATATAATCTTTAAGAGTTATTGTCGGCATGGTTAGTTATAATGTTGGCTGAAAACTTGGGTGTTGTTTAAGCTTATTTATGCAAACAAGAGCAAAAGAGTTCGTAAAAGTTTTTCTTTTTCACTTTCAGTTTATCAACTGAATTGCTTGAGGACAAACAAAGTTTAAGCTTGGGGGAGTTGATAGGTCTCCAACGTATCTACTTTTCCTAACGCTTTTCCTCTTGTTTTGGACTCTAATTTGCATGATTTGAATGAAACTAACCCCGGACTGGTGTTGTTTTCAACAGAACTACCATGGTGTTGTTTTTGTGTAGAAATAAAAGTTCTCGAAATGGAACGAAACTTTGCGAGGAATTTTTATACAATAAACAAGAATCTCTGGAGCCAAGACCCACCGGAGGGGGGCACCTGGGTGAGCACAACCCACCAGGGCACCCCCCCCCCCTCCTGGCGCGCCCAGGTGGGTTGTCCCCACCTGGTGGCCCCGCAGACCCTAATTCCAACTCCATAAATACCTATTTTTCCAGGAAAAAATTAGGGAGAAAGAATTATCATGATCCACGAGACGGAACTGCCGTCACCTCATGTTCTTCATCGGGAGGCCAGGTCTAGAGTCCGTTTTGGGCTCCGGAGAGGGGAATCTTCGTTCTTCGTCATCACCAACCCTTCTCCATCGCCAATTCCATGATGCTCCCCACCGGGAGTGAGTAATTCCTTCGTAGTCTCGCTGGTCGGTGAGGAGTTGGATGAGATTCATCATGTAATCGAGTTAGTCTTGTTAGGGCTTGATCCCTAGTATCCACTATGTTCGAAGATTGATGTTGCTATGACTTTGTCATGCTTAATGCTTGTCACTTTAGGCCCGGGTGCCATGATTTCAGATCTGAACCGTTTATGTTATCACCATTATATCCATGTTCTAGATCCGATCTTGCAAGTTATAGTCACCTACTACGTGTTATGATCCGGCAACCCCGAAGTGACAATAGTCGGGACCACTCACAGTGATGACCGTAATTTGAGGAGTTCATGTATTCACTATGTGTTAATGCTTTGTTCCGGTTCTCTATTAAAAGGAGGCCTTAATATCCCTTAGTTTCCAATAGGACCCCGCTGCCATGGGAGGGTAGGACAAAAGATGTCATACAAGTTCTTTCCATAAGCATGTATGACTATTTACGGAATACATGCCTATATTATATTGATGAACTGGAGCTAGTGTCGTATCACCCTAGGTTATAACTGTCTCATGATGAATATCATCCAACAAGTCACCGATCCAATGCCTACGAATTTATCTTATATTGTTCTTGCTAAGTTACTACTGCTATCGTTACTGTTGCACTTGTTACAAAACTACTGCTATCATTGTTACCGTTATTGTTACTGTCGTCATTATTATCAAACTATGATATTACTTTGCTACTGATCACGTTGCTGCAGACAATTAATCTCCAGGTGTGGTTAAATTGACAACTCAGCTGCTAATACCTTCAAATACTCTTTGGCTTCCCTTGTGTCGAATCTATAAATTTGGGTTGAATACTCTACCCTCGAAAAATGTTGTGATCCCCTATACTTGTGGGTTATCAACAGGTTGTGTGCAAACACAAAGTCACCATAATGCAACCTTAATATTTTCCCTACAAGTAGGACCCATGTGCCACTGGATCATACTCATACGTTCTTTCTAGCCCATTTACAACAATTTAGATCAAACAATGAGTATAATTTATTATTACGAACCATTAATACAAATACAATACATAACACAAATGCAACAAATAATCTAACCACATGAATCGTTCAAGTAAATATAAATGAATTTTGAAGCAATTTAAACGCACCATCTCCTAGCTAATGTCCAATTATGCTCAATGAGATTCTCCTTCAAGTGATGGGAGGCTAGGTCTTTAATCTTTCAGATGCCTCAAGAAATAGTTGAATGCGGTTTGAGTTCCTGCGAGGGCTGGCGAGGTTGCCAATATCTTCATAGTCCATTAGGTATGTCATATCCCTCTCATCCTCAATGATTATGTTGTGTAGGATCACACAACATGATGTTTTCCAAGACATTTTTGTTTCAAAAATGATCAGCCCAGTGGACAATTTCAAATCTTGCTTGCAACACTTCAAATGCCCTCTCATTGTCTTTCCTTTGTGCTTCTCGCGCCTTAGCGAAAAGCTTGTGTTTTCTGCTCCCGGGCTTAGAAATTATTTTCACAAATGTTGACCATGATGGATAGATGCCATCGGCTAGAAAGTAGCCTTGATCGTAATGATGGGTTGGCTAATGATACGAACAAAATGAGTACTGACTTCGCTTTGATAGTAGAGATGTGCATATACACTAGGACATGTTTGGTTGCCCGCATTAGGCCCAACCAGGCCGAGTTGGGCCAAAAAAGTCTGTTTGGTTGCATACGGGGTAGGTTGGCTCAGCATGAACCTTAAAGCAGCCCAGAGCCTGGCTCACTGGAAACCCTCGAATCGGCAGTTTCCAACGAGCCAAGCTCAGTGCAGCGCAAGCTCGCACGCGTGGGAGCAACCCGAAAACGAGTGGGGATGGCGGGAGATGGAAATTGGGTGCGTCGGCATAACGCCAAATCTAGCATCACCCCCAATTACTCGGTCACAACTACCTCTAGGACAACCACTTCCTCTAGCCTCACCACCGGCGGCGGTGGCGACTCGGATCTGCGCAAGCCACCGGCGGCGGCGGACGCGGCAGCAGCACTATCAGGCAGCAGGAGCTGGTGCTCCCCTTCCTGTTCGCGATCGTTGGGTCGTCCTTGACTCAACCATGCCCCCCCCCCTTCGTTGTCCTCGTCTCCGATGCTGGTAAGCAACACCCCCTCTCCCCTATGTTAGGTTGGTTGTTAGGATCGATTTCCCCATTGCTGAACGGACCCTCGATGTCGACTAGGTTATGGACGTGCGGATGAGGCTGGTAGTTCAAGCAGGAGCACTGGTAGCCGTGATTCAGGCACGACTCATGTTCATGCACAGGTGAGTTGTTCGTCCTAGTGAGACATGTCATCAGTTATGCTCCAATGCTTATGAGAGACCTGTCATCAGTTATGCTCCAATGCTTATGAGAGACCTGTCATCAGTTATGCTCCAATGCTTATGCGGGAGCAGAGCCTCCATGGATGTTTCGAATGAAAAGAGCACCAACTGCAACAACACGGAGGCCATGTGAATGCTTATGCAGCAACAGAAGAGGAAGAGGAAGAGAAAGAACTACCAACAACAGCAGAAGAGGAAGATGGACTTGCATCTAGTTAGCATCAACGATGAACTTCCTTATTCAACCATATGGCTCTTAATAATGTGTACTGTCATTTGATAGCAGTTAGGATGAATCGTAATTTGTTTCGTAGGTAGGAGTAAAACTGTCAGATCGTGTGTGGTAAAGTCACCACTATTAACCAAACAGCAAGTCATATGTGCGCCCAATGCGATGCGGCCAACCAAACGGCGTATTAAAATTAGTTTCCTCATGCAACTAACCTATATGCAGGCAACCAAATTATGCGCAGATAATGGTTTATAGGTTGTTTTTGCTCAGCCAGGGCAATCTGAGAATTATTACATGTAATGCAACCAAAACCAAAATCGATGAGGGCAGCCAAACACGTCCTGGGCTTTTGTTGATTGAAACGAGCACACACATTTCTGGTTGAAGCACATGTACGCATTGATCCCTAGACGCCGTCCTCCCGCTGCAAGCTTCTCACGCATCATTAGCGACGGTGCATGGGGCCACATCATATCCACAATCGCTTCAAAATCAAACACTAGACTTTGTGTTTGTAAAATAAATTCAAATGTTTTACAGAGCCATTTTCATTCAAGTTCATATGCGTATATTGACTTGACGTGCAGGATCAACAAGCCACTTAAAAGACCATGAGCCAAAAGAAACTACAATTCAGGCCAAAAGGGACATCTAGCAGACCACACTACTGTATTATCTGATATTCGTTCGACGGAGACATACGGCGCAAGGCACAGATCAGAATATAAATTATACGACTATGGAAGCATTTTCATCAGAATACTCAAGTCACGACATGGAATCAACTGGGACATATGGAAGCGACTGATAGTATCTAAAAAATCACAGCCAAAATAGCATCTAGATTTTGAGGGGGTGACAAAATAAAACGTCCTCTGCTTTGTGTGCCATCAGATTTGCAAACATGATAAGTTCCACCGCGCATGACGGCATGAGCAACTCAGATCAAGGCCACACACCCCTAGGTGCGCTGCGCAATCAAGTCTCATCCATGGGATCATTTCCACCATCTTTCTTGGCCTTTGAATCATTGTCTCCATCTGTACAAGCTTTTGCCACGGAGTCTTCCAATGCCTCCAGGAATGAGGCAACTGTGAACTTGTCTGTCAGAAACACAACAACAAAAGAATTAATTTTCAAAGAAGCAACTTTGGTTGATATCCTAAGCAGTACTCCCTCTGTAAACTTATATAAGACTACTTCAGTGACCTGAAACGTCTTATAAACGTTTACAGAGGGAGTACCAATAATGATCCCCCAACAGTAACTAGATTAAGCGTCTCAGACATGGGATATCTAACTAAAATTTCAAAACTTGCACAGAACCACTTGAAAGGTTCAGATACTAGCATCATGGATGGTTCATGGTTGGCATCTGCCAGTGAAATAAAACTCATATTTTTTGCAATGGTCATTTCCACAGTAAAGCTAAAGTAAACCATAGATAGCAACTCCTAGATGACAGACGTCCACACAGAATAATATAAAACTGTTCTAATGCTTTTTCAGAAATCCACAGGAATAAAGCTACTGAGATGTACCCAAAAGAGTAACTATGCTACACAGGTTTGTAATTAACTCATCATGCACTTTACTTTGCTAAATGTTAGAGCCATGTGAAGAAGTCTTCAACCAAAGCACTACATATATGGGCTACTTTTAACAGTTGGATCATATGGTAAAAGGAAAGATGGCCTAAAAGCGTGGAGACAAAGCTTTGGTTGCCTTCCACACTCTACCATACTTTTGTGCCACAAGTGGCAAGTCATAGTTTTGAGGTCGCCAAATTAGTAGTCACAGTTGTGGCAAAAGTTGGCTAGATACGAGTCTTATGACAAATGGGGTAAGATGCTAAGAAAGTGTGCACGCTATAACTGTGGCTACGACTGAACGCTTACTCCCTCTGTGAAGAAATATAAGAGCGATTAGATCACTATTTTAGTGATCTAAACGCTCTTATATTTGTTTGCAGAGGGAGTACCAAATTTTGTGTGCCTAACAGTTGGCAAAGTGTGGGTGCAAAGCAAACATGCCCTTAAAAAACACAGGCCAATCACAACCGAAACCCTATCACCTCTCTAGTACACTTCAACCATCATATACTTGTCATCCAACAAGTGGGAGCACAGGAGAGTAGAAAAAAAATGAAACAAAATAAAGTCTTTCTAACTAAAAGTATGTACCATAGTCATCTCGTGCCCAAACTATCTTTTATATAATTTTTATGGGGACGCCATGGTAAAAACAGATATAAGAACTTCCTCACCATCAATATATTTTCCCCGCTCCCCACTGTAACTTATATAGGATGAGCAAGAGAAAATGGTGGTACAAGCATTTGCAAAGCTCATAATACATGCACGTGTAACTTTGTCAAAACCATTTAGGGCATATAAATTAAAAGTTAAGTTGTAGGCTAAAGGAACATAAAAGGTTACATTTACTAGGGTCCACTCCAAACTGAGCAAGATCTATTTGGCCAGTCTGCAGCACCTGCAAAACAAGCAAACATCATTATTAGAGTGACTCTTGAAACACCATCAGACACATAGATGTGCAGCAGAAAGACGAAAGCGGGGTAACTGTAACTAACATGAGTAAAGGCATCCAGTTGCTGTCGCAAAGGAGGACTTTGCAGCAGCTCAAGAATATCACCAGCAGTCCAAGAACCCTGGAATCGAGCAGTTACCAGAATGAGCAAAGGGTTCAGTTGAACTGAAAGCAAGGACAACCAATACAAACCTCTGGAAGATGTGATGCCAACTGTTCAATGGGCAAAGTTTCAATTAGGGGCAATATCAATTCAGGCTTCAAGATGTCTCCTAGTCTCAATCCTGTCACCAGCAAGCCAACATAATGAAACAGAAAGCAGGCCATAGACAAAAGCACATTGATTCAGAATGCCACTTACCAGCATCAGGATCTGCCATAGCATCTGAAATTGCCAGGAGAATGGACGAAAGCGTTTCAGAAGCAAGTCGAACAAGTGAACATACAGAAAAGGACATGATTTTTTGCTCATACCAGATGGTTGTATAGAACTCAATATTCTCTGAAGGTCAGACAGTCGTACAGGTCCAGCGGCAGAAGTCACTTCACCAGCCATATCAGCGGTCATGCTCTGATCAACTAAATTCCCAGCTCTGAAATATACACGGAAGAAAGAAGGAAACAGCAAGGGCATAGTGTTAGCAATTTGGCAACAGCACCCAAAAGTCGGTACTTGTGCTTAGTAGAGCATGCAACTATAAAGCATATAGGTGTGCAAATCAGATGTATTAACAACCTAGCATGGAAATGAACAATTGAGATTACGAAACTTCGTATATGCCACACAAGAAACAATAAGGCAATATTTTGATAGATATAATTACAAAAACATCACAGTATTAATGAGAAAAACGAAATATGGATTAAAAAAACCAGCATGGCAAAGGCGGCAATATCTTGTATGTGAGATTGCAACAAATATACTTATTTTAGTTTGCCCATACATCCATCTGGTTATATGATTTCCATCTGAAAATCAAGATTAATACTCCATTTGGCATTGCGGTGGATTATTATAATCTCATTTGGTTGAAACGCTTTTAGGCTAGTTTTTTTTCCTTAATCAAGTTGGAGACAAATAATAGTACTGTGTTGGAGAATCTATTAAATGAAATGAAATGCAAGGAGACGATAACTGAATAACAGAATTTATCTAATCTAAGTTCAATCTGACTTACTGAATATAGTAGTAGATTTTCAAAACTTTTTCAGAGCAAAGACAACAACCACGAAACGAGCCTAAATACGCAACCTTCTAAAAGTTGACTTGGCTACCCATTGCATTGCAAAGGCTGAAGAAAATACATGTGCTCAGACAGCATCAGATCTAGCATTTCATTTCACATACCTGGAAGAGATGTCATCATCAGCTGTATCTTCATGTGACATTTCTGCTTCAATAGAAATTGCATCGCCATCTGCACAACAGTACACCTTAAGACACTATCACAGTTGAGAGTTAGGAACCAAACGATCAAAGCATACCCAAGGGCCGATTTATGTAGGCATTAACTTGGCGGCATATTTGCGAGTCCCCATCAGCATTTGTCTCCTGCATAATGAAGAGCACAATGGAAGTCAGCTGTTAGAGAGTGGGAAGGGTAATGGTTTTCACAACGGAGTTCTTTACATCTAACTGACCTGCATCCATAGGAAGAATTTCCTGTTATCATGCCTGAACTTCAAGATGTACACCCTTCCAGAAGATTCTGTTACCTAATGACATGAGCCAGTGTTGATCACTGAAGTTCCATTGTTCGCTAAAGTAATCTTGGAGAGCCTATCAAACTTGAATAATACATATTTCATATAAATACCTTCTCAAAGACAGCCTCATCAGGGAAGACAATTTGATCCTGGGAGAAATAGAATCAAGGATAGACAGAAGACAAAGCTACGGTATCTTCAGAAATATAATAGAATATGAAGCGGAACAAAATAGAGACATTTCCAAGTTTAAACATGAGTCCATCAAGGACCTTGGGACTACAAACATATAAACACATAAATTCTACAAATTAAACTTTCAATCGGTTATATATCAAACGACTAAGTTTAGTATTGAATTAAAATTAGTAAGAGATGTCTAAAGAGGATACATCTTCAACTATGTTTTGTCCACGGTCAAGCCACTGAAAATGAATCAAGCCTTCTTCACCCTACAAAAGAAGTGGATATATAATTACACTTGAATAACCAATAAATATAAGAATATGTATATGCCTTGGAACTGTGCTGACAATATATAATTGTACTAGAGACACAGAGAAATGAGAGCATGCATACCCTTCCAATACGAACAAGTCCCTTGCGTGTGTCTGGGATCACCCGTGTCCCCTCAAGAGACATCTTACCAGCACGGAACTCACACATTATATCCTGATAAATGCATCAAAGGTACATCAATGAATAATAGAAACACGTCTTATTGTACAAATATAAAGAGAAACATAACACATTTTTCTCGAGAAAAATGAGAGCATTCAGATTCTGACTAATGACAGACAAGTGATGTAAAAATGCCATCAACACGTGTATCCGCAAACGTTACACATATATATTTAATTTAGATCATACTTTACAAATCTAAGTGTCACGAAAATAGTTTTTGATACGTATATTTGATACATAAGTAGAGTGAATTGTTAAGTGTGCAATGTGAGAGAATGGCAATTAAGAGTTTGGTAGATTTGAGTTCATCTCCCAAAGGCGATATTGCGTGGTGCTTGTTCTCGGATAGGATAGACTAGTTATCCTACCAATTTGTGAAGAACAATACCCCAATCTGTATCAGCAGTATTTGCAGAAACAACAAAAAGTGACGCTTAGCTTTACCTGGAGTGGTTCACTGCTCTCCATCGATGGCAGTATCCAACGAACAGGTCCTAAATTAGGAGAGAGAGAAAAAAAGGTAAGTACAGGATAACAACAAGTCTTGCATTTCAAATTAAATCAAGCGAGTGCAAACTGAGAAGTAACATAAGCATTTGCTTGGCTTTCACTTTTAAGAAGACTTGAGCCTTGCCTTCCAATCGCAATGAAGATGAGGTACAGTAGACCAAAGTAACTGTTTTGGTACTTCATGCATATCAAAACGAAAAGGTTTTAGGTCCACTTGCTTACAGAAAACAAACTTTTGAAGAGGTTAGCAAAAAAAACAGGTACGACGCATGGACATGGCTATCCACATTCCATGGCATTTGCGCCTTAAATCCCTGATACTCTTAAGACAGAAACATGCTATATATCTTCTAAACATTGGTTGCAGAGTCATCAATCTATGGTTGTGACCAACTACTAGGAAAAAACATTGCTGCTTGTTTGTTCCTTGGTAGAAGTATGTATGCTATCATTCAACAATTGTCCCTCTCTTAAGAAAGTACACAAAAGAAAAAAGGAGCCCTTGTCATTATAAGCTGGTATGAGCATTTTTTGCCAGTTGAATGATATATCTCAAAATGCACTCCATAGCTATATCATTATCAACCATACGACCAATTCTTATCCTCGAGGTGTGTTCCCTGGCTCTTCGTAAGCATGTAAGCACACATTACAGCAACTAAGCCGGCTCCTCTCACAATTGGTTGTAGTCATTTTCTTGCCAAATCATCATCTAAACGAATAGAAACATATCGATGTTTCGTCTTTGAAGATAATAATGGCAAACTTGATAAAGCATGAAACGAATTTTCAAACATTTGCACAAGCAGATTCCCCATACGTACACAATGCTGCACATGCAGACAATAACAGATGTCCATCGATTTCCGCAATATAGAAAAGAGTGGTCTACTTCGTATGCAAACATAGAAATTCACACACATAAGAAAAAAATACATAGCAGGGAGCCGGGGGTGGGGGCAGAGGTGAGCTTTACCTTCTCGCTATTGGCGGATGAGGTAGCGGAGGGGCAGTGGAGGTCGGCGAGGGAGGCGCTCCCGGCGGTTGAGGTGGCAGATGGGAGAGGCGGAATACGGTGTCGATGTGGGGACGGAGCAGGCGTGGAGGTTTGCGACGGTGACTAGGCGGCGTTCGACGACCGACGGGGCGGCAGCGAAAGCGGCGACGGAACTCGCGGGGCGGCGGGGCGGCGAGAGAAGGGGGTCCCCGGCGTAGGGGCGAGAGATTGGGACGACAGGTGGGAGTCGGGGCGAGGAAGCGGAGAGGGGGTGGGGAGTCCTATGATAACCCTAGCGAAGAACATCTAAAAACACCCGTAAAAAAAGAATACTAAAACCTTCAATCCAAAAAAGCCATCTCAAAACTGAGATTTCAAAAGGTCTTAGATATTTGGGGTGGTTTCTAATTGTTGCCCAAAACTTAAACCCAAAAATGTTGTTTTGAAAGAAAAAATACCCTGCTTTGTCACGTGAATATAGCACTTCATAATTAAAATATGACCGATTTTCAACATATACTTCAATTAGACTTCACTTTTGGTTTCATAATTCATACATAATTGAACACAACTTGAAAAATAGTTAAACCTCCTACTAACATATAAATAAACTTAATGAGAGAGTGCACGAGCGTCCTTACCCCTTTGTCTCTCGTCTCGGGCAAATAGGTGACTTTGATTCATGCCTCTTGTCAGCGTCGCCGCCGATCTGTCTCGTATCATGTGGTCTTATGGCCATGGGGCGCGGTGGATTCCAACTCTTATGGACAGAAGGGCTACCTTTTCAGGTGTTTTTGTAGTTTGGTTAGGGTTTGTGTCTTACTCAAAAAGACGAGACGGCGGCGCCTCCTTGAAGATGGAATAGGGTTCTTCTCACCTAGTTGCGTGCTTCCTCTAATATTAAATTTTTAAGAAGTTGGTCTCAATTCTCTCAACATGCAAAGTGTCCGCCTCAATATCCCACTAAACAACATGTAAGTGCATCTAGTGCCTCTTAGTGATTTTGGTGTATTGAAGACTTATAGGTTAAGAGACTAATGTGTTTGTGAGTGTACACATGCCTATAAGTCTATGAGGTGTTTGATATTTACGATGAAAGTCGGCCCCTAAAAATGAATGTCTTCAGCTGAAGGCTTTGGTTTTCTTGAAGACTTTGAAAGTGAAGAAATTGGTGTGACCTTAAAGACTTCGATATTCATGCGAGGATTATGAAGCGTGATGACTTTTATTTTCGTAGTTTCATTTTCTCTTTCTTGAGTCATAGGAAACACCGTACTGTTAAAAGGGATCGAGGTAAAACTAAGGAAAAGTTTCCAAGTGATGCTCATCTCAAAATCCTACACCTACCTAATCCTTTCAAGTGAAACATTGAAATCTCATACAGTTCAGTCAATTTCTTCAGTGACAGAGACGAAGATCTTCTGGTCTCTGAGGAATTTGTTCTGACTGAGGAGTTAGGAATTCACCAGTGTGAATTGCCTACAAGTGAGAAACATGATAGGCCTAAGGAATTTGATAGCTCAAATTTCCGACCGTTGTTGTGCCACGCGCCAGCTGTGCCAAAAATCTACCCACCTAACGGTCATATCATTGAAGGGTATTTATGTCTTATCATGTCGGGCTGCTCCCTAGACTATAAATAGCCGCCCCCTACAACCACTAGTTGGTTGACTGCTCCGAGAGAAATTGACACTTGTCATTGAAAGCATCCCATCTTCCGAGGGCTTTGAGCGAAAATTATCAAGTGAGGAAAACCCCAAACCCAAACACCTACATACCCAAAGTGATTGAGCATCACTGAAGAGATTGTTCATGTGTGGAACCGACGCTTGTTACCTTTGAGGATTGTGCATCCTCCAGACGGTTAGGCGTCATGGTCTAGAGCATCCAAGAGGAAATTGTGGATCGCCGAGTGACCGAGTCTGTGAAGGTTTGGAAGTCACCTGAAGACTTACCACGAGTGATTTGGCGGGGTCTGTGTGACCTTAGCTCAAGGAGAATACGATGAGGACTGTGTGTCCGGCGGTTTAAATACCTAGCCGCTCCAACCAGATGTACAACTGTCATAGCAGTTGGAACTGGTCTACCAAATCATCGTCTTCACCAAGCTACTGGTTCTATTTTCTCAACCCTTTCATTTCCTCATTCATGTGTTGATGAACTTGATCATTACTATTTGAAGACTTTGACTGAAGACTTTCTCAATTTCCTCAGTCCTAATTCTTCAGTCACTTTATCTTCAGCCTGCTTATCCTGTTTTTATGCTTCTTGTACTCTGTGCTTGTTTTTATTTCATCATAATGACTATGCTACTACTCTGTTACGCTTGCATCTGAGTACTTATTCCGCTGCTAGTTGTTCGTGACTTAGGAATTTTCTCACCGAGGAATTCCTCAGTGACAAATTTGTAAAAATCGCCTATTCACCCCCCTCTAGTCGATATAACGCACTTTCAATTGATATCAGAGCAAGGTACTCCCTTGTTCTGTGTGATTTTGGTTTAACCACCTAGAGTATTAGTTATGTCGACCGCAGGAATGAAGAAGGTGACATGCCCCATTTTTTACGGTCATGATTATCCCAAGTGGAAGGTCATGATGAGGAAGCGCCTCATGGCGATGAACAGCGAGCTATGGACCGTCACTGAGATTGGTGTTTACCGATCTTTGCAAGATGGCGGGCGCTGATGATATTCACAAGTACACTCGACTTGACATCATGGCAAAGGACATCATCTGCTCCTGCTTATTCTGAAATCAGTTCAGGAATATTATGCATCTCTGCCATGCGAAGCTTATCTGGGACCGACTCTCCGACGTCTACGAAGGTCATCGAACTCGTCATGATCCTTGGTTTGAGGATTTCAAGGAATCACTCAAAACGATGACTTTCGATCCTGAACCATCATCCTCTACACCATGCCTCATGGCAAAAGGTGCCAAGGTAATCGAATGTTTCTCATCTGAGTCTAGTGATGATGAATTTGGACCCAGCTATACCAAGCTTACTTCTATTGCCACTAAACAACAAAAAGCTTTGGAAAAGGTTCAAAACATGCTAGATGAAAGTGATGATACATTGGGTGAACAAATGGATCAAACTCAAACTCTGACTGAAAATCTTCAGAGACTTCAGTCTAAGTTTGATAACCTTCAAAGTCATCATAACACTCTTTTAGCAGATCATGAGAAGCTTTCTTATCAATTTCTTCAAAGAAAGCAAGATCTTGAGAAGCTAAGGGTGAGTTATGAAGATCTTCAGAAGGAATGTGATTCATTGCTTGCTCAACAGATCAGTTCCGCTCAGGTTGAATTCATTCCACCATGTTTGAATCTACTAATTCTTCACCTAAAAGTTCAAATGCTTCTATTGCTGCAAATTCTTCAACTATCTTTGTGGTCACAAATTCCTCATCTGAGGATACCACTAGTATCACTAACAATGCAGGGTTGAAGGAATTGCATGTGACATGCATGTACAAAAGCCTGAAAGGGCATCAGGCTCTTTGTGATGTGCTTAATAAGCAGATCATCAACAGGAACCCTGGGAAAGAGGGTATTGCCTTTGAGAGGAAACTCAATGCTGATGGGACCTACTGGAGACATGAGCAGTATCCCAAAACCTCATGGGTTGCTACAAAGGGACCTCCTTCTAGATCCATCCACTTTGTCTGGCTTTACATGTGAATCTTCATATTCTTCTGATGAGTCATTTGGCTCCAACTATAAACTGTTCAAAAATCAGAATGGTGAAGTATTTGCTAGATATGTTGGAACTAACTGCAGAAATGGCCCCCCTATGAAGAAAACCTGGGTTCCCAAAAGGTGCCTTGAAGGTCTTCAGGTGAATGTCATCATGACACCACCTGTGAAGAATAGGAACGCCAGATCAAATTCTTCATATGGACCAAAATCTTCATATTAGATCCAAGTCCTCATATGGACCAAATTCCTCACATGGATCAAATTCTTCATATGGATCCAGATCCTCATATGTGTTGGGGAATGTAGTAATTTCAAAAAAAATCCTACGCACACGCAAGATCATGGTGATGCATAGCAACGAGAGGGGAGAGTGTCATCCACGTACCCTCGTAAACCATTAAGCGGAAGCGTTATGACAACGCGGTTGATGTAGTCGTACGTCTTCACGATCGACCGATCCTCAGTACCGAATGTACGGCACCTTCGTGTTCAGCACACGTTCAGCTCGGTGACGTCCCGCAAACTCACGATCCAGTAGAGCTTGAGGGAGAGTTTCGTCAGCACGACGGCGTGGTGATGATGTTGATGAAGCTACCGTCGCAGGGCTTCGCCTAAGCACCGCTACGATATGACCGAGGTGGATTATGGTGGAGGGGGCACCGCACACGGCTAGGAGAGATCAATGATCAACGTGTGTCTAGAGGTGCCCCCTGCCCCCGTATATAAAGGAGGGAGGGAGGAGGTGGCCGACCAAGGAGAGGCGGGCCAGGAGGGGGAGACCTACTCCCACAAGGAGTAGGACTCCTCCCTTT
Source organism: Triticum dicoccoides (assembly GCF_002162155.2). Lineage (NCBI taxonomy): Eukaryota > Viridiplantae > Streptophyta > Magnoliopsida > Poales > Poaceae > Triticum > Triticum dicoccoides. Next base: position 467,745,657 of record NC_041380.1, on the reverse strand, counting down.
CCTAGTAGGAGTAGGAGAGGGGGGAGGAAAGGGAGAGGAGGAGAAGGAAAGAGGGGGCCGACCCCCCTTGCCCTAAACCAATTCGGTTTGGGCCTTGGGGGGGGGGCGCCCCACACTCCCCTTGCTGCCCTCTATTTCCACTAAGGCCCATTAAGCCCCCGGGGGGTTTCCGGTAACCCCCGGTACTCTGGTATTTATCCGGTAACCCCCAGAACCCGTTCGGTGTCCGAATATAACCTTCCAATATATCAATCTTTATGTCTCGACCATTTCGAGACTCCTCGTCATGTCCATGATCACATCCGGGACTCCGAACTACCTTAGGTACATCAAAACATATAAACTCATAATACCGATGGTCACAGAACTTTAAAGCGTGTGGACCCTACGGGTTCGAGAACTATGTAGACATGACCGAGACATGTCTCCGGTCAATAACCAATAGTGGAACCTGGATGTTCATATTGGCTCCTACATATTCTACAAAGATCTTTATCAGTCAAATCGCATAACAACATATGTTGTTCCCTTTGTCATCGGTATGTTACTTGCCCGAGATTCGATCGTCGGTATCTCATACCTAGCTCAATCTCGTTACCGGCAAGTCTCTTTACTCGTTCCGTAATACATCATCCCGCAACTAACTTGTTAGTTACAATGCCTGCAAGGCTTATAGTGATGTGCATTACCAAGTGGGCCCAGTGATACCTCTCCGACAATTAGAGTGACAAATCCTAATCTTGATCTATGCCAACTCAACAAGTACCATTGGAGACACCTGTAGAGCACCTTTATAATCACCCAGTTACGTTGTGACGTTTGGTAGCACACAAAGTGTTCCTCCGGTAATCGGGAGTTGCATAATCTCATAGTCATAGGAACATGTATAAGTCATGAAGAAAGCAATAATAGTAAACTCAAACGATCAAGTGCTAAGCTAACGGAATGGGTCAAGTCAATCATATCATTCTCTAATGATGTGATCTCGTTAATCAAATGACAACTCATGTCTATGGTTAGGAAACATAACCATCATTGATTCAACGAGCTAGTCAAGTAGAGGCAAACTAGTGACACAATGTTTGTCTATGTATTCACACATGTATTATGTTTCCAGTTAATACAATTCTAGCATGAATAATAAACATTTATCATGATATGAGGAAATAAATAATAACTTTATCATTGCCTCTAGGGCATATTTCCTTCAGTATCCCACTTGCACTAGAGTCAATAATCTAGATTACATAGTAGTGATTCTAACACCCACGGAGTCTTGGGTGTTGATCATGTTTTGCTCATGGAAGAGGCTTACTCAATGGGTCTGCAACATTCAGATCCATATGTATCTTCCAAATTTCTATGTCTCCCACCTGGACTTGATCCCAGATGGAATTGATGCATCTCTTGATGTGCTTGGTTCTCTTGTGAAATATGGATTCCTTTGCCAAGGCAATTGCACCAGTATTGTCACAAAAGATTTTCATTGGACCCGATGCACTAGGTATGACACCTAGATCGGATATGAACTCCTTCATCCAGACTCCTTCATTTGCTGCTTCCGAAGCAGCTATGTATTCTGCTTCACACGTAGATCCCGCCACGACGCTTTGTTTAGAACTGCACCAACTGACAGCTCCACCGTTCAATGTAAACACGTATCCGGTTTGCGATTTAGAATCGTCCGGATCAGTGTCAAAGCTTGCATCGACGTAACCATTTATGATGAGCTCTTTGTCACCTCCATAAACGAGAAACATATCCTTAGTCCTTTTCAGGTATTTCAGGATGTTCTTAACCGTTGTCCAGTGATCCATTCTTGGATTACTTTGGTACCTCCCTGCTAAGCTAATAGCAAGGCACACATCAGGTCTAGTACATAGCATTGCATACATGATAGAGCCTATTGCTGAGGCATAGGGAACACTTTTCATTTTCAATCTATCTTCTACAATGGTCGGGCATTGAGTCTGACTCAACTTCACACCTTGTAACACAGGCAAGAACCCTTTCTTTGCTTGATCCATTTTGAACTTTTTCAAAACTTTGTCAAGGTATGTGCTTTGTGAAAGTCCAATTAAGTGTCTTGATCTATCTCGATAGATCTTGATGCCCAATATGTAAGCAGCTTCACCGAGGTCTTTCATTGAAAAACTCTTATTCAAGTATCCTTTTATGCTATCCAAAAATTCTATATCATTTCCAATTAGCAATATGTCATCCACATATAATATCAGAAATGCTACAGAGATCCCACTCACTTTCTTGTAAATACAGGCTTCTCCAAAAGTCTGTATAAAACCATATGCTTTGATCACACTATCAAAACGTTTATTCCAACTCCGAGAGGCTTGCACCAGTCCATAAATGGACCATTGGAGCTTGCACACTTTGTTAGCTCCCTTTGGATCGACAAAACCTTCCGGTTGCATCATATACAACTCTTCTTCCAGAAATCCATTCTAGAATGTAGTTTTTACATCCATTTGCCAAATTTCATAATCATAAAATGCGGCAATTGCTAACATGATTCGGACAGACTTAAGCATCGCTATGGGTGAGAAAGTCTCATCATAGTCAACTCCTTGAACTTGTCGAAAACCTTTGGCAACAAGTTGAGCTTTGTAGAAAGTAACATTACCGTCAGTGTCAGTCTTCTTCTTGAAGATCCATTTATGGCTTGCCGATCATTCGGCAAGTCAACCAAAGTCGACACTTTGTTCTCATACATGGATCCCATCTCAGATTTCATGGCTTCAAGCCATTTTGCGGAATCTGGGCTCACCATCGCTTCTTCATAGTTCGTAGGTTCGGCTTGGTCAAGTAACATGACCTCTAGAATAGGATACTGTACCACTCTAGTGCGGATCTTACTCTAGTTGACCTACGAGGTTCAGTAGTAACTTGATCTGAAGCTTCATGATCAACATCATTGGCTTCCTCACTAATTGGTGTAGTTGTCACAGGAACCGGTTTATGTGATGAACTACTTTCCAATAAGGGAGCATGTACGGTTACCTCATCAAGTTCTATTTTCCTCCCACTCACTTCTTTCGAGAGAAACTCCTTCTCTAGAAAGAATCCATTCTCAGCAACAAATGTCTTGCCTTCAGATATGTGATAGAAGGTGTACCCAACAGTTTCCTTTGGGTATCCTATGAAGACACATTTCTCCGATTTGGGTTCGAGCTTATCAGGTTGAACCTTTTTCACATAAGCAGCGCAGCCCCAAACTTTAATAAACGACAACTTTGGTTTCTTGCCAAACCACAATTCATAAGGTGTCGTCTCAATGGATTTCGATGGTGCCCTATTTAATGTGAATGCAGCCGTCTCTAAAGCATAACCCCAAAATGATAGTGGTAAATCAGTAAGAGACATCATAGATCGCACCATATCTAGTAAAGTACGATTACAACGTTCGGACACACCATTTCATTGTGGTGTTTCGGGTGGCGTGAGTTGCAAAACTATTCCGCATTGTTTCAAATGTAGACCAAACTCGTAACTCAAATATTCTCCTCCATGATCAGATCATAGAATTTTTTTTTCTTGTTATGATGATTTTCCACTTCACTCTGAAATTCTTTGAATTTTTCAAATGTTTCAGACTTATGTTTCATGAAGTAGATATACCCATATCTTCTCAATTCATCTGTGAAGGTGAGAAAATAAGGATACCCGCCGCAAGCCTCAATATTCATCAGACCACATACATCAGTATGTATGATCTCTAACAAATCTGTTGCTCGCTCCATTGTTCCGGAGAACAGCGTTTTAGTCATCTTGCCCATGAGGCATGGTTCGCAAGTACCAAGTGATTCATAATCAAGTGATTCCAAAAGTCCATCAGTATGGAGTTTCTTCATGCGCTTTATACCGATATGACCCAAACGGAAGTGCCACAAATAAGTTGCACTATCATTATCAACTCTGCATCTTTTGGCTTCAATATTATGAATATGTGTATCACTACTATCGAGATTTAATAAAAACAGACCACTCTTCAAGGGTGCATGACCATAAAAGATATTACTCATATAAATAGAACAACCATTATTCTCTGATTTAAATGAATAACCATCTCGCATCAAACAAGATCCAGATATAATGTTCATGCTCAATGCTGGCACCAAATAACAATTATTCAGGTCTAAAACTAATCCCGAAGGTAGATGTAGAGGTAGCGTGCCGACCGCGATCATATCGACTTTGGAACCATTTCCCACGCGCATCGTCACCTCGTCCTTAGCTAATCTTCGCTTAATCCGTAGTTCCTGTTTCGAGTTGCAAATATTAGCAACAGAACCTGTATCAAATACCCAGGTGCTACTGCGAGCATTAGTAAGGTACACATCAATAACATGTATATCACATATACATTTGTTCACCTTGCCATCCTTTTTATCCGCCAAATACTTGGGGTAGTTCCGCTTCCAGTGACCAGTCTGTTTGCAGTAGAAGCACTCAGTCTCAGGCTTAGGTCCAGACTTGGGTTTCTTCTCCTGAGCAGCAACTTGTTTGCCGTTCTTCTTGAAGTTCCCCCTCCTCTTCCCTTTACCCTTTTTCTTGAAACTGGTGGTATTGTTGACCATCAACACTTGATGCTCCTTCTTGATTTCTACCTCTGCAGCCTTTAGCATTGCGAAGAGCTCGGGAATTGTCTTATCCATCCCTTGCATATTATAGTTCATCACGAAGCTCTTGTAGCTTGGTGGCAGTGATTGAAGAATTTTGTCAATGACACTATCATCCGGAAGATTAACTCCCAGTTGAATCAAGTGATTGCAGTACCCAGACATTCTGAGTATATGCTCACTGACAGAACTTTTCTCCTCCATCTTGCAGCTGTAGAACTTATTGGAGACTTCATATCTCTCAATCCGGGCATTTGGTTGAAATATTAACTTCAACTCCTGGAACATCTCATATGCTCCATGACGTTCAAAACGTCGTTGAAGTCCTGGTTCTAAGCCGTAAAGCATGGCACACTGAACTATCGAGTAGTCATCAACACACGACTGCCAGGCATTCACAATGTCTGCAGTTGCCGGCGCAAGTGGTACACCTAGAGGTGCTTCTAGGACACAATTCTTCTATGCAGCAATGAGGATAATCGTCAAGTTACGGACCCAGTCTGTGTAATTGCTACCATCATCTTTCAACTTTGCTTTCTCAAGGAACGCATTAGAATTCAACGGAACAACAGTAGGGGCCATCTATCTACAACAACATAGACAAGCAAAATACTATCAGGTACTAAGTTCATGATAAATTTAAGTTCAATTAATCATATTACTTAAGAACTCCCACTTAGATAGACATCCCTCTAATCATCTAAGTGATCACGTGATCCAAATCAACTAAACCATGTTCGATCATCACGTGAGATGGAGTAGTTTTCAATGGTGAACATCACTATGTTGATCATATCTACTATATGATTCACGCTCGACCTTTCGGTCTCAGTGTTTCGAGGCCATATCTTCATATGCTAGGCTCATCAAGTTTAACCCAGGTATTCTGCGTGTGCAATACTGGCTTACACCCGTTGTATTTGAACATAGAGCTTATCACACCCGATCATCACGTGGTGTCTCGGCACGATGAACTTTCGCAATGGTGCATACTCAGGGAGAACACTTATACCTTGAAATTTAGTGAGGGATCATCTTATAATGCTACCGTCAATCAAAGCAGAATAAGATGTATAAAGGATAAACATCACATGCAATCAATATAAGTGATATGATATGGCCATTATCATCTTGTGCCTTTGATCTCCATCTCCAAAGCATTGTCATGATTACCATCGTCACCAGTGCGACACCTTGATCTCCATCGTAGCATCATTGTCGTCTCGCCAACTATTGCTTCTACGACTATCGCTACCGCTTAGTGATAAAGTAAAGCAATTACAGGGCGATTGCATTGCATACAATAAAGCGACAACCATATGGCTCCTGCCAGTTGCCGATAACTTCGTTACAAAACATGATCATCTCATACAAAAATATAGTATCATTTCTTGATCATATCACATCACAACATGCCTTGCAACAACAAGTTAGACGTCCTCTACTTTGTTGTTGCAAGTTTTATGTGGCTGCTACGGGCTGAGCAAGAACCGTTCTTACCTACGCATCAAAACCACAACGATAGTTCGTCAAGTTAGTGTTGTTTTAACCTTCTCAAGGACCAGGCGTAGCCACACTTGGTTCAACTAAAGTTAGAGAAACTGACACCCGTCAGCCACCTGTGTGCGAAGCACGTCTGTAGAACCAGTCTCGCGTAAGCGTACGCGTAATGTCGGTCTGGGCCGCTTCATCCAACAATACCGCCGAACCAAAGTATGACATGCTGGTAAGCAGTATGACTTGTACCGCCCACAACTCACTTGTGTTCTACTCGTGCATATACCATCTACGCATAAACCAGGCTCTGATACCGAACGTACTAATTTCAAAAAAATTCCTACGCACACGCAAGATCATGGTGATGCATAGCAACGAGAGGGGAGAGTGTCGTCCACGTACCCTCGTAGACCGTTAAGCGGAAGCGTTATGACAACGCGGTTGATGTAGTCGTACGTCTTCACGATCGACCGATCCTTAGTACTGAACGTACGACACCTCTGCGTTCAGCACATGTTTAGCTCGGTGACGTCCCGCGAACTCACGATCTAGTAGAGCTTGAGGGAGAGTTTCATCAGCACGACGGTGTGGTGACGATGTTGATGAAGCTACCATCGCAGGGCGTCGCCTAAGCACCACTACGATATAACCAAGGTGGATTATGGTGGAGGGGGCACCGTACATGGCTGGGAGAGATCAATGATCAACTTGTGTCTAGAGGTGCCCCCTGCCCCCATATATAAAGGAGGGAGGGAGGAGGTGGCCCTCCAAGGAGAGGCGCGCCAAGAGGGGGAGACCTACTCCCACAAGGAGTAGGACTCCTCCCTTTCCTAGTAGGAGTAGGAGAGGGGGAAGGAAAGGGAGAGGAGGAGAAGGAAAGAGGGGGCCGGGCCCCCTTGCCCTAAACCAATTCGGTTTGGGCCTTGGGAGGGCACGCCTCACACTCCCCTTGCTTCCCTCTATTTCCACTAAGGACCATGTAGGCCCATTAAGCCCCCGGGGGGGGGGGGTTCCGGTAACCCCCGGTACTCCGGTATTTATCCGGTAACCCCCGGAACCCTTCCGGTGTCCGAATATAACCTTTCAATATATCAATCTTTATGTCTCGACCATTTTGAGACTCCTCGTCATGTCCGTGATCACATCCGGGACTCCAAACTACCTCTGGTACATCAAAACATATAAACTCATAATACCGATCGTCACAGAACTTTAAGCGTGCGGACCCTACGGGTTCGAGAACTATGTAGACATGACCGATACACGTCTCCGGTCAATAACCAATAGCGGAACTTGGATGTTCATATTGGCTCCTACATATTCTACGAAGATCTTTATCGGTCAAACCACATAACAACATACGTTGTTCCCTTTGTCATCGGTATGTTACTTGCCCGAGATTCGATCGTCGGTATCTCAATACTTAGCTCAATCTCGTTACTGGCAAGTCTCTTTACTCGTTCCGTAATACATCATCCCGCAACTAACTTATTAGTTACAATGCTTGCAAGGCTTATAGTGATGTGCATTACCAAGTGGGCCCAGAGATACCTCTCCAACAATCAGAGTGACAAATCCTAATCTTGATCTATGCCAACTCAACAAGTACCATTGGAGACACCTGTAGACCACCTTTATAATCACCCAGTTACGTTGTGACGTTTGGTAGCACACAAAGTGTTCCTCTGGTAATCAAGAGTTGCATAATCTCATAGTCATAGGAACATGTATAAGTCATGAAGAAAGCAATAACAGTAAACTAAAACGATCAAGTGCTAAGCTAACGGAATGGGTCAAGTCAATCATATCATTCTCTAATGATGTGATCCCATTAATCAAATGACAACTCATGTCTATGGTTAGGAAACATAACCATCATTGATTCAACGAGCTAGTCAAGTAGAGGCAAACTAGTGACACAATGTTTGTCTATGTATTCACACATGTATTATGTTTCCGGTTAATACAATTCTAGCATGAATAATAAACATTTATCATGATATGAGGAAATAAATAATAACTTTATCATTTCCTCTAGGGCATATTTCCTTCAATATGAACATCATCGTGCTAACACTTCTGTTTCACACGGAAAGCCTAAGGGCTATGAATATGTGCATTATTATTCAAATCATTGTGTTCATAAATCCTCGAAGAATTTCTCTGCTTATTCATATGCCTACTCTAACCCCTCTTCTGTGAAATGAAGTGGACTGGCTTCTGGGCCACCTTTTTCTTATGGAGCTCACAGAATGATGAACTCTTTGCCACCCCTCCAGACGTGGGTGGTCACTACTGCAGGATGCTGCTAACGTGACACTACGATCAGAGACCCTTCGAGAAACCGTGTGCGATGCAATAATCAGAAACGGTGTTGTATAAAAACCCTCAGAAATGATGCAAAACGTTTGCGATGAATGATACATCAAACACGGTTCAGATTATAGTTGCATGTGCGATGAGGGGCATACAGTTGATCTGTACGAACTGTTTGCGATGAGATAGAACAACAGAAACGGGTAGCCAGATCAAGGTGTGTGTAATATACGGCATATAATTCACTTTGATGAACCGTTTGCGACGAGTGAGGTGAACACAAACGATTCAGCGTAACAAGATGTGTGTGATACCTGACAAACAGGTCAGTAATCAGAATTGTGTGCGATCATTATAGACAGCCCATACGATCTTTTTTGTGAATTGTGTGCTTGTTAGGGCACACGGTTCAACAAACCAACATGTTGGCGATAATGTAGAAGATCTCTGTCGAATACATGTTACTAACCATTTGCGATGAGATTGACAGGATAAACAGAGATATATACAGTCTGCTTAATTTAATCCTTCTTCTTGTTGTTGTTCTCGTTGGATGGTCCCGCGACATCGCCTTGGCGAGGACGCTTCTTGCCGCTGACCGTTGGCTTTTCATCGTCGTCGCCGTCGTCATCATCGTTGTCCTCCTCCTCGTTCGACCATTCCTCTCATCATCATCTTCGTCCTCTTCTTTGTCCTCCGACGTCTCCTCGTCCGTCTGGTTGTCGTCTGATGGCTTCGGAGGCGGCATACCTTCCATGAACCGGATATAATCGAGGTCTGGGCTCGACGCCGGACTCATGGAAGACGAGCGGGATGATTTCGATGTTGACCTATCACCGGGCGCCAGACTACTGGCCGAACTGTCATCCTCGCTATCGCTCGACATGGCTGCAGAGTGTGTGCCAGCGTGTAGCGCGGCCTTCCAGGGACGATGAAGATGGTGGACACTTAAGCGGGGTATGCAGAGAAGAGGAACTACCAATTGAAGCGGGGGTTGACGTATTATCTAACCGCTCATATAATCAACCGTAATTATTTGTACCCAGTCGCTCCAAATTCCCGGGGTTGCGTAGGACTCCTATTGGCTATTTGGCTAGTTTCCTTTTTCAGGACAAAAACAAGGAACGAGTTTTGGGATTATGCACCGGTACCGGTACGAACAGAGTAGGACAGTTGGCAAGCAATACATTGAGTTCTTCTTATTGATAAAGCCAGTAATAATCAAACTAGAAAGGAAAAGAAAAAAGACAAAGGAAAATATCTGCACGAATCTTCGCATAATATCAATGGCATAGGACCTAGATGTGCATTACTTAGAGCACATCTAGATGTGCTTTAGCAATACTGTCAAACAAAACCCCTAATCATCCTTGCAAACAGCGCATAGAAAATGGCTAATGCGACAACCACAACTACACATGCTAGTTCTTTCTTGTCTATTGCTTTCATCTGTTGCCTATGATTGATTCTTTCTTGCTTCATCGTACTGATTGTACATTCCAGATAAGCCAGTTTCTTCTTCAGCTTTACGTTATCTTCTGTGAGCTTGGTGATAACACTCTGAGCCCTGCCATGGCATTCTTCATCCAGCCAGTTAACAAAGGCACAAGGCTCATATCCCTGCCAATGTTAAATAGTATTCTGGATGAGCGGTGGCATTAACTGAAGTAAAATGATGAACTTAATTAGCACTAACCTCTAAGGGGCAACTGAGAAACCGCCTGCCAATGTCGAATCCCTCCATGCATACACGTCGAGCGGGAGTGTGCCCATGCACACAACTCAGCTTTTGGTACTTCTCGATGGTGCAAAACCCGGAGTCGAACTCGTGTTGCGGGAGTCTAGAGTCAAGCTCCGGATCCGGCGGTAGATCGCTTTCCTAGGGGGGGGTGGGGGGTCATTCAGGACAGATTCAGCAAGGATCTATACTTTGGACATGCTAAAAAAGATCGGGATAGATTGGAACCTGACAGGATGATTCGGATCCGTAGTACACCTGCCTTATTATGACTGATAACCCACAAGTATAGGGGATCGCAACAGTTTTTGAGGGTAGAGTATTCAACCCAAATTTATTGATTCGACACAAGGGGAGCCAAAGAATATTCTCAAGTATTAGCAGCTGAGTTGTCAATTCAACCACACCTGGAAACTTAATATCTACAGCAAAGTGTTTAGTAGCAAAGTAATATGATAGTATTGGTAACGGTAGGAAAAGGTAATGATAAAAAAAGTAATGTTTTTGGTATTTTGTAGTGATGATAACAATAACAATGGAAAAGTAAATAAGCGAAGAACAATATATGGAAAGCTCGTAGGCAATGGATCGGTGATAGAGAATTATGCCGGATGCGGTTCATCTTGTAACAATCATAACCTAGGATGACACAGAACTAGCTCCAATTCATCAATGTAATGTAGGCATGTATTCCGAATATAGTCATACGTGCTTATGGAAAAGAACTTGGATGACATCTTTTGTCCTACCCTCCCGTGGCAGTGGGGTCCTAGTGAAAACGAAGGGATATTAAGGCCTCCTTTTAATAGAGTACCGAACCAAAGCATTAACACATAGTGAATACATGAACTCCTCAAACTACGGTCATCCCCGGGAGTGGTCCCGATTATTGTCACTTCGGGGTTGCCGGATCATAACACATAGTAGGTGACTATAGACTTGCAAGATAGGATCAAGAACTCACATATATTCATGAAAACATAATAGGTTTAGATCTGAAATCATGGCACTCGGGTCCTAGTGACAAGCATTAAGCATAGCAAAGTCATAGCAACATCAATCTCAGAACATAGTGGATACGAGGGATTAAACCCTAACAAAATTAACTCGATTACATGATAAATCTCATCCAACCCATCACCGTCCAGCAAGCCTACGATGGAATTACTCACGCACGGCGGTGAGCATCATGAAATTGGTGATGGAGGAAGGTTGTTGATGATGATGGTGACGGATTCCCCTCTTCGGAGCCCCGAACGGACTCCAGATCAGCCCTCCCGAGAGGGTTTAGGGCTTGGTGGTGGCTCCGTATCATAAAGCGTGATGAATCCTTCTCCTTTAACTTTTTCTCCCCGAAAGCAAATATATAGAGTTGGAGTTGAGGTCGGGGGAGCTCCAGGGGGCCCACAAGGTAGGGGGCGCGCCCAGCGGGCAGGCGCGCCCCCACCCTCGTGGCTAGGGTGTGGGCCCCCCTGGTCTTGATCTTTTGCTAGGATTTTTTATTATTTCCAAAAATACGTTCCGTGAAGTTTCAGGTCATTCTGAGAACTTTTGTTTCTGCACATAAATAACACCATGGCAATTCTGCTGAAAACAACGTCAGTCCAGGTTAGTTCGATTCAAATCATGCAAGTTAGAGTCCAAAACAAGGGCAAAAGTGTTTGGAAAAGTAGATACGACAGAGACGTATCAATGACCTTAGGTAATTGCTCGGCGGCGATACGAGCAGGAGCAGTCACACCGAAACCATCAGTGCCACTCGTCCACATTCCCCCAATGTCAGCGCCACGCGAGGGAATTTGGAGGCTATGTAGGGATTTGGGGCAAATGGGGAAACTGTGGAGATAAGCTAACGGTCGGGAACTACTAATGGCAATATATATATATATATGTTGTATACGGCACACTATTTGTACATGTCGTTAGTGTTGGGTATTACAACGTCACACATGATTTCCGCACCAAACCGTGTGAGAAGACAACGTAGGTTAGACATGGTTTCCATTACATAACCGTATGTGATGTACTACCCTGTCCATATAATTGAGTTACGGTGAGATACCGTGTAAATAGCTGCTCCGCGGATATCCATAAAAAAATAGCCGCTCTGCATATAGAGATGGCGGCGGCGGCCTAGGCAGTGGCTACCGGAGAAGAGTTCAATCCTCGGTCGGTGGGTGGTGGCAGCGTCATAGGAGGTCAATCCTTGGTCTGGGACGGGAGATAGGAGGAGCTCAACCATCGAGGTCGGCGGCGGCGTGATTCAAGCACATCCATCGCTGTCGATGGCGGGATAGTGGAGGTCGAACTTCAGGCGGCAGCGCACTAAGCTTTGCTCCTCGACCCTGCTGTCTCGGCGTGCCGCCGCATCGCGCTTGTGTGTCTGCTGGGTGGAGGTCGCCGTGCGGCTAATTAATTAAGGTATTATTTTCGTGAGTGGCTTAATTAAGGTATTCAATTCCTAAGTGTAGTGTTGTACTAGCACTCTGTGTGTAAATTGACTGGCCATTAATTTTTGTCATTGCACGTCTGGATAACAACATGGAGCGCCCTCAGTAATTATTAAAATAAAACCTTGTGATTTATGCACGCATCTTTGGGCAACAGTTAATCTGTGTATTAATGTTGCTGTTTTGTTTTTAATTACCATTCGTCTGCTGCAGATGGAATGATCTCGATGGATAAAGAATCGGAAAATCGCAGATTTTATCAATGGCGTGACAGATTTCATGAATTTATCTCAAAGTACAAAGAGGAGAATTGGTGATGCAGATTACATCCTGTGTCCATGTACTGATTGTGCCAATACAGAGTCACATGAAGTTGCAGATGTCCAGATGCACTTAGTCTCTAGGGGATTCATGGATGGATATACATGTTGGACGAGACACAATGAAGAGGAGGTCATGGATGAAGATACCCAGGGTAGCGAGATGCCAAACCCCGATCAGTGTCACATGGATGTTCTAACATCGGGCAGAGGCGTCAAGCTACCAATGGAACACCGGAAAGCCGAAACGCCCACTGGAAAACCAAGACGTCCACGTAGATGACAACGATCTCGATATGCCAGATTTTGCTGCTATGATTGCAGATTTCGAGGGCCCAGAAAAGGATATGATTGGGTACAAGGATCTGCCAACCATTGATGCGGACTCCAAGAAAGAATTGTATCCAGGTTGCAAAAATAAATATTCCAGGTTGAGTTCCACCCTGGCGCTTCTCAGATTTAAAGCGGCAAATGGTCTATCAAACAAGGGCATCACAGAGATCTTAGGTATTTTCAAAGATATTCTTTCGGAAGATAATGTGCTCCCCAGAAGCACGAATGAAGCGAAGAAAATTGTTTGCCCATTGGAACTTGAAGTAGAGAAGATACACGCTTGTGTGAATGATTGTATATTGTACCATGGTGAGTACAAAGATTTTCGTGCATGTCCCACATGCAAGCATGCATGATACAAGCGCAGGAGAGCAAAGGAAAAGTACAAATTGGACGACGAGATCAAGACAGGAATCCCGTTCAACATTGTTTGGTACTTTCCTTTAATTCCAAGGTTGAGGCATTTGTTTGCAAACCCTAGAGAGGCAAAGAGGTTGCGGTGGCATCATGATGAGCGAATTGCGGATAGGTTTATGAGGCACCCGAAAGATGGGGCTCAGTGGGAATTAACCGACAACAAGTTTGAAAATTTTGCCAAGGATCCTAGAAGTATAAGGCTCGAGGACTGTACTGACAGGATGAATCCTTTTGGCGATATGAGCACCAATCACAGCACATGGTCGGTGCTTTTGTGCATATATAACCTAGCTCCTTGGTTGTGTATGAAGAAAAAATACATTACGATGTCTGATAGGTCTACAACGTATCTATAATTTTTGATTGCTCCATGCTATATTATCTACTGTTTTGGATGTTTATGGGCTTTATTATACACTTTTATATCATTTTTGGGACTAACCTATTAACCCAGAGCCCAGTGCCAGTTTCTGTTTTTACCCTGTTTTAGGGTTTCGAAGAAAAGGAAAATCAAATGGAGTCCAATTGACCTGAAACTTCAGGGAACTCATTTTTGGAAGGAAAGAAGCCCAGAAGAGTTGGAGTGCACGTCAGGGGACCTTCGAGGAGGCCACGAGGTAGGGGGAGCGCCCACCCCCTGGGCACGCCCTCCACCCTCGTGGGCCCCTCGTGGCCCCCCTGACATACTTCTTCCGCCTATATATCTCCATATACCCTAAAAACATCAGGGAGCACAATAGATCGGGAGTTCTGCTGCCAGAAGCCTCCGTAGCCACCGAAAGCCAATCTAGACCCGTTCTGGCACCCTGCCGGAGGGGGCAATCCCTCTCCGGTGGCCATCTTCATCATCCCGGTGCTCTCCATGACGAGGAGAGAGTAGTTCTCCCTCGGGGCTAAGGGTATGTACCAGTAGCTATGTGTTTGATCTCTCTCTCTCTCTCTCGTGTTCTTGAGGTGATACAATCTTGATGTATCGTGAGCTTTGCTATTATAGTTGGGTCCTATGATGTTTCTTCCCCCCTCTTGTAACACCCTCGATGCGACTATAGCTCCCACGTGTCGAGGCACGACTTAGAGACATAATCGCATTGAAGGCATATGTCACAAGTTAGGCAATCTTCACAAACATCCCATGTAATATAATAATAAAAGGGGAGAGAACATAGTTGGCTTACACTCGCCACGTCAATCAAGTACATAAATAACATTACATCATCCAAACACTCATGGCCCGACTACGGCGCCAAAATAAAAGAGAACCCAACATGCGACAACGGTCCCGTTCACCCCCAACTGGGCACCACTACTGATCATCGGGAAAGGAAACATAGTAACATTGAGAGTCTTCGTCGAACTCCCACTTGAGCTCATACGCGTCTCCTGGAGCGGAATCATCAGGCCCTGCATCTGGTGTAATAGTAATGTGAGCCACAGGGACTCAGCAATCTCGCACCCTCGCGATCAAGACTATTTAATCTTGTAGGTAAGGCAAGGTAAATATATGTGGAGCTGCAGCAAGCGACTAGCAAGTATGGTGGCTAACTTATTCGCAAAAGAGAGCGAGAAGAGGAGGCAAAGCGCGAGCGAGAAACTAGAGAGCAACCTGCGCAAACATTACTCCAACACCGTGTCCACTTCCCGGACTCCGCCGAGAAGAGGCCATCACGGTAACACACTCGGTTGATTCATTTTAATTAAGTTAAGGTTCAAGTTATCTACAACCGGACATTAACAAATTCCCATCTGCCCATAACCACGGGCACGACTTTCGAAAGTTCAAATCCCTGCAGGGGAGTCCCAACTTAGCCCATGAAAAGCTCTCACGGTCAACGAAGGAATACACCTCCTCCCAAGACGTTTCGATCAGACTCGGTATCTCGGTAACTCAAGACACTTCGACAGTTTAAAACAAGACCAGCAACACCGCCCGAATGTGCCGACAAATCCCGATAGGAGCTGCACATATCTCGTTCTTAGGGCACACTCAGATGAGACTAGCTACAAGTAAAACCAACCCACAAGTTTCCCCGAGGTGGCCCCGCAGGCAGCTCAGTTCGGACCAACACTCAGAGGAGCACTGGCCCGGGGGGGGGGGGGTGTTAAAATAAAATGACCCTTGGGGTCCGGTAACCCAAGGGAAAAAGAGGCTAGGTGGCGAATGGTAAAACCAAGGTTGGGCATTGCTGGAAAAGCTTTAATCAAGGCGAACTATCAAGGGGTTCCCATTATAACCCAACCGCGTAAGGAACGCAAAATCCGGGAGCATAACACCGATATGATGGGAACTAGGGCGGAAAGAGTGGAACAAAACACTAGGCGAGAGGCCGAGCTTTCCACCCTTTACCAAGTTTATAGATGCATTAAGATAACAAGATAATATAATGATATCCCAGCAAGTAAATAATTGTTCTAACGAGGAACGGCCTTCAATCTTCACTTGCAACTAGCAACGCTATAAGAGGGGCTGAGCAAAGCGGTAACATAGCCAATCAACGGTTTGCTAGGACATGGTGGGTTAGAGGTTCGACATGGCAATTTGGGAGGCTTGCAAGCAAGTGGTAGGCATCGTAGCAATGGCATAGCAAAAGAGCGAGCAAACTAGCATAGCAAAGATAGTAGTGATTTCGAGGGTATGATCATCTTGCCTGCACAGTTGTCAGAGTTGACTGGATCCTCGAAAGCAAACTCAACGGGCTCCTCGTTAGCGAACTCGTCTCCCGGCTCTACCCAAACAAGACAAACAAGCAACAAGGATACAATCAACCACGTGCAAGGATCAAACACTATGATGCAATGATGATATGCTATGCGGGATGCGATGCGGGATGCAAAATGCAAGACATGACAGGAAATGCAAGATCCTGGCCTCAACTTGGAAATTCAAGCGTGCCACTGGAAAGATGAGATAAAATTGCTTGAAAACGATATAAAGAACGCCGGAATCGGAGTTACGGTTTGGAAATGGCAAGCGATTCAAAAATGACACCGGTCTGCGATTTACAACAAGTAGGCCTCTAAATGCAACGAAATGAACATGCTACAACACCCAAACATGACAACAAAATTCATGGCAGGGACGCATGCAAGATGCTTAACAAAAGTCTAGCACTGAGCTACGGCCAATTCATCCATTAACAGGTTCAAACAAGCATGGCAAAAATGCATATGACAAACAGATCTCAGACTTAGTGAAATTAACACTTGTCTGGAATTTCAGATCAGGTAGCCCTCTTCGGAGGAACAAAACTACATGCTACAGGATCTGAATATGGCAAAGTAAAGCATGGCATGGAGCTACTCAAAGAGCTTAACAAAAGTCCCTTAGTGACCTTGAGCCAAAAGGGATCAGAAAATACAATTGCAAGCATGTGAACATAGCAAAAACATAATCAGTTTTCAGACTTAGTGAAAACTGGCACATGCTGAAATATAACTCAAGTAGGCATGTTTACGAGCTCGATGCACTCACTACGGTGCAAGTCACGGCAAGACAAGCATACATCCATCAAGACGGCACAAAATGCAAGCTAGACATGGCAAGAACAATAGCATAGCATTCACGGATCAACTACAACATCATCGGCAAAATTGCAAACAAGTTGATAATCTACCCAGATTCACAAAGTAGCAAAAGTAGAGCTCGATTGACTCAAGCTAGGGTGCTCCATAAATGCAAACAAAGACATGGATGGATAGAGCACTACAAGGTTAACAAAACATCCTTATTGATCATCCTCAAAAAAGGCACGGATCACTAGGAAACAACAAGAACATATGGCATCATGAGATAAACAGCTCCAGGACTTGGTGAAATTGATAAGTCCCTGAAAACAGAATTACTAAGTGCACCACTTTGCAAGCTTGCACAAGTCACCACACACATCCTAAAAATACATGGGTTGCACCTCTGGAAAGATGACAAAACTCTTAACAAAACATATGTAGAACTCACGGGCATATCATGCACACAATAATCATGGCAAAAATGACAAAAGTGCTAAACGGAGTAACAGATCTGGCAATTAACTCAAGTAGCCCTTTTCTAACAGCATTTCGGGCATCACGATGAACTCAAATGAAAATGATGCAATGGAATGAAATGATTTACTCTCTGAGATGAACATTTTGATATGCTATATGCATGAATCGGAGCTACGGATGCAAAGTTACGGAGCCGTGAACATGGCAACTTGGATCTGGAATTCTGGGACTTAGACAAAAATTTTACCCCTAGGGTTTACTATTCATCCGCGATCCAGATCTGGGCACGGAATTCGAGGAACGTCGGAGCTGCACTATTCGCCGGAGTAGGGGGCCGCGGTGGCCGAAGGAAGGCGGAGGCCGGCCCGGGTGGTCGCCGGCGCGGGCTACGGGCGCGGCGGGGCGGCGCGGCCGGTGGCGGAGTCGGGCGG
>NC_041380.1:467607534-467727254 GCF_002162155.2 Triticum dicoccoides | reverse complement strand
GACTGGGCCTCGGGGGCCGGCCTTGGGCCTCCCGGGCCCGGCGCGGGAGTGGCGGCGGCGGGCGAAGTGGGCGCCCGGGCGGATGAATCCCGGGGCGCCACGTGGCAGCGGACGGCGGTAACGGACCCGTCCATCGGTGGCAAGTCTTGTCCGGCGGGCGCGAGGTCGATTTCTAGGGTTTCGGAGGTAGGAGGAGATTCGAAAATCGGGGGGCCTTTAAATAGGCATAGAGGAGCTAGGAGAGTCCAAATGAGGTGCGGTTTTCGGCCACGCGATCATGATCGAACGCTCTAGATGATGGAGCAGAGTTTGGTGGGTTTTGGGCCAAATTGGAGGGGTGTTGGGCTGCAACACACACACGAGGCCTTTTCGGTCCCTCGGTTAACCGTTGGAGTATCAAACGAAGTCCAAATGATACGAAACTTGACAGGCGGTCTACCGGTAGTAAACCAAGGCCGCTTGGCAAGTCTTGGTCCAATCTGGAAATGTTTAATCCCCACACACGAAAGAAAGCTAGAAATGACCACCGGAGGAGAACGAAGCGCCGGAATGCAAAACGGACAACGGGGAAAATGCTCGAATGCATGAGACGAACACGTATGCAAATGCAATGCACATGATGACATAATATGAGATGCATGACAATGACAACAATACATGGAGACAAAACCCGAACCCGAGGAAATAAATTAACTTAACGTCGGAAACGGCAAGAGTTGGAGTACAAATAGGGAAAGTTACATCTGGGGTGTTACAACACTCCACCACTACGAAAGGATCTCATCCTGAGATCTAGGACTGAAAGAACGTCAGGTACTCAGAACAGAGGTGATCCTCGCGTTCCCAGGTAGCTTCACGGTCGGAAAGGTGTGACCACTTGACTTTGAGAAATTTGATTGACTTGTTGCGAGTCTTGTGTTCGGTCTCTTCAAGAATAGCAACTGGGTGCTCACGATAAGAGAGATCTTCTTGGAGCTCAATGTCCTCGAAGTTGATGGTGCGGTCAGGAGTCTTCAAGCACTTTCGAAGCTGAGAGACATGGAACACGTCATGAACATTTGCAAAGTTTGAAGGAAGCTCGAGTTGATAGGCGAGGTCGCCTCTCTTGCTGACAATCTTGAAAGGTCCCACATATCTGGGGGCAAGCTTCCCTTTGATACTGAAGCGACGAGTACCTTTCATAGGAGAGACGCGGAGGTAAACATGATCTCCGATCTCGAAAGCCAAATCACGGTGTTTACTATCATAGTAGCTCTTCTGGTGGGATTGGGCTGCTTTGAGGTTATCACGAATGACTTTGCACATTTCTTCTGCCTCTGTGATTAAGTCATTACCCAAAAGCTGACGTTCACCGGTTTCAGACCAGTTGAGAGGGGTACGGCACTTCCTGCCATACAGAATTTCAAATGGGGCCTTGCCCGAACTTGCTTGAAAACTGTTGTTGTAGGAGAATTCAGCATAAGGAAGACAATCCTCCCACTTCATGCCAAAGGAAATCACACAAGCCCTGAGCATATCTTCAAGAATCTGGTTGACACGCTCGACTTGACCGCTAGTTTGAGGATGGAAAGCTGTGTTGAAGCGGATGTTGGTGCCCATGGCCTTCTGAAAAGAATCCCAAAACTTCGAGGTAAAGATGCTGCCACGGTCTGAAGAGATCACTTGTGGAATACCGTGCAGAGAGACAATATGAGAGGTATAGAGTTCCGCCAATTGAGCTGCAGTGACCGACTCTTTGATAGACAGAAAGTGAGCCACTTTGGTGAGTTTGTCGATGACAACGAATATAGCATCATTGCCACGCTTGGACTTAGGAAACCCAGTCACGAAGTCCATTTCAATGTGGTCAAACTTCCATTCTGGAATGGCAAGAGGTTGGAGGAGACCTCCTGGCCTTTGGTGTTCTGCCTTCACTCTTCTGCAGACATCACATTCATTCACGAATTGAGCGATCTCGCGCTTCATTCGAGTCCACCAATAAGCTTGCTTAAGGTCCTGATACATCTTCGTGCTCCCAGGGTGGATGGAGAGGATAGAATTGTGAGCCTCGTTCATGATCACTTTACGAAGGTCACCTTTGGGTACAACAATACGATCCTCGAAGAAGAGAGTGTCCTTGTCATCAAGACGGTAGCACTTGTACTTGGGTTGACTCTTGGCAATCCCAATCTTCACCTTTTTCACCATAGCATCAAGAAGCTGGGCTTGGCGAATCTGGTCTTCCAAGGTGGGAGAGACTTGAAGGTTGGCGAGGAAACCTTGAGGAACAACTTGCAGGTTAAGTTTGCGGAAAGCTTCACAAAGCTCGGGTTGATAAGGCTTGAGAATCAGACTGTTGCAGTAAGCTTTTCTGCTCAATGCATCAGCAATCACATTGGCCTTGCCTGGAGTATACTCGATACTCGGATTATACTCCTGAATCATTTCGACCCATCGTGTTTGCCTGAGGTTGAGATTAGGCTGAGTGAAGATGTACTTGAGACTCTTGTGATCAGTGAAAATGTCCACTTTTCTTCCCAATAGAAGATGTCTCCAAGTCAAAAGAGCATGCACAACTGCCGCCAACTCGAGATCATGAGTGGGGTAGTTCTTCTCATTAGGCTTCAACTGGCGAGATGTATAAGCAACAACTTTCTTCTCTTGCATCAATACTGCGCCAAGACCTTGGAGAGAGGCATCACAAAAGACCTCGTACGGCTTGGATTCATCAGGCGGAGTCAGAACTGTAGCAGTGATCTACTTCTCTTTCAAAGTATTGACGTGCTTCTGAAGAAGATTAGAGAGGGGCTTCGCGATCTTGGAAAAGTTTTCAACGAATCTTCGGCAATAGCTTGTGAGACCGAGGAAGCTACGGAGTTGCTTCACGTTCTGAGGAGGTTCCCAATTCATAATTGCAGACACCTTCTCAGGATTCACGGTAATGCCCTTGGCAGAGATGATATGACCAAGATAAAGAACCTCGTCGAGCCAAAATTCACACTTGGAGAACTTGGCGTAGAACTGATGTTCTCTGAGCTTATCAAGAACCAAACACAAGTGCTTGGCATGATCTTCCTTGTTCTTGGAGAAAACCAGAATGTCATCGAGATAGACCAAAATGAAGTCATTGGTGTAGGCGTTGAAGATGAAGTTCATCATGCGAGAGAACGTCGGAGGAGCGTTGACGAGAACAAAAGACATGACAGTGTATTCATATGAACCAAAGCTTGTCCTGAAAGCCGTCTTGGGAATATCTTGCTCACGAATTCGAATCTAATGGTAATCCATACGGAGATCAAGCTTGGAGAATACTTGAGCACCTTTGAGTTGTTCGAACAGCTCATTGATGTTGGGAAGTGGGTATTTGTTCTTGATGGTCTTCTTGTTCACTGGACGGTAATCAACACAAAGTCGGTCCGTTCCATCCTTCTTCTTCACAAAAAGAACACCACAACCCCACGGAGAAGAACTAGGCCGGATAAGACCCATTTTCTCTTGAATATCGAGTTGCTTCTTCAGCTCCTTCAACTCTTCAGGTCCGAGCTTGTAAGGACGTTTGCACACAGGTTCCGTGCCAGGCTCAAGATCAATAACGAATTCAGCTGGCCGGTGCGGAGGCATTCCTGGAAGCTCTTCTGGAAAGACGTCTTGATATTCACAAACGACTGGAATTTGCGAGATGGCATCCAATTCACCCCTCTCATTGAGAGAAAACAGACGGATAGAATTATCCCGAGCGGCAAAGACAATTACATCCTCAGACGAATGAGTCAATTGAATCTGCCTGGCTGCACAATCAAGCTGAGCCTTGTGCTTAGAAAGCCAATCCATCCCGAGAATAAGATCAATATCTGAGTTACCAAGAACCATTGGAGAAGCCAGAAACTTGAAATCACCCATCAAGATAGAAATATCCGGAACCATCATACTAGAACTCAGACGCTTAGCCGGAGAGACGACTTGCATAGCTCTAGGTAAAGCCTTAGTACTAAAATTGTTCTCCGATGCAAATGGGAATGACATGAAGGAATGCGATGCACCAGAGTCAAAAAGTACTTTTGCGGGAATATCATTAACAGGAAGGTTACCCATGATCACATCTGACGAGTCCTCTGCCTGAGCTGCATTCATCAAGTTGACCTTAGCGTGCTTGGGGTTATGCTTGACCACAGCTGTACTTGTCGATCTGACAGGAGGAGGAGGAGGAAGACGCCTCTGGTTGAGACACTTGTTGGCATAGTGACCCTTCTGTTGGCACTTGTTGCACGTGACCTCTGAAAGCGGACGGTGATACGGAGCACTCGATCTTGGAGCTTGAGACGAAGTCTTGTTCTGAAAGCCAGGGTTGGGTGGGTGGGAAGAACCACTGCCACTTTTGCTCTTCTGCTGATACGGCTGACGGAACGGAGGAGGAGGAAGCCAAAACTTCTGCTGCTTGTCCACTTGAGTAGAGGAAGAAGGAGTAACATCTCTGACTCGCTTCTTGGAAGCATCACACCTCAACTGAGCAGCCTCTTGCTTCAGTGCCATGTTGTAGAACTCATCGTACCTCAAGGGCTCAAAGAGGACAAGAGCGAGCTGAATATCTTCTCTGAGACCACCCCTGAACTGGTATATCATGCTCTTCTCATCAGGGACGTCCTGCTTGGCAAAACGGGCGAGCTTCTGAAACAACTTGTTGTAGTCATAGACAGACAAAGAGCCTTGCTTCAGATTGCGGAATTCCTCACGCTTGCTTTCAACCACGCTCTGGGGAATATGATGAGCTCGGAAATCTCGACGGAAATCATCCCAAGTGATAACATGTCCACCTCTGGAATCCTTGTACTGCTGGAACCATTCTGCAGCTTGATCTTTGAGTTGGAAGGAAGGGAACTTAACAAAGTCCTCAGGCCTGACGTTACTGCACTCGAAATGCTTGCACAGATCCACAAGCCAATCGTCAGCATCAGTTGCCTCAACACAATTGCTGAAAGTCGTTGGCCCGTTAGCAAGGAACTGGTTGAGTGTAGCAAAGTGATTCTGATTGATGCCTTGATTCCCTTGGTTGCCTTGATTGCGCTCTTGAAGAATTTGCATGATCAACTGTGTGTTTGCATTGGTTGCGGCCATCACAGCTTGCCATGCCTCTGGAGGAGGTGGAGGTGGTGGCGGATCAGGATTCGGAGTCGTGCGCATTGGAGGAGCCATCCTGAAGAGGTTGACCACCATTAGCACATTGATAGACAAATATTGAAGCTGAATCCAACGGAATGAAAATTGCAACAAATAGTCTTCACATCCGAACAAAATGAACGAATGCATTCCTCTTGAAATGGTCACATGTCCATAAATTGAGAAGCCACGTAGAATTAAGGTAGAGAAATAAATCAACAAGGTACGGATCAAGAACGAATAATCGGTAAGAAATCCCAATCTCAAACCAATATCCATGGAAGAAGAACTAGAGCTACTAGAATTCCCACCTATGAAACTCCCGAACCTTTCCGGTTATGCAATCAGGTGTTGGGGATACAGGGGAAGCATAATATCTCACCCAAACTAGCAATTCCTACATCCAGCTGTATCCATCCTTCAACACATAACCAAGAAACCTTCGGAAACCATCTACCTCAACCTTCGAAAAGTGTCCGTTATACAAGTTATGGCGATACTCCCGAACTGCCGCCCCAGTACTGGGTGGCGTCGAGGTTATCTCACCAACGAACTGCATAAAAGAGATTTTCGATGTCGGCGTACTAGACTCGGGTATTTCAGAACTGCAACGATAAAATTATGATGACAACACCTCAGAGCACAACTCCCCGGGACACTTCCACTAAACCCCTGACAGGAGGCACCAAGACAATGTTCTCATCATAAAACCATCGGAACGATTCCAAGATACCCGCGTGATCCTAATTTTTTTTAGTGAAATTTGAGAAGAGAAGAGTCAAAACTCTACATCAGGATGCCTTACCAGAGCGATGAGGAGACTGGGAAGTAAAAATAATTCCTAATCTCTCTGATATATAATTCCTAAATGACTCAAAACATTTTTCTAGACACAACTCGGCCGCTAAAAACGATCAAGCAATGGGGCTCCTAAGGTCGGGGAAGGCTCTGATTACCAACTTGTAACACCCTCGATGCGACTATAGCTCCCACGTGTCGAGGCACGACTTAGAGACATAATCGCATTGAAGGCATATGTCGCAAGTTAGGCAATCTTCACAAACATCCCATGTAATATAATAATAAAAGGGGAGAGAACATAGTTGGCTTACACTCGCCACGTCAATCAAGTACATAAATAACATTACATCATCCAAACACTCATGGCCCGACTACGGCGCCAAAATAAAAGAGAACCCAACATGCGACAATGGTCCCGTTCAGCCCCAACTGGGCACCACTACTGATCATCGGGAAAGGAAACATAGTAACGTTGAGAGTCTTCGTCGAACTCCCACTTGAGCTCATACGCGTCTCCTGGAGCGGAATCATCAGGCCCTGCATCTGGTGTAATAGTAATCTGTGAGCCACAGGGACTCAGCAATCTCGCACCCTCGCGATCAAGACTATTTAAGCTTGTAGGTAAGGCAAGGTAAATATATGTGGAGCTGCAGCAAGCGACTAGCAACTATGGTGGCTAACTTATTCGCAAAAGAGAGCGAGAAGAGGAGGCAAAGCGCGAGCGAGAAACTAGAGAGCAACCTGCGCAAACATTACTCCAACACCGTGTCCACTTTCCGGACTCCGCCGAGAAGAGGCCATCACGGTAACACACTCGGTTGATTCATTTTAATTAAGTTAAGGTTCAAGTTATCTACAACCGGACATTAACAAATTCCCATCTGCCCATAACCGCGGGCACGGCTTTCGAAAGTTCAAATCCCTGCAGGGGAGTCCCAACTTAGCCCATGACAAGCTCTCACGGTCAACGAAGGAATAGACCTCCTCCCAAGACATTCCGATCAGACTCGGTATCTCGATAACTCAAGACACTTCGACAGGTTAAAACAAGACCAGCAACACCGCCTGAATGTGCCGACAAATCCCAATAGGAGCTGCACATATCTCGTTCTCAGGGAACACTCAGATGAGACTAGCTACAAGTAAAACCAACCCTCAAGTTTCCCCGAGGTGGCCCCGCAGGCAGCTCAGTTCGGACCAACACTCAGAGGAGCACTGGCCCGGGGGGGGGGGGTTAAAATAAGATGACCCTTGGGCTCCGATAACCCAAGGGAAAAAGAGGCTAGGTGGCGAATGGTAAAACCAAGGTTGGGCATTACTAGAAAAGCTTTAATCAAGGCGAACTATCAAGGGGTTCCCATTATAACCCAACCGCGTAAGGAACGCAAAATCCAGGAACATAACACCGATATGACGGAAACTAGGGCGGCAAGAGTGGAACAAAACACTAGGCGAGAGGCCGAGCCTTCCACCCTTTACCAAGTGTATAGATGCATTAAGATAACAAGATAATATAATGATATCCCAGCAAGTAAATAAATGTTCCAACGAGGAACGGCCTTCAATCTTCACCTGCAACTAGCAACGCTATAAGAGGGGCTGAGCAAAGCGGTAACATAGCCAATCAACGGTTTGCTAGGACATGGTGGGTTAGAGGTTTGACATGGCAATTTGGGAGGCTTGCAAGCAAGTGGTAAGCATCGTAGCAATGGCATAGCAAAATAGCGAGCAAACTAGCATAGCAAAGATAGTAGTGATTTCGAGGGTATGATCATCTTGCCTGCACAGTTGTCAGAGTTGACTGGATCCTCGAAAGCAAACTCAATGGGCTCCTTGTTAGCGAACTCGTCTCCCGGCTCTACCCAAACAAGACAAACAAGCAACAAGGATACAATCAACTACGTGCAAGGATCAAACACTATGATGCAATGATGACATGCTATGCGGGATGCGATGCGAAATGCAAAATGCAAGACATGACAGGAAATGCAAGATCCTGGCCTCAACTTGGAAATTCAAGTGTGCCACTGGAAAGATGAGATGAAATCGCTTGAAAACGATATGAAGAACGCCGGAATCGGAGTTACGATTTGGAAATGGCAAGGATTCAAAAATGACACCGGTCTGCGATTTACAGCAAGTAGGCCTCTAAATGCAACGAAATGAACATGCTACAACACCCAAACATGACAACAAAATTCATGGCAGGGACGCATGCAAGATGCTTAACAAAAGTCTAGCACTGAGCTACGGCCAATTCATCCATTAACAGGTTCAAACAAGCATGGCAAAAATGCATGTGACAAACAGATCTCAGACTTAGTGAAATTAACACTTGTCTGGAATTTCAGATCAGGTAGCCCTCTTCGGAGGAACAAAACTACATGCTACAGGATCTGAACATGGCAAAGTAAAGCATGGCCTGGAGCTACTCAAAGAGCTTAACAAAAGTCCCTTAGTGACCTTGAGCCAAAAGGAATCAGAAAATACAATTGCAAGCATGTGAACATAGCAAAAACATAATCAGTTTTCAGACTTAGTGAAAACTGGCACATGCTGAAATATAACTCAAGTAGGCATGTTTACGAGCTTGATGCACTCACTACGGTGCAAGTCACGGCAAGACAAGCATACATCCGTCAAGAAGGCACAAAATGCAAGCTAGACATGGCAAGAACAATAGCATAGCATCCACGGATCAACTACAACATCATCGGCAAAATTGCAAACAAGTTGACAATCTGCCCAGATTCACAAAGTAGCAAAAGTAGAGCTCGATTGACTCAAGCTAGGGTGCTCCATAAATGCAAACAAAGACATGGATGGATAGAGCACTACAAGGTTAACAAAACATTCTTACTGATCATCTTCAAAAGAGGCACGAATCACTAGGAAACAACAAGAACATATGGCATCATGAGATAAACAGCTCCAGGACTTGGTGAAATAAGTCCCTGAAAACAGAATTACTAAGTGCACCACTTTGCAAGCTTGCACAAGTCACCACACACATACTAAAAATACATGGGTTGCACCTCTGGAAATATGACAAAACCCTTAAAAAAATACATGTAGAACTCACGGGCATATCATGCACACAATAATCATGGCAAAAATGACAAAAGTGCTAAACGGAGTAACATATCTGGCAATTAACTCAAGTAGCCCTCTTCTAACAGTATTTCGGGCATCAAAATGAACTCAAATGAAAATGATGCAATGGAATGAAATAATGTACTCTCTGAGGTGAACACTTTGATATGCTATATGCATGAATCGGAGCTACGGATGCAAAGTTACGGAGCCATGAACATGGCAACTTGGATCTGGAATTCTGGGACTTAGACGAAATTTTTACCCCTAGGGCTTACTGTTCATCCGCGATCCAGATCTGGGCACGAAAATCGAGGAACATTGGAGCTGCACTATTCGCCGGAGTAGGGGGCCGCGGTGGCCGGAGGAAGGCAGAGGCCGGCCCAGGTGGTCGCCGGCGCGGGCTACGGGGGCGGCGGGGCGGCGCGGCCGATGGCGGAGTCGGGCGGCGCGGGCGAGCTCGGCGTGGGGCGGTGCGGCGAGCTCGGCCGGCAAGGAGGCGGTGGCCGGCGCGGGCTCCGGCTCGCCGACGAGGAGGATCAAGGCGGCGGGTTCGGGCTTCCGGGGTGGCGGGGCGGAGGCGATGCCCCGGGCGGCGGCGGCGGAGGACTGGGCCTCGGGGGCCGGCCTTGGGCCTCCCGGGCCCGGCGCGGGAGTGGCGGCGGCGGGCGAAGTGGGCGCCCGGGCGGACGAATCCCGGGGCGCCACGTGGCGGCGGACGGCGGTAACGGACCCGTCCGTCGGTGGCAAGTCTTGTCCGGCGGGCGCGAGGACGCTTTTTAGGGTTTCGGAGGTAGGAGGAGATCCAAAAATCAGGGGGCCTTTAATATGCATAGAGGGAGCTAGGAGAGTCCAAATGAGGTGCGGTTTTCGGCCACGCGATCGTGATCGAACACTCTAGATGATGGAGCAGAGTTTGGTGGGTTTTGGGCCAAATTGGAGGGGTGTTGGGCTGCAATACACACGAGGCCTTTTCGGTCCCTCGGTTAACCGTTGGAGTATCAAACGAAGTCTAAATGATACGAAACTTGACAGGCGGTCTACCGGTAGTAAACCAAGGCCGCTTGGCAAGTCACGGTCCAATCCGGAAATGTTTAATCCCCACACACAAAAGAAAGCTAGAAATGACCACCGGAGGAGAACGAAGCGCCGGAATGCAAAACGGACAACGGGGAAAATGCTTGAATGCATGAGACGAACACGTATGCAAATGCAATGCACATGATGACATGATTTGAGATGCATGATAACGACAACAATACACGGAGACAAAACCCGAACCCGAGGAAATAAATTAACTTAACGCCGGAAACAGCAAGAGTTGGAGTACAAATAGGGAAAGTTACATCCGGGGTGTTACACCTCTACTCTCTTGTAATGGATTGAGTTTCCCCTTTGAAGTTATCTTATCGGATTGAGTCTTTAAATATTTGAGAACACTTGATGTATGTCTTCCCGTGCGTATCTGTGGTGACAATGGGTTGATGTATGTTTTGGTGATCAACTCGCGGGTTCCGCCCATGAACCTATGCATAGGGGTTGGCACACGTTTTCGTCATGATTCTCCGGTAGAAACTTTGGGGCACTCTTTGAGGTCCTTTGTGTTGGTTGAATAGATGAATATGAGATTGTGTGATGCATATCGTATAATCATACCCACGGATACTTGAGGTGACATTGGAGTATCTAGGTGACATTAGGGTTTTGGTTGATTTGTGTCTTAAGGTGTTATTCTAGTACGAACTCTAGGGCTGTTTTTGACACTTATAGGAATAGCCCAACGGATTGATTGGAAAGAATAACTTTGAGGTGGTTTTGTACCCTACCATAATCTCTTCATTTGTTCTCCGCTATTAGTGACTTTGGAGTGACTCTTTGTTGCATGTTGAGGGATAGTTATGTGATCCAATTATGTTAGTATTGTTGAGAGGACTTGCACTAGTGAAAGTATGAACCCTAGGCCTTGTTTCCTAGCATTGCAATACTATTTACGCTCACTTTTATCATTAGTTACCTTGCTGTTTTTATAATTTCAGATTACAAATACCTTTATCTACTATCCATATACCACCTGTATCACCCTCTCTTCGCCGAACTAGTGCACCTATACAATTTACCATTGTATTGGGTGTGTTGGGGACACAAGAGACTCTTTGTTATTTGGTTGCAGGGTTGTTTGAGAGAGGCCATCTTCATCCTATGCCTCCTACGGATTGATAAACCTTAGGTCATCCACTTGAGGGAAATTTGCTACTATCCTACAAACCTCTGCACTTGGAGGCCCAACAACGTCTACAAGAAGAAGGTTGTGTAGTAGACATCAAGCTCTTTTCTGGCGCCGTTGCCGGGGAGGTTAGCAGTTGAAGGTATATATTTAGATCTTGCAATCGAGTCTTTTAGTTTCTTGTTTTATCACTAGTTTAGTTTATAAAAGAAAACTATAAAAAAATGGAATTGAGTTTGTGTCATACGCTTCACCTTTTTAATATCTTTCGTAAGTATGATGGAAAGGAAAATTGTGCTCAAGTGCTAGAAGAAGAAATCTATAAAATGTTTGGCACTAAATCTTTGAATGATGAGCATGATTGCAATGTTGTTAGTACGAATTCTTTGAATATCCATGATACTAATGATGATTGCACTAGTTATGATGAAAATGTCTCCTATAAACATGTCAATTTTTGTGGAGTGCATTGGGTTTGTACGCACACACCAAACAGGGAAGATAGATATTGCAAGAGGCATAAGTACTTAGAAACTAAATTGTTGCAAGAAAGGCAAGATGATTATGCTGAAAATTTAAATTATATTGGCCGTACTTGTGAGCTTTGCAATGAACATGATCATTTCAATACCCAATGCAAATTGTTTCATGATCGTATCGTGTCCAAAAATTGTGATGACTTGATTTCCCTTTCACATCATAATGAACTTAGTTTGCTTATGGGTTACGAAGAAATGAAACGTATAACTAATTATCTCCCAGAATTTTCCCATTATAAACTTCTTGGATTTGATCTAGAGGAAATTTATATGTATTGTGCGGTGAATTGTATTGAAAATCCTTATATTGCCAACTACATAAAGAAAAGAAAACAAATAGAAGATGAAGAGAATACTAATGAAAGGGAAGAGACTTCCCAATATCCTCCTATTATTTCTTATGATGAACTAGGTAACGAGGGGAGCCTCCTATTCAACCAATCTCATTAATAAGGAGCTCCAAAAAGAGGATTGAACCCACACATGATGTGGTGAAGAAGAAGAAAAGAAAAAGGAAGAGAGGTAAAAAGATATTTCCCCCAAATAGTATTGCTCCTATTACTATTGTGCCTCATGAAAATATAATTGTGGAAGATAATGATACTTCTTATGATCTTGAAAATCTTTTTGGCACTTGCTTGGAAGAATATGATAATTGCTATACTATTGGTGCTATCCATACTATTAATTATGAGAGTGATTATGCTTATGATATGAAAAGGCCCAAGCTTGGGGATGCTATGTTTGATGAAGATGATGTTTTTGAGAATATATTTGCTGCAACTAATGTTTGTCCCAAGCTTGGGGATGCTACTTTAATGAAGATGATATTTTTAGTCTCCCACGTTTTGATATGCAAATTTATAATGATGATAGCATGCCTCCTACTTATGATGATTATTGTGATGATACTTATGCTATAAAAAGTAGTGATTATATTTATAAAACTTGTCATTATTATGTCTACCCCTTTTCTAAACATTACTCGTTTAATGTGGAAACAATTTATAGTATTCGAGTTTCTTATGATACTCCCACTATTCCGAATGAGAACAGATTTGCTTATGTGGAGAGTAATAAAATTTCTATGCTTGTAGATCATGAAAAGAATGCTTTAGGTTCTGGTTATATTGTTGAATTCATTCATGATGCTACTGAAAATTATTATGAGGGAGGAATATATGCTTGTAGGAATTGCAATAATATCAAGTTTCCTCTCTATGTGCTTAAAGTTTTGAAGTTATGCTTGTTTTACCTTCCTATGCAAGTGGACTCTTGTTCCCACAAGTTGTTTGCTCACAAAATCCCTATGCATAGGAAGTGGGTTAGACTTAAATGTGCTTGTCATATTCTTCATGATGTTCTCTTTATGTTTCAATTATTATCTTTTATGTGAGCATCATTCAAATCATCATGCCTAGCTAGGGGCGTTAAACGTAGTGCTTGTTGGGAGGCAACCCAACTTTATTTTTGTTCCTTGAGTTTTGCTCCTGTTTAGCAATAAATAATTTATCTAGCATCTGTTTTGGTTGAGTTTTTATGTTTTAATTAGTGTTTATGCCAAGTAGAACCATTGGGAAGACTTGGGTAAAGTCTTGTTGATCTTGCTGTAAAAAACAGAAACTTTAGCGCTCACGAGAATTGCTGTCATTTTTATTTGGAGAGTGCTATTTAGTTAATTATTTTTGCAGACGATTAATCGATAAATTCCTCAGGTCCAGAAATTTATTTGAGAATTTTATAAGTTCCATAAGTATATGTTTGATCCAGATTACTACAGACTGTTCTGTTTTTGACAGATTCTGTTTTCGATGTGTTGTTTTCTTATTTTGATGAATCTATGAGTAGTATCGGAGGGTATGAACCATAGATAAGTTGGAATACAGTAGATATTACACCAATATGAATTTATAATGAGTTCACAACAGTACCTAAGTAGTGATTTATTTTCTTATACTAACGGAGCTTACGAGTTTTCTGTTAAGTTTTGTGTTGTGAAGTTTTCAAGTTTTGGGTAAAGATTCGATGGACTATGGAATAAGGAGTGGCAAGAGCCTAAGCTTGGGTATGCCCAAGGCACCTGAGGGAGTCCTGGATTAGGGGGTCTCCGGACAGCCGGACTATCTCCATTAGCCGGACTCTTAGACTATGAAGATACAAGATTGAAGACTTCGTCTCGTGTCCGGATGGGACTCTACTTGGCGTGGAAGGCAAGCTAGGCAATGCGTATATGGATATCTCCTCCTTTTTAACCGACCTTGTGTAACGCTAACCCTCTCTGGTGTCTATATAAACCGAAGGGTTTTAGTCCATAGGACAACAATCACAACATACAATCATACCGTAGGCTAGCTTCTAGGGTTTAGCCTCTCTGATCTCGTGGTAGATCTACTCTTGTAACACCCATATCTTCAATATTAATCAAGCAGGACGTAGGGTTTTACCTCCATCAAGAGGGCCCGAACCTGGGTAAAACTTCGTGTCCCTTGCCTCCTGTTACCATCCGGCCTAGACGCACAGTTCGGGACCCCCTACCCGAGATCCACCGGTTTTGACACTGACATTGGTGCTTTCATTGAGAGTTCCTCTGTGTCGTCGCTGTTAGGCTTGATGGCTCCTACTATCATCGATAGCGATGCGGTCCAGGGTGAGACTTTTCTCCCCGGACAGATCTTTGTATTCGGCAGCTTTGCACTGCGGGCTAATTCGCTTGGCCATCTGGAGGAGACTGAAAGCTACGCCCCTGGCCATCAGGTCAGATTTGGAAGTTTGAATTATACGGCCAACATCCGTGGGGACTTGATCTTTGACGGATTCGAGCCACAGCCGGACGCGCCCCATTGTCGCGATGGGTATGACCTAGCTCTACCACCGAACAGTAACCCAGAAGCCGCGCCCGCATCAGCTCCGACCCTTAGTTCGTAGCCAACTGCGCCAATCGAGGATGGGTGGCTAGACACCACCTCAGGGGCTGCAGTCTCAACGGCAATCAAGACGAACACCAGCATAATCCTCTGCGCAGCCCGTGACTCTAAGGTGCCGGACTCTCCTCCGGACCCCGAACCATCTGCACCCCTGCCAATCGAATCCGACTGGGCGTCGATCATGGAATTCACCGCTGCAGATATCTTTCAACACTCGCCCTTCGGCGACATTCTGAATTCAATAAGGTCTCTCTCTTTGTCAGGAGAGCCCTTGCCGTATCATGGCCAACAGGACTGGGATACGGACGATGAAGAAATTCGACGCCCACCCACCACCCACTTTGTAGCCACTGTCGATGATTTAACCGACATGCTCGACTTCGACTCCGAAGACATCGACGATATGGACGACGATCTAGGAGACGAACATGAGCCAGCACCTATAGGGCACCGGAAGGCCACCTCGTCGTATGACATATACATGGTGGATACACCCAATGAAGGCAACGACAACGAGATAGCGGAGGATGACCCCTCCAAGAAGCAACCCAAGCGCCGACGTCAGTGGCGCCGCTCTAAGTCCCTCCAAAGCAAAAGTGGTGATACCGGCACAGGAGATAATAACACTCCGGATAGCGCCGAAGACAACAAAAATCCCCTCCAGCAAGAGTTAGATCAGGAGGGTGAAGGAGCCAGCTCTCCTGAGAGAGCGGCTGGTGGAGAAGAGGAGGATGACAATTACATGCCCCCCTCCGAAGACGAGGCAAGCATCAGCGATGATGAATTCACCGTACCAGAGGATCCTGTCGAACAAGAGCGCTTCAAGCGCAGGCTTATGGCCACGACAAATAGCCTGAAGAAAAAGCAGCAGCAGCTTCAAGCTGATCAAGATCTGCTAGCTGACAAATGGACTGAAGTCCTCGCAGCCGAGGAATATAAACTCGAGCGTCCCTCCAAGAGTTACCCAAGGCGCAGGTTACTACCCCGACTGGAGGAAGAAGCGTATGATACGGCTGATCGGCGACCCTGTGGCTGCGATAGAGAGGCATTCCTGCCGAAAGCTCAGCCTCCACCCCAACGCTATCCAAATAAAAAGGCATGGGGAGATACACCAGACCTGCGAGACATATTGGAGGACAAAGCAAAGCATTCAAGATCGATCTACGGATCACGAGGGCACACCACTCTACGAGACAGTAAACGTCACGCCGGATACAGTAAAAGCAAATCCGGCCGGGCCGAACATAGCGGGCAGGACCCATACGAGCTGCGCAGCGATATAGCCCGATACAGAGGTGCTGCACACCCCTTATGCTTCACAGACGAAGTAATGGAACATCAATTCCCAGAAGGTTTCAAACCTGTAAACATAGAATCATACGACGGCACAACAGATCCCGCATTATGGATTGAGGACTTCCTCCTCCACATCCACATGGCCCGTGGTGATGACTTACATGCCATCAAATACCTCCCACTAAAACTCAAAGGACCAGCGCGGCATTGGCTTCATAGCTTGCCATCAGACTCCATTAGCTGTTGGGAAGATCTGGAAGCCGCATTCCTTGACAACTTTCAGGGCACTTATGGGCGACCACCAGACGCCGATGACTTGAGCCACATAATTCAGCAGCCAGAAGAGTCAGCCAGGCAATTCTGGACTCGGTTCCTTACAAAGAAAAAACAAATCGTCGACTGTCCGGATGCGGAGGCCTTAGCGGCTTTCAAGCACAACATCCGAGACGAGTGGCTAGCCCGGCACCTTGGTCAGGAAAAGCCGAAATCTATGGCAGCCCTCACGACGCTCATGACCCGCTTTTGTGCGGGAGAAGACAGCTGGTTGGCTCGAAGTAACAACATATCAAAGAACCATGGTACCTCAGATACCAAGGACGGCAATAGCAGGTCACGTCGCAACAAGCATAAGCACCGCATTAACGGTGAAAGTACTGAGGATACGGAAGTCAATGCTGGATTCAAAGGCTCTAAACCCGGTCAGCGGAAAAAGCCATTCAAACAAAGTACGCCGGGTCCGTCCAGCTTGGACCGTATACTCGATCGCTCGTGTCAAATACACGGCACCCCAGACAAGCCAGCCAATCACACCAACAGGGATTGTTGGGTGTTCAAGCAGGCCAGCAAGTTAATCGCCGAAAACAAGGACAAGGGGCCGCATAGCGATGACGAGGACGAACCCCGGCAGTCGCACACTAGAGGACAGAAGAGGTTTCCCCTGCAAGTGTGGTGAACATGATATACGCAACCCACATCCCCAAGAGGGAGCGGAAGCGTGCGCTCAGGGACGTATATGCGCTGGAGCCAGTCGCCCCAAAGTTCAACCCTTGGTCCTCATGTCCGATCACCTTCGATCGCAGGGACCACCCCACTAGTATCCGTCATGGCGGATTCGCCGCACTGGTCTTAGACCCAATCATTGACGGATTTCACCTCACTCGAGTCCTTATGGACGGCGGCAGCAGCCTGAACCTGCTTTATCAGGACACGGTGCGCAAAATGGGTATAGACCCCTAAAGGATCAAACCCACAAAGATGACCTTTAAAGGCGTCATTCCAGGCGTAGAGGCCCACTGCACAGGCTCAATTACACTGGAAGTGGCCTTCGGATCCCCGGATAACTTCCGAAGTGAAGAGTTAATCTTCGATATAGTCCTGTTCCGCAGTGGTTATCACGTGTTGCTCGGACGAACCACATTCACTAGATTCAATGCGGTACCACATTATGCATACCTCAAGCTCAAGATGCTAGGACCTCGCGGAGTTATTACAGTCAATGGAAACATAGAGTGCTCTCTCCGAACAGAGGAGCACACCGCGGCCCTCACAGCAGAAGCGCAAAGTAGCCTCTCAAGGCAACCTACCAGTTCGGTGTTTCAAAGCCCGGACACCTTCAAGCGCGCTCGGGGCAATCGGCAAATAGACCGCCTGGCGCGATCTGAGCTCGCGTAGCAATACGACGGCCACCTCAATCCCAGCCCAACGACGTCATTCGTGCCGCGCATACATAATTACGCATTAAAAATACCATGGGCATAGATGTGGAGGGGGAGGCACAACTACGGCATGCCCCAAAACGCGGCCTAAACCGCACAGGGGCTTCCCGTTTGGTTATTTTTCTTTTTTTTCCAGGACTTCAATCTCTGGAAACACTATCTGGCAGCTCTATTGCTGAACACATGATACAGCAACCAAGGAGGCTAACAACTACAGAATTCCCAGGTGGATTACAGATTTCATATAATTCCTCAGCTCGCCCT
Source organism: Triticum dicoccoides (assembly GCF_002162155.2). Taxonomy (NCBI): domain Eukaryota; kingdom Viridiplantae; phylum Streptophyta; class Magnoliopsida; order Poales; family Poaceae; genus Triticum; species Triticum dicoccoides. The sequence goes on along the minus strand of NC_041380.1, from coordinate 467,709,265 downwards.
TGGAAGGGACATGGTCCTACTCTTTTGCTCATTACACTATCTGTATCACTCTGCTTTAATGCAATTTTTTAATATACAATGCATGACATTACGACTATTATCGCATTTTTGTTATATGTATACATATCTACGTGTTCATTAATGACACCTAGCAACCGTACACTCTGGTACGGCCAACGCACTAGGGGCTTACGTACCCACAATATGGTGTGAAAAGTCTGAACACTTTCACAAGTGCGACACCCCGAACTTATAGCATTATATGCATCATCTCTGAATCATGTCTTTGGTCAAATGTTGGGTTTGCCCGGCTCCTATGTTTTGGTACCTTACGTTCTGCTCCATCGGCTAAGGTAGCGCTAGGAGAACTACTGCGATTGTGCCCCGGTTCTGCCGGGCCGAGCACCTCAGTAGAGAAAGCTAAAATTAACTGTCATGATAAGGCAAGAGACTGGTTGCTGTTCGGTGAGGCTTTTCGAGTCCCTAAAGACTTATGCCACTTAGGGCGAGGGGCCGGCTCCGTCCGACTTACAGGCGTGTATCGCGCCCCGAATTCGGCCTTCCGAACACCAGGGGCTTCGTCGAAATTTAAAATTATAGAATTCTATGGCTAGGTGAGAGTGATAAAGCAATATTAGTCTGGTTGCCTTGTTCGTTGTGCTGAGCACCTCCCTCGAAGGACCCAAATATGGGAACAAGAGTGCTCAGGTTTATCCCGAACACCCCAGCACTAGCGGCATGGGGGCAGAAGCCGAGGACTAGCCATCTCTCAGATTGGATAAACAGCCAAACAGAAGGTAATATTTTAAATTCACACAAGCGTTGCATAGCGAATACGATACAAGTTTTCATACATACATGACAAAACGAGCAAGTCTCATTCAAATATTACATTTTGCAAACACTCATCCATGATAAGACGGGCTCCCGGCAGAACACCCTCGTAGTACATCTCGGGGTGGCGGTGCTCCTTACCCTCTGGCGGCCCCTCCTTGATCAGCTTCATGGCGTCTAGCTTGACCCACTGCGTTTTTACACGGGCGAAGGCCCGACGTGCACCTTCAATGCAGACGGATCGCTTGACGACCTCCAGCCGTGGGCAGGCATCCACAAGCCGCCTCACCAGGCCAAAGAAGCTGTTCGGAAGGGCGTCGCCAGGCCACAACCGGACTATGAAGCCCTTCATGGCCTGATCGGCCGCCTTATGTAGCTCGGCCAACTGCTTCAGCTGGTCGCTCATTGGCACCGGATGTTCGGCCTCAGCATACTGAGACCAGAACAACTTCTCCGTCGAGCTTCCGTCCTCGACCTAGTAGAACAGTGCGGCATCGGACACACTGCGGGGCAAATCTGCGAATGCTCCTGAAGAGCTCCGGATTCGGGTAAGTAATCGGTAATTCGCCTTTACATGCTTGCTTTGCATATAGAAAGCCTTACCCACCGCTATCTTCTTCATCGCGTCGATCTCCTGAAGGGCCTTCTGGGCCTCGGCCTTGGCACTCTTTGCGCTCTCACGGGCCGCGGCAAGCTCAGACTCTCTCGTCTTCAAGTCAAGCTCCAACGCCTCGTGCTTGGTCACAAGAGCCTGGAGCTCTTGCTGCACCTCGCCCACCTGAGCCTCGTGACTCTCTCGCTCAGTGTGCTCCTGGGCCGCCTTTTCTTCAGCCTGGGACAATGCTTGCTTCAGGGTCGCCACCTCGGTCGTGGCCCCTGGCAAACATACAATGATCCTGTCATTTAGCAATCGCGTCCTTTTTCTCATCTACAGACGGGGTATTACTTACCCTTGTTCTCCTCGAGCTGCCTCTTAGCAAGGCCGAGCTCTTTATGGGACCCCACGAGGGCCTGCTTCAGTACGGCGACCTCCGCAGTCAGTGCGGCGGACGCCAGCAGCGAAGCCTGCATACGCATATTGACATACTTATATTAGACTCCTACAATATTATTTGATCCTCTGTTCGGCTTTTCTTTGTGAACACCGAACAAAGCATCAGGGGCTACTGTCTATGCGGTAATATTTCTACTACATTTTAAAACACCTACCTCGAAGCCTGTTAGAAGGCTAGTACAGGCTTCAGTCAATCCTCTCTTGGCGGACTGAACCTTCTGGATCACCGCACTCATGATAGTGCGGTGCTCCTCCTCGATGGAAGCGCTGCGGAGCGCTTCCAACATAGTGTCCGGCGCCTCTGGATGGACAGAGGTCACTGGCACAGGCGTCTCACCTCCCTTAGAAGGGGACCGCCTACCCGAGCTCGGAGCCGTTGGAGGGTCCGGCGCGGTGTTCGGCTGAGGGCCGAACTCGGAGCTCTCGGGGACCCCGTCCCCTCGGCTCCCGGAGTCCGGAAGGTCGCCTTGAGGCGCCTCCAGGACTGTCCCCCCTCGATCCGGTGCCTCTTGAGACAACACCTCGGTGTCGTCGGCTGGATGAGGGGAGGTGGCCATCGGGACTGGATCGCTATCCATGTCTGACGCGCCCAGGGAGCCGTCCGAGGATACCTCGATATTGGCTCGGGGCGGCCTGCACAATTGAGTTTGGCGTTAGGGAAAGCAATGCGACAAAGGAATCCTATGGGTTACTTTGGTATCCGAATACTTACGATCTCCCCTGGGGCTTGGCCCTGGGCAACCACTCGTCTTCACTTTCGTCGGCGGCGGTGGAGCTGTCCGGAAGGAGCGTCCTTCCCTTCTTGGACCCTCCGGCCTCCCCAGTTGGGGCGGCCTTCCTTTTCTTATCTCCCCCAGTCAGTGGGGGAGCCTCTTCTTCCTCTTCCTCGTCTTCACGGGAAGAGTGCGCCGCAGACTCGTCGGACGGTGAGTCCGATGACGCCTGGCGTCAGGAACTCATTCGAGCTCCCTTGGCCTTCTGGGTCTTCTCCGGCACCTTATAAGGGGCCGGAGTCAACATCTTCGCCAGAAGGGCGTCTGTAGGGCCTTCGAGCAAGGGAGACGGACAATCGATTTGTCCGGCCATCTTCTGCCAGTCCTGTTAATGGCACGAGATTTTAGATCCCGCATAGAATCAATCTATATAGAAAACAAGTATCCTGTGAAAGGTAAAACAACTTACCGCACTGGCGTGGCGCTTCGCGTTGAATCCGTGATCCTCAGTAATGGGGGGAGGGACCGCGACGCCCTTGAATAGCACCCTCCAGGCATCTTCATGAGTCGTGTCGAAGAGCCTGTTCAGAGTTCGGTGCTGCGCCGGATTGAACTCCCACAAGGTAAACTCCCATTGTTGGCACGGGAGTATCCGGCGAACGAGCATAACCTGGACTATGTTGACAAGCTTGAGCTTCTTATCCACCATGTTCTGAATACATGACTGGAGTCCGGTCAGCTCTTTTGAATTACCCCAGGACAGGCCCTTCTCTTTCCAGGAGGTGAGCCGCATGGGGATGCCAGATCGGAACTCGGGGGCCGCTACCCATGCGGGGTCACGCGGCTCGGTGATATAGAACCACCCCGATTGCCACCCCTTTATGGTGTCCACGAAGGTGCCCTCGAGCCATGTGATGTTGGGCATCTTGCCCACCATGGCGCCTCCGCACTCCGTCTGGCGGCCGCTCACTACCTTCGGCTTGACATTGAAGGTCTTCAGCCATAAGCCAAAGTGGGGCTTGATGCGGAGGAAGGCCTCGCACACGACGATGAACGCCGAGATGTTGAGGATGAAGTTTAGGGCCAGATCGTGGAAATCGAGGCCGTAATAAAACATGAGCCCCCAGACGAAGGGATGGATAGGGAATCCCAGTCCGCGGAGGAAATGGGTGAGGAATACCACCCTTTCATGGGGCTCGGGGGTGGGGATGAGCTGTCCCTCATCTGGGAACCGGTGCGCGATGTCGTCGTGCAGGTATCCGACTCTCCTCAGTTTCTTGACGTCTCCCTCTGTGACGGAGGAGACCATCCACTTGCCTCCCGCTCCGGACATGGTTGGAGAAGGTTGAGATGGAAGTGAGGACTTGGGCGCTAGAGCTCGAGTATGCGGGAGCGGATGAGCAGAGGAGGAAGAAGGCATGGATAGAAAGGTGAATCCTTATCCCTTTATATGGGCGGACAAAATTAAACGTCCCCACTTGCCTAGTAAAACTCGCTTATCCCCCAAGTGCCGCAATTGATGGCGCGGTTGGGTACCCACGCCCGTATTGATGAGAATCCTGTAATAAGGGGACACGATATCTGCTTTGACAAGACATGTCGAAAAACTGCCTCGCGTTATGTGCGGTGCTCGCTAAAAGAAACGGTTCGAATATTCACCGGGCCATGACATGACGTCATGCTGTCAAAACAAGCCAGCAAATTAGATCTGCGAAAAAATATTATTCTCTCTACGGTGAAATGTGGGACTTATTTTGCAGGGTCGGACACTATCCTCGTATTCAACTTCTTCTGTAATGTATTCGGAGAAGGAACCCGCATTGCAATGCCGAAGACAACTGCGCGCCGGACTCGTCATCGTTGAAGCCTGGTTCAGGGGCTACTGAGGGAGTCCTGGATTAGGGGGTCTCCGGACAGCCGGACTATCTCCATTAGCCGGACTGTTAGACTATGAAGATACAAGATTGAAGACTTTGTCTCGTGTCCGGATGGGACTCTACTTGGCATGGAAGGCAAGCTAGGCAATGCGTATATGGATATCTCCTCCTTTGTAACCGACCTTGTGTAACCTTAACCCTCTCCGGTGTCTATATAAACCGAAGGGTTTTAGTCCGTAGGACAACAATCACAACATACAATCATACCGTAGGCTAGCTTCTAGGGTTTAGCCTCTCTGATCTCGTGGTAGATCTACTCTTGTAACACCCATATCTTCAATATTAATCAAGCAGGACGTAGGGTTTTACCTCCATCAATAGGGCCCGAACCTGGGTAAAACTTCGTGTCCCTTGCCTCCTGTTACCATCCGGCCTAGACGCACAGTTCGGGACCCCCTACCCGAGATCCGCCGGTTTTGACACCGACAGCACCCCAAGGAAATATTCAAGGACAACCAAGAGCCTAAGCTTGGGACGCCCCGGAAGGCATCCCCTCTTTCGTCTTCGTTCATCGGTAACTTTACTTGGAGCTATATTTTTATTCGCCACATGATATGTGTTTTGCTTGGAGCATCATTTTATTTTATTTAGTTTTGCTTGCTGTTTGAATAAAATACCAAGATCTGAAATTATTAAATGTTAGAGAGTCTTCATATAGTTGCATAATTATTCTAGTACTCATTGATCTTCACTTATATCTTTCGGAGTAGTTTGTCTTTTGCTCTAGTGCTTCACTTATATATTTTTAGAGCACGGCGGTAGTTTTATTTTGAAGAAATAGATGAACTCTCATGCTTCACTTATATTATTTTGAGAGTATTAAATAGCATGGTAATTTTATTAAATAATCCTAATATGCTAGGCATCCAAGAATAGTAAAAACTTTCATATAGAGTGCATTGAATACTAAGAGAAGTTTGATGCTTGATGATTGTTTTGAGATATAGAGGTAATAATATCAAAGTCGTGCTAGTTGAGTAGTTGTGAATTTGAGAAATGCTTGTGTTGAAGTTTGCAAGTCCCGTAGCATGCACATATGGTAAACGTTATGTAACAAATTTGAAACATGAGGTGTTATTTGATTGTCCTCCTTATGAGTGGCAGTCGGGGACGAGCGATGGTCTTTTCCTACCAATCTATCCCCCTAGGAGCATGCGCGTAGTGCCGAGGTTTTTGATGACTTCTAGATTTTTGCAATAAGTATGTGAGTTCTTTATGACTAATGTTGAGTCCATGGATTATATGCTCTCTCACCCTTCCATCCTTGCTAGCCTCTTCGGTACCATGCATAGCCCTTTCTCACATTGAGGGTTGGTGTAAACTTCGCCGATGCATCCAAACCCCGTGATATGATACGCTCTTTCACACATAAACCTCCTTATATCTTCCTCAAAACATACACCATACCTACCTATTATGGCATTTCCATAGCCATTCCGAGATATATTGCCATGCAACTTTCCACCATTCCGTTCATCATGACACATTCATCATTGTCATATTGCTTAGCATAATCATGTAGTTGACATGGTTTTTGTGGCAAAGCCACCGTTCATAATTATTTCATACATGTCACTCTTGGTCCATTGCATATCTCGGTACACCGCCGGAGGCATTCATATAGAGTCATGTTTTGTTCTAGTATCGAGTTGTAATCATTGAGTTGTAAATAAATAGAAGTCTGATGATCATCATTTTCTAGAGCATTGTCCCAAGTGAGGAATAAAAAAAAGAGAAGAGAAAGGTCATAAAAAAGAGAAGGCCCAAAAAAAGAGAAGGCCCAAAAAAAGAGAAAGGCCATAAAAAAGAGAAGGCCCAAAAAAATAAAAAAAATGAGAGAAAAAGAGAGAAGGGACAATGCTACTATCCTTTGCCACACTTGTGCTTCAAAGTAGCACCATAATCTTCATGATAGAGAGTCTCTTGTTTTGTCACTTTCATATACTAGTGGGGAATTTTCATTATATAACTTGGCTTGTATATTCCAACAATGGGCCTCCTCAAGTGTCCTAGGTCTTCGTGAGCAAGCAAGTTGGATGCACACCCACTTAGTTTCTTTTGTTGAGCTTTCATACATTTATAGCTCTAGTGCATCCGTTGCATGGCAATCCCTACTCCTTGCATTAACATCAATCGGTGGGCATCTCCATACCCCATTGATTAGCCTCGTTGATGTGAGACTTTCTCCTTTTTGTCTTCTCCACATAACCCCCCTCATCATATTCAATTCCACCCATAGTGCTATGTCCATGGCTCGCGCTCATATATTGCGTGAAACTTTATAGGTTTGAGATTACTAAAGTATGAAACGATTGCTTGGTTTGTCATCGGGGTTGTGCATGATGAGACCATTCTTGTGTGACGAAAATGGAGCATGACTAAACTATATGATTTTGTAGGGATGAACTTTCTTTGGCCATGTTATTTTGAGAAGACATAATTGCTTAGTTAGTATGCTTGAAGTATTATTACTTTATGTCAATATGAACTTTTATCTTGAATCTTTCGGATCTGAATATTCATGCCACAATTAAGAAGAATTACATTGAAATTATGCCAAGTAGCACTCCGCATCAAAAATTCTGTTTTTATCATTTACCTACTCGAGGACGAGCAGGAATTAAGCTTGGGGATGCTGATACGTCTCCAATGTATCTATAATTTTTGATTGCTCTATGCTATATTATCTACTGTTTTGGATGTTTATGGGCTTTATTATACACTTTTATATCATTTTTTGGACTAACCTATTAACCCAGAGCCCAGTGCTAGTTTCTGTTTTTACCCTGTTTTAGGGTTTCGAAGAAAAGGAAAATCAAACGGAGTCCAATTGACCTGAAACTTTATGGAACTCATTTTTGGAAGGAAAGAAGCCCAGAAGACCTGGAGTGCACGTCAGGGGACCTTCAAGGAGGCCACGAGGTAGGGGGCGTGCCCACCCCCTGGGCGCGCCCTCCACCCTCGTGGGCCCCTCGTGGCCCCCCTGACGTACTTCTTCTGCCTATATATCTCCATATACCCTAAAAACATCAGGGAGCACAATAGATTGGGAGTTCCGCCGCCAGAAGCCTCCATAGCCACCGAAAGCCAATCTAGACCCATTTCGGCACTCTGCCGGAGGGGGCAATTGTTGGGGATCGTAGCAGAAAACAAAAAAATTTCCTACGTTTCACCAAGACCAATCTATGGAGTCAACTAGCAATGAGAGGAGAGTGCATCTACATACCCTTGTAGATCGCGAGCGGAAGCGTTCAAGAGAACGGGGATGATGGAGTCGTACTCGCCGTGATCCAAATCACCGATGACCAAGTGCCGAACGGACGGCACCTCCGCGTTCAACACACGTACGGAGCGGATGACGTCTCCTCCTTCTTGATCCAGCAAGGGGGAAGGAGAGGTTGATGAAGATACAGTAGCACGACGGCATGGTGGTGGATGCAGCAGTGATTGCAGCAGGTCTTCGCTGAGCTTCTGCGAGAGGGAGAGGTGTAGCAGGGGAGAGGGAGGCGCCAAGGCTTGAGGTGCGGCTGCCCTCCCTCCCCCCTTTATATAGGCCCCCTAGGGGGGTGCGCCGGCCCTAGGAGATGGGATCTCCTAGGGGGGGCCAAGGGGTGGAGTACCCCCCAAGGCAAGTGGAGGCGCCCCCTCCCCTAGGGTTCCCAACCCTAGGCGCATGGGGGGCCCAAGGGGGGGGCGCACCAGCCCACTATGGGTGTTCCCCTCCCCACTTCAGCCCATGGGGCCCTCCGGGATGGGTGGCCCACCCGGTGGACCCCGGGACCCATCCGATGGTCCCGGTACAATATCGGTGACCCCGAAACTTTCCCGATGGCCGAAACTACACTTCCTATATATAATTCTTCACCTCCGGACAATTCCAGAACTCCTCGTGACGTCCAGGATCTCATCCAGGACTCCGAACAACTTTTGGATTATTGCATACTCATATCTATACAACCCTAGCGTCACCGAACCTTAAGTGTGTAGACCCTACGGGTTCGGGAGACAAGCAGACATGACCGAGACGACTCTCTGGTCAATAACCAACAGCGGGATCTAGATACCCATGTTGGCTCCCACATGCTCCTCGATGATCTCATCGGATGAACCATGATGTCGAGGACCTAATCAATCCCGTACTCAATTCCCTCTGTCAATCGGTACGTTACTTGCCCGAGACTCGATCATCGGTATCCCAATACCTTGTTCAGTCTCGTTACCGGAAAGTCACTTTACTCGTACCGTAATGCATGATCCCGTGATCAACCACTTGATCACATTGAGCTCATTATGATGATGCATTACCGAGTGGACCCAGAGATACGTCTCCGTCATATGGAGTGACAAATCCCAGTCTCGATTCGTGCCAACCCAACAGACACTTTCGGAGATACCTGTAATGTAACTTTATAGTCACCCAGTTACGTTGTGATGTTTGGCACACCCAAGGCACTCCTACGGTATCCAGGAGTTGCACAATCTCATGGTCTAAGGAAATGATACTTGACATCCAGAAAAGCTACAACAAACGAACTACACGATCTTTGTGCTATGCTTAGGTTTGGGTCTTGTCCATCACATCATTCTCCTAATGATGTGATCCCGTTATCAATGACATCCCCATGTCCATAGCCAGGAAACCATGACTATCTGTTGATTAACGAGCTAGTCAACTAGAGGCTCACTAGGGACACATTGTGGTCTATGTATTCACATATGTATTACGATTTCCGGATAATACAATTATAGCATGAATAATAGACAATTATCATGAACAAGGAAATATAATAATCATTCTATTATTGCCTCTAGGGCATATTTCCAATAGTCTCCCACTTGCACTAGAGTCAATCATCTAGTTACATTGTGATGAATCGAACACCCATGGAATTCTGGTGTTGATCATGTTTTGATCTAGGGAGAGGTTTAGTCAACGGATCTGCTACATTCAGGTCCGTATGTACTTTACAAATCTCTATGTCTCCATTTTGAACACTTCCACGAATGGAGTTGAAGCGACGCTTGATATGCCTGGTCTTCCTGTGAAACCTGGGCTCCTTGGCAAGGGCAATAGCTCCAGTGTTGTCACAGAAGAGAGTCATCGGGCCCGACGCATTGGGTATGACTCATAGGTCGGTAATGAACTCCTTCACCCAGACTGCTTCGTGTGCTGCCTCCGAGGCTGCCATGTACTCCGCTTCACATGTAGATCCCGCCACAACGCTTTGCTTGCAACTGCACCAGCTTACTGCCCCACCATTCAAAATATACACGTATCCGGTTTGTGACTTAGAGTCATCCAGATCTGTGTCGAAGCTAGCATCGACATAACCCTTTACGACGAGCTCTTCGTCACCTCCATAAACGAGAAACATTTCCTTAGTCCTTTTCAGGTACTTCAGGATATTTTTGACCGCTGTCCAGTGTTCCATGCCGGGATTGCTTTGGTACCTTCCTACCAAACTCACGGCAAGGTTTACATCAGGTCTAGTACATAGCATAGCATACATGATAGACTCTATGGCCGAGGCATAGGGGACGACACTCATCTTTTCTCTATCTTCTGTCGTGGTCGGGCATTGAGCCAAGCTCAATCTCGTACCTTGCAATACAGGCAAGAACCCCTTCTTTGACTGATCCATTTTGAACTTCTTCAATATCTTGTCAAGGTACGTACTCTGTGAAAGACCAATGAGGCGTCTCGATCTATCTCTATAGATCTTGATGCCTAATATATAAGCAGCTTCTCCAAGGTCCTTCATTGAAAAACACTTGTTCTAATAGGCCTTTATGCTTTCCAAGAATTCTATATCATTTCCCATCAACAGTATGTCATCCACATACAATATGAGAAATGCTACAGAGCTCCCACTCACTTTCTTGTAAATGCAGGCTTCTCCATAAGTCTGCATAAACCCAAACGCTTTGATCATCTCATCAAAGCGAATGTTCCAACTCCGAGATGCTTGCACTAGCCCATAAATTGAGCGTTGGAGCTTGCACACCTTGTCAGCATTCTTAGGATCGACAAAACCTTCCGGATGCATCATATACAATTCTTCCTTAAGGAAACCATTAAGGAATGCCGTTTTGACATCCATTTGCCATATCTCATAATCATAGAATGCGGCAATTGCTAACATGATTCGGACAGACTTCAGCTTCGCTACGGGTGAGAAAGTCTCATCGTAGTCAACCCCTTGAACTTGTCGATAACCCTTAGCGACAAGCCGAGCTTTATAGATGGTCACATTACCATCCGCGTCTATCTTCTACTTAAAGATCCATTTATTTTCTATGGCTCGCCGATCAACGGGCAAGTCAGTCAAAGTCCATACTTCGTTTTCATACATGGATCCTATCTCGGATTTCATGGCTTCCAGCCATTTGTCGGAATCCGGGCCCGCCATCGCTTCTTCATAGTTCGAAGGTTCACCGTTGTCTAACAACATGATTTCTAAGACAGGGTTGCCGTACCACTCTGGTGCCGAACGTGTCCTTGTGGACCTACGAAGTTCAGTAGCAACTTGATCAGAAGTTCCATGATCATCATCAACAACTTCCTCTCTATTCGGTGCAGGCACCTTAGGAACATTTTCTTGAGCTGCACCACTTATCGGTTCAAGAGGTAATACTTCATCAAGTTCTACCTTCCTCCCACTTATTTCTTTCGAGAGAAACTCTTTCTCTAGAAAGGACCCATTCTTGGCAACAAAGATCTTGCCTTCGGATCTGAGGTAGAAGGTATACCCAACAGTTTCTTTAGGGTATCCTATGAAGACGCATTTTTCCGACTTGGGTTCAAGCTTTTTAGGTTGAAGTTTCTTGACATAAGCATCGCATCCCCAAACTTTTAGAAACGACAGCTTAGGTTTCTTCCCAAACCATAATTCATATGGTGTCGTCTCAACGGATTTCGACGGAGCCCTATTTAAAGTGAATGTGGCAGTCTCTAGCATAGCCCCAAAATGATAGCGGTAAATCGGTAAGAGACATCATAGATCGCACCATATCTAATAGAGTGCGATTACGACGTTCGGACACACCATTACGCTGAGGTGTTCCAGGCGGAGTGAGTTGTGAAACTATTCCACATTTTCTTAAGTGTCTGCCAAATTCGTGATTCAAGTATTCTCCCCCATGATCTGATCGCAAGAACTTGATTTTCCTGTCACGTTGATTCTCAACCTCACTCTGAAATTCCTTGAACTTGTCAAAGGTCTCAGACTTGTGTTTCATTAAGTAGACATACCCATATCTACTCAAGTCATCAGTGAGGGTGAGAACATAACGATATCCACCGCGAGCCTCAACACTCATTGGACCGCACACATCAGTATGTATGATTTCCAATAAGTTGGTTGCTTGCTCCATTGTTCCTGAGAATGGAGTCTTGGTCATTTTACCCATGAGGCATGGTTCGCACGTGTCAAATGATTCGTAATCAAGAGACTCTAAAAGTCCATCTGCATGGAGCTTCTTCATGCGTTTGACACCTATGTGACCAAGGCGGCAGTGCCACAAGTATGTGGGACTATCATTATCAACCTTACATCTTTTGGTATTCACACTATGAATATGTGTAGCATTACGCTCGAGATTCATTAAGAATAAACCATTCACCATCGGAGCATGACCATAAAACATATCTCTCATATAAATAGAACAACCATTATTCTTGGATTTAAATGAGTAGCCATCTCGTATTAAACGAGATCCTGATACAATGTTCATGCTCAAAGTTGGCACTAAATAACAATTATTGAGGTTTAAAACTAATCCCGTAGGTAAATGTAGAGGTAGCGTGCCGACGGCGATCACATCGACCTTGGAACCATTCCCGACGCGCATCGTCACCTCATCCATCGCCAGTCTCCGCTTATTCCGCAGCTCCTGCTTTGAGTTACAAATGTGAGCAACCGCACCGGTATCAAATACCCAGGAGCTACTACGAGTACTGGTAAGGTACACATCAATTACATGTATATCACAGATACCTTTTGTGATGCCGGCCTTCTTGTCCGCTAAGTATTTGGGGCAGTTCCGCTTCCAGTGACCACTTCCCTTGCAATAAAAGCACTTAGTCTCGGGCTTGGGTCCATTCTTTGGCATCTTCCCGACAGCTTGCTTACCGGGCGCGGCAACTCCCTTGCCGTCCTTCTTGAAGTTCTTCTTACCCTTGCCTTTCTTGAACTTAGTGGTTTTATTCACCATCAACACTTGATGTTCCTTTTTGACTTCTACCTCTACTGATTTCAGCATTGCAAATACTTCAGGAATGGTCTTTTCCATCCCCTGCATATTGAAGTTCATCACAAAGCTCTTGTATCTTGGTGGAAGCGACTGAAGGATTCTGTCAATGACCGCGTCATCCGGGAGGTTAACTCCCAGCTGAGTCAAGCGGTTATGCAACCCAGACATTTTGAGTATGTGCTCACTGACAGAACTATTTTCCTCCATCTTACAGCTGAAGAACTTGTCAGAGACTTCATATCTCTCGACCCAGGCATGAGCTTGGAAAACCATTTTCAGCTCTTCGAACATCTCATATGCTCCGTGTCGCTCAAAACGCTTTTGGAGCCCCGGTTCTAAGCTATAAAGCATGCCGCACTGAACGAGGGAGTAATCATCAGCATGTGTCTGCCAAGCGTTCATAACGTCTTGGTTCTGTGGGACGGGTGTGCCACCTAGCGGTGCTTCTAGGACATAATCTTTCTTGGTAGCTATGAGGATGATCCTCAGGTTCCCGACCCAGTCCGTATAGTTGCTGCCATCGTCTTTCAGCTTGGTTTTCTCTAGGAACACGTTGAAGTTGAGGACAACGTTGGCCATTTGATCTACAAGACATATTGTAAAGATTTTAGACTAAGTTCATGCTAATTAAGTTCATCTAATCAAATTATTCAATGAACTCCCACTTAGATAGACATCCCTCCAGTCATCTAAGTATAACATGATCCGAGTTGACTAGGCCGTGTCCGATCATCACGTGAGACGGACTAGTCAACATCGGTGAACATCTTCATGTTGATCGTATCTTCTATACGACTGATGCTCGACCTTTCGGTCTTCTGTGTTCCGAGGCCATGTCTGTACATGCTAGGCTCGTCAAGTCAACCTAAGTGTATTGCGTGTGTAAATCTGTCTTACACCCGTTGTATGTGAACGTTGGAATCTATCACACCCGATCATCACGTGGTGCTTCGAAACAACGAACTGTCGCAACGGCGCACAGTTAGGGGGAACACTTTCTTGAAATTATTATGAGGGATCATCTTATTTACTACCGTCGTTCTAAGTAAACAAGATGCAAAAACATGATAAACATCACATGCAATCAAATAATAGTGACATGATATGGCCAATATCATATAGCTCCTTTGATCTCCATCTTGGGGCTCCATGATCATATTGTCACCGGCATGACACCATGATCCCCATCATCATGATCTCCATCATCGTTTCTCCATGAAGTTGCTCGCCAACTATTACTTCTACTACTATGGCTAATGCTTTAGCAATAAAGTAAAGTAATTACATGACGTTTATGTTGACACGCAGGTCATAAATAAATAAAGACAACTCCTATGGCTCCTGCCGGTTGTCATACTCATCGACATGCAAGTCGTGATCCCTATTACAAGAACATGATCAATCTCATACATCACATATATCATTCATCATTCATCACAACTTTTGGCCATATCACATCACAAAACACTTGCTGCAAAAACAAGTTAGACGTCCTCTAATTGTTGTTGCAAGTTTTTACGTGGCTGCTATAGGTTTCTAGCAAGAACATTTCTTACCTACGCCAAAACCACAACGTGAATTGCCAATTTCTATTTACCCTTCATAAGGACCCTGTTCATCGAATCCGATCCGACTAAAGTGGGAGAGACAGACACCCGCCAGCCACCTTATGCAACTAGTGCATGTCAATCGGTGGAACCGGTCTCACGTAAGCGTACGTGTAAGGTTGGTCTGGGCCGCTTCATCCCACGATGCCGCCGAATCAAGATAAGACTAGTAACGGCAAGCAAATTGACAATATCGACGCCCACAACTACTTTGTGTTCTACTCGTGCATAGTAACTACGCATAGACCTAGCTCTGATACCACTGTTGGGGATTGTAGCAGAAAACAAAAAAATTTCCTACGTTTCACCAATATCAATCTATGGAGTCAACTAGCAACGAGAGGAGAGTGCATCTACATACCCTTCTAGATCGTGAGTGGAAGCGTTCAAGAGAACGGGGATGATGGAGTCGTACTCGCCGTGATCCAAATCACCGATGACCAAGTGCCGAACGGACGGCACCTCCGCGTTAAACACACGTACGGAGCGGATGACGTCTCCTCCTTCTTGATCCAGCAAGGGGGAAGGAGAGGTTGATGAAGATCCAGCAGCACGACGGTGTGGTGGTGGATGCAGCAGTGATCGCAGCAGGGCTTTGCCGAGCTTCTGCGAGAGGGAGAGGTGTAGCAGGGGAGAGGGAGGTGCCAAGGCTTGAGGTGCGGCTGCCCTCCCTCCCCCCCTTTATATAGGCCCCCTAGGGGGGTGCGCCGGCCCTAGGAGATGGGATCTCCTAGGGGGCGGCGGCCAAGGGGTGGAGTACCCCCCAAGGCAAGTGGAGGCGCCCCTCCCCTAGGGTTCCCAACCCTAGGCGCATGGGGGGCCCAAGGGGGGGAGGGCGCACCAGCCCACTATGGGATGGTTCCCCTCCCCACTTCAGCCCATGGGACCCTCCGGGATGGGTGGCCCCACCCGGTGGACCCCCGGGACCCATCCGGTGGTCCCGGTACAATATCGGTGACCCCGAAACTTTCCCGATGGCCAAAAGTACACTTCCTATATATAATTCTTCACCTCCGGACAATTCCGGAACTCCTCGTGACGTCCAGGATCTCATCCGGGACTCCGAACAACTTTCGGATTACTGCATACTCATATCTATACAACCCTAGCGTCACCGAACCTTAAGTGTGTAGACCCTACGGGTTCGGGAGACAAGCAGACATAACCGAGATGACTCTCTGGTCAATAACCAACAGCGGGATCTGGATACCCATGTTGGCTCCCACATGCTCCTCGATGATCTCATCGGATGAACCACGATGTCGAGGACCTAATCAACCCCGTACTCAATTCCCTTTGTTAATCGGTACGTTACTTGCCCGAGACTCGATCGTCGGTATCCCAATACCTTGTTCAGTCTCGTTACCGGCAAGTCACTTTACTCGTACCGTAATGCATGATCCCGTGATCAACCAGTTGATCACATTGAGCTCATTATGATGATGCATTACCGAGTAGGCCCAGAGATACCTCTCCGTCATACGGAGTGACAAATCCCAGTCTCGATTCGTGCCAACCCAACAGACACTTTCGGAGATACCTGTAATGTACCTTTATAGTCACCCAGTTACGTTGTGACGTTTGGCACACCCAAGGCACTCCTACAGTATCCGGGAGTTGCACAATCTCATGGTCTAAGGAAATGATACTTGACATCCAGAAAAGCTACAGCAAACGAACTACACGATCTTTGTGATATGCTTAGGTTTGGGTCTTGTCCATCACATCATTCTCCTAATGATGTGATCCCGTTATCAATGACATCCCCATGTCCATAGCCAGGAAACCATGACTATCTGTTGATTAACGAGCTAGTCAACTAGAGGCTCACTAGGGACACATTGTGGTCTATGTATTCACACATGTATTATGATTTCCGGATAATACAATTATAGCATGAATAATAGACAATTATCATGAACAAGGAAATATAATAATCATTTTATTATTGCCTCTAGTGCATATTTCCAACAGCAATCCCTCTCCAGTGGCCATCTTCATCATCCCGGTGCTCTCCATGACGAGGAGGGAGTAGTTCTCCCTCGGGGCTGAGGGTATGTACCAGTAGCTATGTGTTTGATCTCTCTCTCGTGTTCTTGAGGTGATACGATCTTGATGTATTGCGAGCTTTGCTATTATAGTTGGATCCTATGATGTTTCTTCCCCCCTCTACTCTCTTGTAATGGATTGAGTTTCCCCTTTGAAGTTATCTTATCGGATAGAGTCTTTAAAGATTTGAGAACATTTGATGTATGTCTTGCCGTGCGTATCTATGGTGACAATGGGATACCACGTGATTCACTTGATATATGTTTTGGTGATCAACTTGCGGGTTCCGCCCATGAACCTATGCATAGGGGTTGGCACACGTTTTCGTCGTGATTCTTCGGTAGAAACTTTGGGGCACTCTTTGAGGTCCTTTGTGTTGGTTGAATAGATGAATCTGAGATTGTGTGATGCATATCGTATAATCATACCCATTGATACTTGAGGTGACATTGGAGTATCTAGGCGACATTATGGTTTTGGTTGATTTGTGTCTTAAGGTGTTATTCTAGTACGAACTCTAGGGATGTTTGTGACACTTATAGGAATAGCCCAACGGATTGATTGGAAAGAATAACTTTGATGTGGTTTCGTACCCTACCATAATCTCTTCGTTTGTTCTCCGCTATTAGTGACTTTGGAGTGACTCTTTGTTGCATGTTGAGGGATAGTTATGTGATCCAATTATGTTAGTATTGTTGAGAGGACTTGCACTAGTGAAAGTATGAACCCTAGGCCTTGTTTCCTAGCATTGCAATACCGTTTACGCTCACTTTTATCATTAGTTACCTTGCTGTTTTTACAAATTTCAGATTACAAATACCTTTATCTACTATCCATATACCACCTGTATCACCCTCTCTTCACCGAACTAGTGCACCTATACAATTTACCATTGTATTGGGTGTGTTGGGGACACAAGAGACTCTTTGTTATTTGGTTGCAGGGTTGTTTGAGAGAGACCATCTTCATCCTATGCCTCCTACGGATTGATAAACCTTAGGTCATCCACTTGAGGGAAATTTGCTACTGTCCTACAAACATCTGCACTTGGAGGCCCAACAACGTCTACAAGAAGAAGGTTGTGTAGTAGACATCAATATCGATGATTATCCAAGGCCCGAAGCAACCTGGAAATGACATTGACATTTACTTTCAGCTACTGGTAGAAGAACTGCCGACAGTGTGGATAGATGCGCCTGCTGTAAAATGTTATGATGCTTACATAAAGGAGATTTTCGATCTACACGCGATGCTGGTGCACACCATTCAAGATATGTCGGCATTAGGCAACACATCGGGGCATAAAACAAGGTGAGATGTAGGGTGTGTCACATGCATGGATAGGACTGTAGGAAATATGCCCTAGAGGCAATAATAAAGTTATTATTTATTTCCTTATATCATGATAAATGTTTATTATTCATGCTAGAATTGTATTGACCGGAAACTTAGTACATGTGTGAATACATAGACAAACAGAATGCCACTAGTTTGCCTCTACTTGACTAGCTCGTTGAATCAATGATGGTTATGTTTCCTAACCATAGACATGAGTTGTCATTTGATTAACGGGATCACATCATTAGAGAATGATGTGATTGATTTGACCCATCCGTTAGCTTAGCACTATGATCGTTTAGTTTGTTGCTATTGCTTTCTCCATAACTTATACATGTTCCTATGACTATGAGATCATGCAACTCCCGAATACCGGAGGAAAACTTTGTGTGCTACCAAATGTCACAACGTAACTGGGTGATTATAAAGGTGCTCTACAGGTGTCTCCAATGGTGTTTGTTGAGTTGGCATAGATCGAGATTAGGATTTGTCACTCCAAGTATCGGAGAGGTATCTCTAGGCCCTCTCGGTAATGCACATCACTATAAGCCTTGCAAGCATTGTGACTAATGAGTTAGTTGCGGGATGATGCATTACGAAACGAGTAAGGACTTGCCGGTAACGAGATTGAACTAGGTATTGAGATACCGACGATCGAATCTCAGACAAGTAACATACCGATGACAAAGGGAACAACGTATGTTGTTATGCGGTTTGACCGATAAAGATCTTCGTAGAATATGTAGGAACCAATATGAGCATCCAGGTTCCGCTATTGGTTATTGACCGGAAGTGAGTCTCGATCATGTCTACATAGTTCTCGAACCCGTAGGGTCTGCATGCTTAGCGTTCGGTGACGATCGGTATTATGAGTTTATGTGTTTGGATGAACCGAAGGTTGTTCGGAGTCCCGGATGTGATCACGGGCATGACAAGGAGTCTCGAAATGGTCTAGACATAAAGATCAATATATTGGAAGCCTATGTTTAAACATCAGAATGGTTCCGAGTGGTTCGGGCATTTTTCTGGAGTACTGGGAGGTTACCGGAACCCCTCGGGAGAAGTTATGGGCCTTATGGGCCATAAGAAGGAAGCACACCAGGGCTGGTGTGCCCCCCTTGGGCAGGAGGCCGAATTGGAATAGGTTTGGGGGGGGGGGGCTGTCGGTGTCAAAACTGGCGGATCTTGGGTAGGGGGTCCCGAACTATGCGTCTAAGGTTGATGGTAACAGGAGACAGGGAACACGAAGTTTTACCCAGGTTCGGGCCCTCTTGATGGAGGTAATACCCTACGTCCTGCTTGATTGATATTGATGAATATGACTATTACAAGAGTTGATCTACCACAAGATCTTAATGGCTAAACCCTAGTAGTCTAGCCTGTATGACTAAGGTATTGAGTATGTCCTTTCCGGACTACACCCTCCGGTTTATATAGACACCGGGGGGATCTAGGGTTACATAGAGTCGGTTACATAAGATGGAATCTTCATAGTTGTTCGCCAAGCTTGCCTTCCACGCCAAGGAGAGTCTTATCCGGACACAAGTATAGTCTTCGGTCTTCATATCTTCACGGCCCATCAGTCCGGCCCATAGATAATAGGCCGGATGCCCGAGGACCCCTTAGTCCAGGACTCCCTCAGTAGCCCCTGAACCTGTCTTCAATGACAAGGTATCTGGCGCAGAGTGCTGTCTTCGGCATTGCAAGGCGGGTTCCTCCTTTCGAACTCCCGAATAGTCTTGATACGAATTGATCGTGTCCGGACCTGTAACACACACCGCACACAACTGCAGAGAGAATATAATAACACACAAGTCCAATCTGCTGACAACTTTAGTAATGCGACGTCACGCTTGTCCGGTCATAATTTCAAAACGTTTTTTCGCCCCACCTTTCGAGATGCGGTTGTCATTAGCACGTCTTGTCAAAGCAGAGATCGTGTCCCCTTATCACGGGATTCTCATCAATACGAGTGTGGGTAACCCAACCGTGCCATTTATACAGCCCTTGGGAGCACACGAATTTTAAGGCGAATGGGGGGCATTCGATATTCACCGTCCTTATAAGGATATAAGATTCCCCTGTCTTCTCCCACACTTTCTTCCTGCCCTCTCTGTTCTCGAGCTCCAATGCCCAAGTCCTTATTTGTTCCCATTCAAACAAACACCCAACCATGTCCTTATTCGGAGCCGGCGGCAAGTGGATGGCCTCCTCCGTTAAGAGGAAAGATATAGAGGAGCTCCGTGTCACATCCCTAGCTTCTGGTAATGCTCTAGGCTAGCTTCATGTGTGCATCATGTTTAAATTCTGAAACTTGAACTGAGGAAAATTGGAAGCCTCAAAACCCTAAATAAAAAGAAGGGCAAAAACCCTAAAAATCTCATTCATTGTTCCAAAATGCTCTTCTTAGATGTTTAATATTTTTGGCAAGGGTTTTGATCCAAACCAAAAATAATGAACATTTTAAAAGGATTTATTTTTGGGACTTTGAATTTAAATCATTAGCTATTTGAATTTGAATTATATTCATATAATTAGAATATAATTTCAAATATCCCTGAAATATTTTATGAGCTTTTGGAAAAGTCCATCTAGCAAAATAAAAATATTCAGAGGAGCTTTTGGCATTGTTTGAATTATTTTTAAATTCAAAACAGTGGCAAAAGAATTAAATAAAAATAAAACAAACAAAAAAATAAAACAGAGCAGAAGACTTACCTGGCGCTTACCTGTCCAGCCCAGCCGGCCCAGCTCCCCCACCTGGCCGGCCCAGCCCACCTCCTCCCCCTTGTCATCTTCCTCCTCGCGCCAGTAGGCGCAGGCGCGTGGCCAGAGCGCGCGCGCACGCGTCCGAGCCACCTCCTGCTTGCCGCCCCGCCCCGGATCGGCTAAGGATGCAACGACACCCCCCTGGAACCCCCTCGTTCGCTCCCTTGCCTCCCTGCTCTCTCCCTCTCACTCCCCTGCTCTTTTTCCCCTCATGGCCGAAGCCGCCATGGCCACTCCGCTGAGAAACACCGCGGCCAGCCACTCCCTCGCTCCCTCTCCGTGTTCCCGAGATCCGTATCGCCTCCGGCGTCATCCTCGCCAAACCAAGCATCACCGGAAGCCCTGCAATGCCGGCACCATCATCTTCTTCTTCCTCGGGCACCGAAGGCCGTCATCGTCAATTCGTCGCCGTCGTCGCTTCCCCGAGCTCGTTGACCATCTCGACGTGACCACTGTGAGCTCATGATCCGTTTCCCCCTATTACCGCACT
This sequence comes from Triticum dicoccoides, assembly GCF_002162155.2. Taxonomy (NCBI): domain Eukaryota; kingdom Viridiplantae; phylum Streptophyta; class Magnoliopsida; order Poales; family Poaceae; genus Triticum; species Triticum dicoccoides. The sequence continues at coordinate 467,688,221 of NC_041380.1, read as the reverse complement.
CGATAGCGCTCTATAGTCGCGTATGTCGCCGAGCCCGAAAGCTCGCCGCCGCCGGCCATGTCGCCGTCGTGGCTACAGACGCCGTAGCTCGTGCCTGGGCGCGTCATAGTACTCAGTTTGCTCCCAGGAGATGACCCCGACCACCAGCTGGACCTGCCATGCACCAGAACTCCGAACCCGCGCTCGCCTGAACTCCGGTCGCCGCCGCGGGCCCCGTTCCGGTGAGCTCGGGCCACCTCAGCCCCTGCCGTTTGCACAGATGGATGCGGGCGACTCCCAGCTCCACGTAGACGCCCTCATCCGCCCCTTTGGTCGCCGGAGATGCAAACCCGAGCGTCTCCGCCGCTCTGCTTGGTCGTCGGCGGCTAGCCGCCGGTGTGTCCGACGTGGCCGCGTGATTAGTGTTAATTACGGCCAGCTAACCCCCCCAGAGCCACTGACAGCCGGGCCCCACGGCCTAACCAACCGGCTAACTAAAATAGATTAGGGTTAATCTAATTGCAGTGGCCCCACGCGTCAGTTTTGACCGCGCTGACGTGGCCGTTGACTGGGCCCACATGTCAGCGACACAAACCAGTCTGTGACACTGACGTGTGGACCCCACTGGCCAGGTTTGACCTGGACCAGCCACGTTGACCTGCTGACGTCACTAATACGTCATGCTGACGCAGTATTTGTTTCTGGAATTAAAATAAATCAAAAATGATTTATAAATTTCAGATAATAACCAAAACTTCTAAAATTCATAGAAAATTAACCGTAACTCCAAATTAAATAATTTATATATGAAAAATTATCAGAAAAATTCAAGGAATCCATCTGTACCATTTTCATGCATGTTAGAACAACTTATAGATGCTGTTTAGCACAAATCAATTAAATGGCATTTAAATATCCACATATGGAGTTTGAATTTGAATCCTGGATTCAAACCAACTTCATTTAATCTGGTTTTAGTTGCATTAGCCCAAAACACATTCATTTTGCCATGTCATGATCATGCATCATATTGTGCATTGCATTGATTGTGTTCCCTTCTGTGTTGCCGGTATTTGTCCCCTCTCGATAGACGTGATACCGATGATGTGATCGTTGACACTGATGAAGACTCGTTATCTTCAGAAGTGCCAGGCAAGCAAAACCCCCTTGTTCATTCCGATAAAATCCCACTCTCTCGCTCCTGCTCTCTTTTACTGCATTAGGACAACAACGACATATTGGATACTTGATGCGGTAGCTGAACCCTTTATCCTTTGCATGACCTGTCATTGCCACAGTAAATAGATGAAACCCACTAGCATGAGTAGGAGTTGTTTGAGCCCTGATGTGCCTACTCATTCATGCTTGTTTGTCATGCCTGCTACTGCTTAGAGTTGAGTCAGGTCTGATTCATCGGGGATGAATCAGAGGCGTGTGAACATGTCCTACTATGTGTGAGCTAAGTGTGTGAACACGATTTGGTAAAGGTAGCGGTGAGAGGCCATGTAGGAGTACATGGTGGGTTGTCTCATTGCAGCCGTCTTCAGGAACCGAGTTCTGTGTTTGTGATCCATGACTAGTTACTACCACACATTGGGTTCCGGTAACTCGACCCCTCTCGACTTATTAATCAACATGATCTCTGTCCAGGAGTTGCAACTAGTTTCTGGTGTTTGTAGGTAGTGTTAGTAGTCTACCAAGTGGCACCCGGTACAGGTGGGCTTGGGACAGACTAGGCACAGTGGCACGGTGTACCAAGTGGCACCCGGATGGTGGGCTTGGGAACCCTGCTCACATCGTTTGGGGCCGTGAGTGACACCCCGGCCGGATCTCCTTGCGGATGGAACCCGAATAGGCGATAAACCTGGACTAGAGACTTGTTCGGTTAGTCAGGTCGTGGCCGACTCCCTCGCCCGGCTTCCGCTTGAAGGTTGCCGAGGTACATGACGTGTACAGGGTGGTAAGTGGCGGGAGCGTGTGTGAAGAAGTACACCCCTGCAGGGTTAACATCATCTATTCGAATAGCCGGATTCCTCGGATATGGAAACTTGGACCCCTTGCATAGTTCATAGACAAGTGAAAGTGGATACTCTAAAATACGCAAGATAAGCGTGAGTGCTATGGATGGCGTTCTCGTAGGGAGACGGGAGCGGATCCATAGTGGTGTATTGATATGGTGAATATGTGGACTCGTGTGCGCCACCTCAAAAGAGTTACTTGCAGTCGTAGTTCAGGATAGCCACCGAGTCAAAGCTGGCTTGCTGCAGTTAAACCCCACCATCCCCTTTGTTGATAATGATGCATATGTAGATAGTTCTGATGTAAGTCTTGCTGGGTACATTTGTACTCACGTTTGCCCATTTTATGTTTTTGCAGAGAGACTTCAGTCTCACTAGTAATTCCGCGTGGTCTTCGACGTTTAGCTTGTTACCTCAGCTACGATCTTGTGCCCTCGGCAGGATCTGGTAGATAGTCAGGCTTCTCAGCCTTTTTCATTTATAGTTGTCTGTACTCAGACATGTTAAGCTTCCGCATGTGCTTTGACTTGTATGCTCTGATTGTTGGGTCATGAGACTCATGTTTGTAATATCTCGCTCCTCGGAGCCTATTGAATAATTACTTGAGTTGTAGAGTCATGTTGTGATGCCATGTTGTATCTGCACATATCGAGCATATTGTGTGTATGTTGTTGAAATGCTTGGTATGTGTGGGATCTGACTATCTAGTTGTTTATCTTTAGTAGCCTCTCTTACCAGGAAATGTCTCCTAGTGTTTCCACCGAGCCATGGTAGCTTGCTACTGCTCCGGAACACTTAGGCTGGCCGGCATGTGTCCTTCTTCGTTCCTGTGTCTGTCCCTTCGGGGAAATGTCACGCGATGAATACCGGAGTCCTGTTAGCCCGCTACAGCCCGGTTCACCGGAGTCCTGCTAGCCCAGTGCTACAGCCTGGATTCACTCGTTGATGACCGACACGTTCGATGATGGGTCATGGATGCCTGTCCCTGTAAGTCTGTGCCACTTTGGGTTTACGACTAGCCATGTCAGCCCGGGCTCCTTATCATATGGGTGCTAGCGACACCGTCATATATGTGTGCCAAAAGGCGCAAACGGTCCCGGGCTAAGGTAAGGCGACACCCGTGGGAATACCGTGCGTGAGGCCGCAAAGTGATATGAGGTGTTACATGCTAGATCGATGTGGCATCGAGTCGGGGTCCTGACAGCGCTGGTATCAGAGCTTGACTGCCTGTAGGATTACCAAGCCAAACTGGTCGAAGTTGAGTCTAGAAATTCTTTAGTTATGTAAGGGAATTGATTGTGGGATGGAACGTAAGGCTCTTTTTACTCCTTATACCTCATGGCCTTCTGATCTGAGTCATCATCTTCTCTTCTACGGGGATTAAGAACTAGGCTATCTCTTCTTTCTATCAGGATCACGTGTCACTAATCTGTAGACTTATAAGATTGTTGGATTTAAGTCTCAGTTCAGTTCCTACTACTTCCGTATGTTAATTGTTGATCTCGAAACCTTGATATTGTGCTTCTGAGTGGTGATGCCACCATTTTTATGAATGTCTCAAATCTTTTCTGAGCATTTACAGCCGTTATGCTGTCCGAGTCATCCCAGGTTTCTAAGTAGTCTGATGCATTTGCAAATCCTTTCTTCCCGTTTCAATGTTTCCATGGGCCAGATTAACCACACTAATCAGTGAGTTGAGGTACTCCGTTACCTTGACATATATGTTGGAGATATTATTATGACCCTAGGTGTCTTAGGGGATCATCTAGTGGTCTAGCCATGATCTGTGTTCCCAGTGTGAGATTCTGGCCTTTATTCTCGAAAGCATCCTGTGATGCTACTTAGTAGTAGGTATTCTACTCCTGGGTTTTGAACCCGAGATTCACCCTACCTACATCATGTTGATAGTGTTGCTAGTTCCTTTAGGATATTAGTAACCTTGCGATAATCCTCGAGGTTCATGATACATCCTTTTTTCCAATTACCATGAACCATTCTTGGCAGAAGTTCTTCTGAACCAAAAGATGACAACAAGAGTGCTCTCGATGAGTTCTCCATGCTATATGGTGACTCTGCCAGCTCAACCTTTCTGCATGGGTTATCCGGAAGAAACCTGTTGAACCTGGTTCGACATACTAATCTATGCATCCACAACTCAAAAAGTTATATGTTCCTTTGAGTTGTCCCTCTTTAGTTGTCCACTGACCTTCGTCTATCAATTGATAGTCAAGAGTATGCATGCGTTCGTTTATCGATGCCTATTACTCTTGTGGTCCGTCAAGCCATTCTATCGCGGAATGACTAGGAGAAACAAACTCCAGTACCTCTTCCATATCCAGGATTGGGTCAAAGAAGTTGTGCTCCGCAGAACAAATTGCTAATCCAGCTTTTGCTCTGTTCTACCTTGGAGTATTACCATCTTTATATCGGGATTGTTATAGGAATTGCACACCATCCTATGAACTCTTGGTACAGTGATACTTCTTACCATCATTGTTCATTCCTCGGTTCCTGTGTTATTGTAACCGGAATGCCGACAAATGAATCATGGTGTGTGAAATCAATACTGCTAGCAACTCTGTTGCTTGGTAGTTAAAGGATAATAACCTCATTCTTAGCATGTTGGTTTTTGAATCATCCTTCTAAGACTGATCGTGCTACCTAGTCCTTATTTCGGTGCACCCTTCGATTGATGAGTTAGGATCTTGTCAAGTCCTCACTCATTTGATCATATCGTCTTACCCTCAAAAGCGAGATTGTTCTCGAGCTTAGTAACATAGGTTCATGATATTTCGAATATCTTCTCGGAAGTATTACCAGGTTGTCACCTAGCCGCTATGTTGATTTCGTGATCAAGATGGTCTATTGTAAACCACCCTTTCTCCAAGAATCCGTGTTGGATACCCCTGAGCTAGTTGGTTAAGCTAAACGACAACTTGGAGAGTTGGAAGATAAAAGCTTGCCTGACTTAGCTCGTTCCAAAGGGATATTCTTGTGTAGTGTGTGTTGAAGAAAGATGATATCTTCATTGATTGGTCCCTGTGATCAGTTGCTGGACCTATTGTCTTATCAATCCCTTGATTTGAGTGTGGGCTATCGCCAAATCAAATCAGTACCAACGATGCTCGTAATGTTGTCTTACTCGTGGTTGATCCCTCGAGCATACACCATTACATCTTTGGTCTGACCAATGCTATCACCGTGTTCACATGATGGTGGAAGTCCAGTGATATGGAAATTCCGATGAGTTGCTGTTGAGCCCATCAGTAGCATTTTGTCTTCCCCCATGAATCATGTTGAACATCAACCTAGTGTTGAAAACTTGTGTAAGCATTTCTTCGTGTTTCGTTCATGAAGCATATGTTTGGATGAAAGTAGTGACTTCCCCTAATTCATGTGCATCTGATGCAAGTTGCCGCCATGAATTCAAGGAAGATTGTTTTTTTCCTTGGAATCATCCCAAATCAGTCATGCACACGTGCGAAGTATTCTGTGGTCTGGAGACTTGCAACCTTCATTCCATATGTGTCCCGAGCACACCAAGCCACTGATTGATTTGTTCAAGGAGAAGAAGTTCCTTCATAAGAGCTAATCATATGACTTATGCAAGGACTTCGTTATCCACGGTGATGGTTCCCAACCAGAACTCGGTAGTGTTTTATTGTAAGACTACCACGTGGTCATGCTTGCCTAGGACATCGTGTTCACATGTTTGTAGCAGAACCAGCTCATGTTTTGGAGCTTACTATCGTAGTTCATTCCCCGAGAATCTCGCAGCGTCATCTCGTCGATTTGTGTTGCAAACTTTCGTTTTTTTTCTTAGACTCGATGAGTCTGGAATATCCTGACACCAACCAGGTCTGAATCTCAGGCAGATATGATGGTTGGAACATTTCCCAAAGAACTATAATATCGATCCCTTGGAAACCGGTAAAGTGGATGTCGTGGCCAACACACCCAGCCGGAAGACCTGTTATTATAATATCTTGATTGAGGAAGTTGGCCACCTCCCCATAGGGATTTCGTAGGATTTACTCCCTAGTTGCCCTATGGATTTCTGTGTTCCGAAGTCCGACCTTTTTACTTGATGTTCTAGATATCAAACCATATCTATGAATGGGTACACCAGCACATCAAGGAGAACATTAGAAGCGGAGTGCTAAATGTCTCTCGGTCGATCATCCAGATTCTATCTCCTTGGCCCCGTCAAGGGTGAAATCTGAGAAGGTGTTATCTTCCTTTGCATCTGCATCATCCATCATCATTCATCATGGTAGCAAGTTGTGTTGCCAGGATCCTTGACACGGATATTGGTAGAATCTTGATGATTGTGGAAATGCTCAAGTTCTTGAGAGCACGCACAAGCGCTACGTGTTATCATCGGCACTAACTGGATTCCTCTCAGTTTCCTCGGCAATGCTATGACCTTTTCAAACAGTGAATTCACTCTCTATTGTTGGGTTCTTCCCCAGTTACCAGAATCATTCCCATTATTTGCATTTTGTTCCCAGCTTGCACCGCCAATGTGCCATTCTACCATGGGTCTCTCCCATTTCCGGTGATAAGCAAAAATCATCTATTGTGTTGTCTTCAACAAGGTAATCCACATCATCCAAGTTTGAGTATGCCATTCTACCGAACCCCTCTAAATGATCGATTATGATTTGCCTTAAGCTGGTATAAAGAGTTTCAATGATCTCTGAATCAAAGGTAATTCTTTTTGCCACTTAAGGGGAGATATCTACGAGTCACGGTTCCGAAGGTGTCTCGTTGTGGTATCATGGCAACTCAACTCCTCGCTACGTTGACAACCGTTCACCACCTTCTTAGGTGTGGAATCGTTGTCTACCTAGTGAACCTTCGTCATCTGTTCCACTCCATTTCTCTAGAGGTGTGCTTCGTCTCTCAGCTCGAGAGATGTTGCTATGTCACATTCCGTGAGTTAATCCTGAGTTGTTCGACCTTCGAGAAGACCGATTCTTCTAGAGTTTTCCTTCCCTCTTCTTGTCATGTTAGTTGGAGTTCTCAGGGAAAGACTTCAAGACAATGATGGTGATCGAATCAACGTTCCTATGAAGTGCAACCTGGATCGTGAAGATTGTACTAGTTGCGTTCCCCCTTCACCTTACCCTACGCTTGAATCTCGGGACGAGATTTTTGTTTAGTGGGGGTGAGTTGTCACATCCCTAGCTTCTGGTAATGCTCTAGGCTAGCTTCATGTGTGCATCATGTTTAAATTCTGAAACTTGAACTGAGGAAAATTGGAAGCCTCAAAACCCTAAATAAAAAGAAGGGCAAAAATCCTAAAAATCTCATTCATTGTTCCAAAATGCTCTTCTTAGATGTTTAATATTTTTGGCAAGGGTTTTGATCCAAACCAAAAATAATGAACATTTTAAAAGGATTTATTTTTGGGACTTTGAATTTAAATCATTAGCTATTTGAATTTGAATTATATTCATATAATTAGAATATAATTTCAAATATCCCTGAAATATTTTATGAGCTTTTGGAAAAGTCCATCTAGCAAAATAAAAATATTCAGAGGAGCTTTTGGCATTGTTTGAATTATTTTTAAATTCAAAACAGTGGCAAAAGAATTAAATAAAAATAAAACAACCAGAAAAATAAAACAGAGCAGAAGACTTACCTGGCGCTTACCTGTCCAGCCCAGCCGGCCCAGCTCCCCCACCTGGCCGGCCTAGCCCACCTCCTCCCCCTTGTCATCTTCCTCCTCGCGCCAGTAGGCGCAGGCGCGTGGCCGGAGCGCGCGCGCACGCGCCCGAGCCACCTCCTGCTTGCCGCCCCGCCCCGGATCGGCTAAGGATGCCACGACACCCCCCTGGAACCCCCTCGTTCGCTCCCTTGCCTCCCTGCTCTCTCCCTCTCACTCCCCTGCTCTTTTTCCCCTCATGGCCGAAGCCGCCATGGCCACTCCGCTGAGAAACACCGCGGCCAGCCACTCCCTCGCTCCCTCTCCGTGTTCCCAAGATCCGTATCGCCTCCGGCGTCATCCTCGCCAAACCAAGCATCACCGGAAGTCCTGCAATGCCGGCGCCATCATCTTCTTCTTCCTCGGGCACCGAAGGCCGTCATCGTCGATTCGTCGCCGTCGTCGCTTCCCCGAGCTCGTTGACCATCTCGACGTGACCACTGTGAGCTCATGATCCGTTTCCCCCTATTACCGCACTCGATAGCGCTCTATAGTCGCGTATGTCGCCGAGCCCGAAAGCTCGCCGCCGCCGGCCATGTCGCCGTCGTGGCTACAGACGCCGTAGCTCGTGCCTGGGCGCGTCATAGTACTCGGTTTGCTCCCAGGAGATGACCCCGACCACCAGCTGGACCTGCCATGCACCAGAACTCCGAACCCGCGCTCGCCCGAACTCCGGTCGCCGCCGCGGGCCCCGTTCCGGTGAGCTCGGGCCACCTCAGCCCCTGCCGTTTGCACAGATGGATGTGGGCGACTCCCAGCTCCACGTAGACGCCCTCATCCGCCCCTTTGGTCGCCGGAGATGCAAACCCGAGCGTCTCCGCCGCTCTGCTTGGTCGTCGGCGGCTAGCCGCCGGTGTGTCCGACGTGGCCGCGTGATTAGTGTTAATTACGGCCAGCTAACCCCCCAGAGCCACTGACAGCCGGGCCCCACGGCCTAACCAACCGGCTAACTAAAATAGATTAGGGTTAATCTAATTGCAGTGGCCCCACACGTCAGTTTTGACCGCGCTGACGTGGCCGTTGACTGGGCCCACATGTCAGCGACACAAACCAGTCTGTGACACTGACGTGTGGACCCCACTGGCCAGGTTTGACCTGGACCAGCCACGTTGACCTGCTGACGTCACTAATACGTCATGCTGACGCAGTATTTGTTTCTGGAATTAAAATAAATCAAAAATGATTTATAAATTTCAGATAATAACCAAAACTTCTAAAATTCATAGAAAATTAACCGTGACTCCAAATTAAATAATTTATATATGAAAAATTATCAGAAAAATTCAAGGAATCCATCTGTACCATTTTCATGCATGTTAGAACAACTTATAGATGCTGTTTAGCACAAATCAATTAAATGGCATTTAAATATCCACATATGGAGTTTGAATTTGAATCCTGGATTCAAACCAACTTCATTTAATCTGGTTTTAGTTGCATTAGCCCAAAACACATTCATTTTGCCATGTCATGATCATGCATCATATTGTGCATTGCATTGATTGTGTTCCCTTCTGTGTTGCCGGTATTTGTCCCCTCTCGATAGACGTGATACCGATGATGTGATCGTTGACACTGATGAAGACTCAATGTTATCTTCAGAAGTGCCAGGCAAGCAAAACCCCCTTGTTCATTCCGATAAAATCCCACTCTCTCGCCCCTGCTCTCTTTTACTGCATTAGGACAACAACGACATATTTGATACTTGCTGCGGTAGCTGAACCCTTTATCCTTTGCATGACCTGTCATTGCCACAGTAAATAGATGAAACCCACTAGCATGAGTAGGAGTTGTTTGAGCCCTGATGTGCCTACTCATTCATGCTTGTTTGTCATGCCTGCTACTGCTTAGAGTTGAGTCAGGTCTGATTCATCGGGGATGAATCAGAGGCGTGTGAACATGTCCTACTATGTGTGAGCTAAGTGTGTGAACACGATTTGGTAAAGGTAGCGGTGAGAGGCCATGTAGGAGTACATGGTGGGTTGTCTCATTGCAGCCGTCTTCAGGAACCGAGTTCTGTGTTTGTGATCCATGACCAGTTACTACCACACATTGGGTTCCGGTAACTCGACCCCTCTCGACTTATTAATCAACATGATCTCTGTCCAGGAGTTGCAACTAGTTTCTGGTGTTTGTAGGTAGTGTTAGTAGTCTACCAAGTGGCACCCGGTACAGGTGGGCTTGGGACAGACTAGGCACAGTGGCACGGTGTACCAAGTGGCACCCGGATGGTGGGCTTGGGAACCCTGCTCACATCGTTTGGGGCCGTGAGCGACACCCCGGCCGGATCTCCTTGCGGATGGAACCCGAATAGGCGATAAACCTGGACTAGAGACTTGTTCGGTTAGTCAGGTCGTGGCCGACTCCCTCGCCCGGCTTCCGCTTGAAGGTTGCCGAGGTACATGACGTGTATAGGGCGATAAGTGGCGAAAGCGTGTGTGAAGAAGTACACCCCTGCAGGGTTAACATCATCTATTCGAATAGCCGGATTCCTCGGATATGGAAACTTGGACCCCTTGCATAGTTCATAGACAAGTGAAAGTGGATACTCTAAAATACGCAAGATAAGCGTGAGTGCTATGGATGGCGTTCTCGTAGGGAGACGGGAGCGGATCCATAGTGGTGTATTGATATGGTGAATATGTGGACTCGTGTGCGCCACCTCAAAAGAGTTACTTGCAGTCGTAGTTCAGGATAGCCACCGAGTCAAAGCTGGCTTGCTGCAGTTAAACCCCACCATCCCCTTTGTTGATAATGATGCATATGTAGATAGTTCTGATGTAAGTCTTGCTGGGTACATTTGTACTCACGTTTGCCCATTTTATGTTTTTGCAGAGAGACTTCAGTCTCACTAGTAATTCCGCGTGGTCTTCGACGTTTAGCTTGTTACCTCAGCTACGATCTTGTGCCCTCGGCAGGATCTGGTAGATAGTCAGGCTTCTCAGCCTTTTTCATTTATAGTTGTCTGTACTCAGACATGTTAAGCTTCCGCATGTGCTTTGACTTGTATGCTCTGATTGTTGGGTCATGAGACTCATGTTTGTAATATCTCGCTCCTCGGAGCCTATTGAATAATTACTTGAGTTGTAGAGTCATGTTGTGATGCCATGTTGTATCTGCACATATCGAGCATATTGTGTGTATGTTGTTGAAATGCTTGGTATGTGTGGGATCTGACTATCTAGTTGTTTATCTTTAGTAGCCTCTCTTACCGGGAAATGTCTCCTAGTGTTTCCACCGAGCCATGGTAGCTTGCTACTGCTCCGGAACACTTAGGCTGGCCGGCATGTGTCCTTCTTCGTTCCTGTGTCTGTCCCTTCGGGGAAATGTCACGCGATGAATACCGGAGTCCTGTTAGCCCGCTACAGCCCTGTGCCTTATGAGGTGCTAGAGAAGAAGACCAAGAAGGCAGCCAAGGGGACCAGGAGTGGCCTTCGTTGAAAGGATACTTCGGACCTGTCATCCGAAGACAAGACTGACCCTTCGGTTGCCGAAGACGACGACGAGGTGGAGGAATAAGACAACTCCCCCCCTGAGGGGGGAAGGAAGAAAAGGGTGGCCTCCACGAACCTGGAGGAAAAGGCACTCAAGAGGGGGAAGGGCTCCCTCGCGGATAACTCCACGTGGGATGTCGATAGCAGTCCGGAACGAATGCCCCAGACCAAGCCTCATGCCGCTTCGTAAGTATCAAAGACCTTATGCTCGTCCAAATGTATGGCCCTTCCCCTTTGCCATATTAATATGTTTAATTTATGATATTGCAGTCCGTCCCGCGACAGTCCTCAACGATCCTCAATAGAGGGCTCGTTAGACTCAAAGGAGATGGCTAGCATGTCGCCGCCACCTGCTCACTCTACCTCGCCCAAAGGCAATGACGAGGTGGTGTCCCAAAGGGCCTTTCTCAACCAAGGGGAGGCTCCGGAGATCGTCAGGGCGGCGTCCAAGGATGACTCCATGGCCGCCGGACACATGGGAAAAAAATCCCCCATGGGGACTGATGGTGGGGGCCGAGTTCCATTCGACCCTCAGCCGGATATCATTCCGGAGACCTGCACGGCTCTGAAGTCCGAGGAACGGCCTTCCCCGGAAGGAGGGGGTGTGCCTGTTCCGCCGGTGACCTCTGTCCGACCAGAGGCGTCGGATGATCTGCTGGAAGCACTGCGAGGTGCTTCCATTGTAGATGAACACCGCGTCCTTATGGGTACGGTGATCAAAAAGGTTCAGTCTGCCAAAAGCAGGCTGACCGAAGCCTGCACTAGCCTTTTAACAGGCTTTGAGGTAATAATAATTGTAGAAAGAATATCACAGCGTAGACAGTAGCCCCTGATGCTCTGTTCGGTGTTCGGGAAGAAAAGCCGAACAGAGGATCAAAACAATTTTCGCAGGAGTCTAACATGTGATGTCTACGTGAATAAGCAGGCGTTGCTGCTGGCTGCTGCCGCTGCTGGCTGCTGCCGCTCATACCACGGAGGTCTCCGAACTGAGGCGGAGCCTAGAGCGGGCTGAGGAAGAGCTCAGCCTTGTGAAGAAGCAGCTGGAGGACAACCAAGGTATGCAATAATCTGTGCTTGTATGTTAGGAAGGATGAATACTTCGAGCTGACTAAAGTGTCATGGGCTATGTTAGGGGCCACGACCAAGGTGGCGGCCCTCAAGAAGGCATTAGCCGAGGCCGAGGACAAAGCGGCCAAGGAACATGCTGTACGCGAAAAGCACGAGGCCCGGGTCAGCGAGGTTCAGCAAGAGCTTCAGGATGCCGTCAAGAAATACGAGTCCCTGGAGCGTGATTCTAAGATGCAAGCATCCGAACTTGCAAATGCCCGCCAGAGCGCATAGGAGGCTCGAGCCGAGGCCTAGAGCGCCCTTCAGGAACTTCAGGCGGCTAAGAAGATTGCGGCGGGTAAGGCTTTCATTATGCAAAGCAAGTCTGTGAAGGAAACGCTCCTTTTACTTACCCGAATTTGGTGCTCTATAGGGGCATTTACAGATTTGCCGTGCAGCATATCCGATGCTGCTGAATTCTATCGAGCCGAGGAAGGGAGTTCGACGGAGAAGCTGTTCTGGTCCCAATATCTTGGACCAGAACATCTGGTATCCTTTAGCGACCAGTTGAAACAGTTGGTCGAGCTGCACAAGGCGGCCGAGCTGGCCATGAGGGGTCTTGTATTGTAGCCATGCAGTGCGGGCAGGACATTATTTTCGAGTGAATACACTCGTATCTTGTCTTGTATGATGACAACAAATCCGCTTTGTAATACCATTTTTATTATGTTTTACTTTTATCCTCCTGTGTGGCCGTGTTGTATGAAATCTGAGGGTTGGCCAGTCGTTGGCTTCTGCCCTCACATAGGTAGTATGGAGGTGTTCAGGATGGTATCTAAAAAATCTTGATCCAATTATATGGTCCTTGAAGGAGTTGTTTAGCGCAACGAACCAGGCAACCAGACTATACAACTTGAACGCCCTCACTTAGCCATAGGAGTTTTATAATAAAACATAAGCACAGCCCCAGGTATACGAACCAGGGTGCTATCAGCGTCTGATCGGGAAGTACCGATCCTTCGCGTAATGCGGAAAAATCTCCAACGAGTTGAGACCTCCGAACAGCTGACCGCCTCTCGCCACATCATGACAGTCAGTTTTCGGCTTTCTCTACTGAGGTGCTCATCCGGTTTAGACCAGGGCACAATCACAGTAGTTCTCCCTTTACTACCCTAGCCGATGTAGTGAAATGTAGGATAGTAAACACAGGAGCCGGGCAACCCAACTATTGACCAAAGACATGATTCAGAGCCAATGCATATAATGCTAAATTCGGGATGCTGAACTATACTTACAAGAAGTGTTCGGACTTTTGCTGTCATAACGTGGGTTGCTATAAAGCCCCTGGCAAACATCAAAACGTACCAAAGTGTACGGGTGCTACCTGATGGGGTTATCCACAGGGAAACTGAAAAAATAACGAAAAGAGAGAAAGAAAACAGAAAAGATGTAAAGGTAAAAAGCTGGGGTCCTACAACTCCAGCTACAAACTATTTTCATTGTAATGTAATTAGTACGTCAAGGCGCATTGATACAAGTAGTGCAATAAGCAACAAGCTATTTAACATGCCGAAACCAGGGAAGAGCTGCATGTGGGTCCTGGAAGACAGGTAGAGTTACCGTTAACGAAATCACCTAAAAAGTCCCCGTATGTCTGCGCTCCTAGCCATCTTGGTGTGTTTATCCTTCAAGAGAACCGATAACCATACCACCCAATGGGGTCTGTGGGATTAAAACCTGAAATAAAACAAGCAAAAGTGAAAGTATGTGTGTATCGGATGTCGGTTGAGCCGTGCCGTGGATCACAATCTAGCTATGCCTCCGTCGATGCCCATGGAATTTTGAGTGCGTAGTTATGTACGCGCGGCACATATGCCACCGCTTGATTGGGACTGAGACGGAGGCCGGATTGCTAGTCGAGCTCCTGACGAGCCGAGCTCTCCTGCCGCAGAGTAGTTCGGACCCTCTTAAGGGTGTCCGAGGGCTCGGCAGCCGAATGATGGTTCAGCTTGAGAAGGCCGCTTTGTACTTCTGCTGCTAGGGCAGCTATGTGCTCTTCTATACGGAGAGAGCGTTTCGTATTGCCATTGACTATTATGACGTTGCGTGGGCCTGACATCTTGAGCTTGAGATAAGCATAGTGTGGCACTGCGTTGAATCGAGCAAATGCAGTTCATCCAAGCAGTGCATGATAGCCGCTACGGAATGGGACGATATCAAAGACTAACTCCTCGCTTCGAAAGTTGTCCAGAGATCCGAAGACAACCTCTAATGTGATTGAGCCCATACAACGTGCCTCTACGCCTGTAATGACTCCTTTAAAGGTGGTCTTTGTGGGCTTGATCCTTCATGGGTTAATGCCCATTTTTCGCACTGTATCCTGATAGAGAAGATTGAGGCTGCTAACGCCGTCCATGAGGACACAAGTCAGGTGGAACCCATCAATTATTCGGTATAAGACCAGTGCGGCCGAGCCTCCGCGACGGACGCTGGTTAGGTGATCCCGGTGATCAAAGGTGATCGGGCATGACGACCGTGGATTGAATTTTGGGGCGACTAGCTCTATCGCGTAGACATCCCTGAGTGCACGCTTGCGCTCCCTCTTGGGGACGTGGGTAGCATATATCATGTTCACCATTTTGACCTGAGGGGGAAACTTCTTCTGTCCCCCTGTGTTCGGTTGTCGTGGCTCTTCGTCATCGTCCTTGCTTTGCGATCCCTTTTCCCTGTTCTCGGCGTTTAATTTGCTAGCCTGTTTGAAAACCCAGCACTCTCTATTTGTATGATTAGGAGGCTTGTCGGTGGGTGCCGTGAATCTGGCATGGACGTTCAAGTATGCGGTCCAAGCTGGATGGACCCGAATTGTTCTTTTGGAACGGCTTCTTCCGCTGACCGGACTTAGAGCCACTGAATCCGGCGTTGATCGCCGTATCCTCGGTGTTGTCACTATTGTTTTGGCGCTAGTATCTATTGCATCGAGACTTGTCTTTATTGCTTTTAACTTCAGGGGTGCCGGCATCGCTTGCATTGTTTTTGCTACGGGCCAACCAACTGTCCTCGCCCGCACAAAAGCGGGTCATGAGTGCCATGAGGGCTGCCATGTATTTTGGCTTTTCTTGGCCGAGGTGGCGAGCGAGCCATTCGTCGTGGATGCTATGCTTAAAAGCTGCTAGAGCTTCGGCGTCCGGACAATCGACCATTTTGTTCTTTTTAGTTAAGAACCTTGTCCAGAATTTCCTGGCGGACTCTCCGGGCTGTTGAACTATATGGCTTAAGTCATTAGCATCCGGAGGTCGAACATACGTACCTTGGAAGTTATCAAAGAAAGCCTCTTCCAAGTCCTCCCAGATGCCAATGGAATTTTTAGGCAGACTGTTTAGCCAATGCCGAGCTGGCCCTTTGAGTTTTAGAGGGAGGTATTTTATGGCGTGGAGGTCATCTTTGCAGGCCATATGGATGTAGAGAATGAAGTCCTCGATCCACACCGCGGGGTCCGTGGTTCCATCATATGATTCTATGTTCACGGGCTTGAATCCTTTGGGGAATTCATGATCCATGACCTCATTAGTGAAGCAATGAGGGTGTGCGGGGCCTCTATATCGAGCCGTATCATGAGGCAGCTCTGATAGAGTCCATCTGCGGTGTTTGGCCCCCGCATGACTGGGTTTCTCACGTCCGAATAGGTAGCCATGGTCACGTGTTGAGGCACGTCCTCGTGATCCGTAGATTGATCTTGTATGTCCTGCTTTATTGTTCAGGTTCTGCCGGAGGTCATATGTATGGTCGTGGGCTAATTTACCTCTGCCTGAGTGATGAGGCGGAGCAGGCTGGTGTTCGGCATGAGTTGCCATTTTGTCCCGACCACGTGGTGGTCGGTCGGCCGTATTGTGCGATGGTGGTATGTACTCCGGCGCCTCCTCGTCGAACTAAGGTAGCAATTTGCACTTTGGGTAGCTTTTGGTTGGGCGCTTGAGGCCATATTCTTCGGCTGCTAGGACATCAGTCCATTTATCATTGAGCAAATCTTGGTCAGCTTGAAGCTGCTGCTGCTTCTTTTTCAGGCTCCTTGCCATGGCTATTAGCTGGCGCATGAAGCGCTCCTGCTCAAGAGGTTCCTCGAGCATGATGAGATCTTTGATGCCGAGGCTCACCTCATCTTCGGAGAGCGGGGGGTAATTATCGTCCTCCGAATCTCCGTGCGTGGCCTATTTAACAGGGCTAACCTGCTCATCTTCCCGTTCATCTTGTTTGTTTGCTTTATCGATGGGGTCTTCGTTGTCTTCGGCACCTTCCAGAGTATCATCTTCTCCTGTGCCGGTGTTACTGTCTTTACTGCGGCGTGACTTAGAGCGGCGCCTCTGACGTTGGCGCTTGGACTGTATTTCAGAAGGTTTATCCTCAACTGGGTCTTCCTTCTCGTTGCCGCTTTTCTCCTTTGGTGCATCCACCATGTATATGTCATACGAGGAAGTGTCCGTCTAGCGTCTGGTGATCGGCGGGTTCTGGTCCTCTTCTTCTCCGGCATCATCATCCATACCGTCGATGTCCTCGGAGTCATAATCATGTTCGTCGGTCAAATCCTCGATCGTGGCTATAAAGTGGGTGGCGGGTGGGCAGTAAAATTCTCTATCGTCAGCCCCTAGTTCGAGTCGGATATAGTTTGGCTGAGAGTCCTCCGCCAAGGACGGGTTTTTAATGAGTTTAGCACATCGCCCAAAGGCGAGTGCTGGAAGATGTCTACAACGCTGAATTTGAAGATCGATAAATGATCAAGCTCGGCGTCCGCGGGCTCACGCGGTTCGAAACCTACGGCCGGAGACGAGTCCGGCATTCCGGTAGCATAGGCATCGCGTGAGACCAGGTCCATGTGCGGCTCCAATGTCGTGGAATCCGCGGCCTCCAAGGTGGGGGTTAATCCTCCCATCTTTGGATGGCGCGGCCTGCTCCCGCTCTAGGGCCAGAGCGGCTACAAGAGCGATCTCCTAGATGCGGCCCAATGACAGATTTAGGTCATGATCATTGGGGTGATCGGGAGCGGCCGCCAGGGTATCGAATCCGACGAAGATCAAGTCTCCACGGATGTCCGCGATGTAGTTTAAGCTCCCGAATCTGACCTAATGGCCAGGGGCGTAGCTTTCGATCTGCTCAAGATGGCCAAACGAGTTGGCCCGCAGTGCGAAGCCGCCGAACACGAAGATCTGTCCGGGGGGAAAGTTTCTCCACAAACAGCGTCATTATTGACGATTGAAGAGGCCATCAAACCTTTCAGCGACAACACAGAGGAACTCTCAATGAAAGCACCAATTTCGGTGTCAAAACCGGTGGATCTCGGGTAGGGGGTCCCGAACTATGCGTCTAAGGTTGATGGTAACAGGAGACAGGGAACACGAAGTTTTACCCAGGTTCGGGCCCTCTTGATGGAGGTAATACCCTACGTCCTGCTTGATTGATATTGATGAATATGAGTATTACAAGAGTTGATTTACCACGAGATCGTAATGGCTAAACCCTAGAAGTCTAGCCTGGATGACTAAGGTATTGAGTATGTCCTTTCTGGACTAGACCCTCCGGTTTATATAGACACCGGGGGGTCTAGGGTTACATAGAGTCGGTTACATAAGATGGAATCTTCATAGTTGTTCGCCCAGCTTGCCTTCCACGCCAAGGAGAGTCTTATCCGGACATGAGTACAGTCTTCGGTCTTCATATCTTCATGGCCCATCAGTCCGGCCCATAGATAACAGGCCGGACGCCGGAGGACCCCTTAGTCCATGACTCCCTCAGGCCCCCCTTTCCTTATCTCCTACTCCTCCTTCCCTTCCTCTCCTACTCCAACTAGGGAAGGGGGGGAATCCTACTCCCGATGGGAGTAGGACTCCCCTAGGGTGCGCCATAGAGAGGGCCGGCCCCTCCCCTCCTCCACTCCTTTATATACGGGGAGGGGGGCACCCCACGGACACACAAGTTGATTGTTCCAAGCCATGTGCGATGCCCCCCTCCACCATAATCCTCCTCGGTCATATCATAGCGGTGCTTAGGCGAAGCCCTGTTCCGGTAGCAACATCATCACCGTCATCACACCGTCGTGCTGACGAAGCTCTCCCTCGAAGCTCTACTAGATTGTGAGTTCGCGGGATGTCACCAAGACGAACGTGTGCAGATCGCGGAGGTGTCGTACCTTCAGTGCTGAGATCGGTTGATCGTGAAGACGTACGACTACATCATCCGTGTTGTTATAACGCTTCCGCTTACGGTCTACGAGGGTACATAGACGACACTCTTCCCTCTCGTTGCTATGCATCACCATGATCTTGCGTGTGCGTAGGATTTTTTTTTGAAATAACCGCGTTCCCCAATAGTGGCATTCGAGCCAGGTCTATGCGTAGATGTTATATGCACGAGTAGAACACAAAGGAGTTGTGGGCATGGGTATATACATATTGCTTGCCGTCACTAGTTGATTCTTGATTCGGCGGTATTGTTGGATGAAGCGGCCCAGACCGACATTACGCATACACTTACGCGAGACTAGTTCCACCGACGTGCTTCGCACACAGGTGGCTGGTGGGTGTCAAATTCTCCAACTTTAGTTGAATCGGATTTAATGAACAAGGTTCTTTCTGAAGATCAAAAATCAATCACTATACCACGTTGTGGTTTTTGATGCGCAGGTAAGAACGGTTCTTGCTCAGCCTGTAGCAGCCACATAAAACTAGTAACAACAAAGTAGAGGACGTCTAACTTGTTTTTGCAGGGCATGTTGTGATGTGATATGGTCAAGACATGATGCTAAATTTTATTGTATGAGATGATCATGTTTTGTAACATAGTTATCGGCAACTGGCAGGAGCCATATGGTTGTCGCTTTATTGTATGAAATGCAATCGCCATGTAATTGCTTTACTTTATCACTAAACGGTAGCGATAGTCGTAGAAGCAATAGTTGGCGAGACGACAACGATGCTTCGATGGAGATCAAGGTGTCAAGCCGGTGACGATGGTGATCATGATGGTGCTTTGGAGATGGAGATCAAAGGCACAAGATGATGATGGCCATATCATATCACTTATATTGATTGCATGTGATGTTTACCCTTTATGCATCTTATTTTGCTTAGTTCGATGGTAGCATTATAAGATGATCTCTCACTAAATTTCAAGGTATAAATGTTCTCCCTAAGTATGCACCATTGCTACAGTTCATCGTGCCGAGACACCACATGATGATCGGGTGTGATAAGCTCTACGTTCACATACAACGAGTGCAAGCCAGTTTTGCACACGCAGAGTACTCGGGTTAAACTTGACGAGCCTAGCATATGCAGATATGGACTTGGAACACTGAGACCGAAAGGTCGAGCGTGAATCATATAGTAGATATGATCAACATAGTCATGTTCACCATTCAAAACTACTCCATCTCACGTGATGATCGGACATAGTTTAGTTGATATGGATCACGTGATCACTTGGATGATTAGAGAGATGTCTATCTAAGTGGGAGTTCTTAAGTAATTTGATTAATTGAACTTTAATTTATCATGAAATTAGTCCTGATAGTTTTTGCATATCTATGTTGTAGATCAATAGCTCGCGTATAGCTCCCCTGTTTCATTTTTGATATGTTCCTAGAGAAAACTATGTTGAAAGATGTTAGTAGCAATGATGCGGACTGGCTCCATGATCTGAGGATTATCCTCATTGCTGCACAAAAGAATTATGTTCTTGATGCACCGCTAGGTGACAGACCTATTGCAGGAGAAGATGCACCCGTTATGAACGTTTGGCAAAGCTCGGTATTATGACTACATGATAGTTTAGTGCGCCATGCTTTACGGCTTAGAACTGGGACTTCAAAAATGTTTTGAACGCCGTGGAGCATATAAGATGTTCCAAGAGCTGAAATTGGTATTTTGGACTCATGCCCGGGTTGAGAGGTATGAGACCTGTGACAAGTACTTTGCCTACAAGATGGAGGAGAATAGCTCAACCAATGAGCATGTGCTCAGAATGTCTGAGTACTACAATTGCTTGAATCAAGTGGAAGTTAATCTTCCAGATATAATAGTGATTGACAGAGTTCTCTAGTCACTATCACCAAGTTACTGGAACTTTGTGATGAACTATAATATGCAAGGGATGACGAAAGTAATTCCCAAGCTCTTCGCGATGCTGAAATCAGCAAAGGTAAAAATCAAGAAAAGAATCAAGTGTTGATGGTTGACAAGACCACTAGTTTCAAGTAAAAGGGCAAGGGAAAGAAAGGGAACTTCAAGAAGAATGGCAAGCAAGTTGCCACTCCCATGAAGAAGCCCAAAGCTAGACCCAAGCTGAAACTAAGTGCTTCTACTGCAAAGGAAATGGTCACTGGAAGTGGAACTGCCCTAGATACTTGGCGGATAAGAAGGATGGGATACTGAACAAAAGTATATTGGATATACATGTTACTGATGTGTACTTTACTAGTGTTTATAGCAATCCCTCGGTATTTGATACTAGTTTAGTTGCTAAGAGTAGTAACTCGGAACGCGAGTTGAAAAATAAACATAGACTAGTTAAGGGCGAAGTAATGATGTGAGTTGGAAGTGATTCCAAGGTTGATAAGATCACCATCGCACACTCCCTTTACCTTCAGGATTAGTGTTGAACCTAAAATAAATGTTATTTGGTGTTTGCGTTGAGCATAATATGATTGGATCATGTTTATTGCAATACGGTTATTAATTTAAGACAAAGAATAATCGTTATTCTATTTACATAATAAATCCTTATGAGGTCATACACCTAAGGTGAATGGTTTATTGAATCTCAATCATAGTGATACACATATTCATAATGTTGAAGCCAAAAGATGCAAAGTTAATAATGATAGTGCAACTTATATGTGGCACTGTCGTTTAGGTCATATTGATGTAAAAGCATGAAGAAACTCCATGCTGATGGGCTTTTGGAGTCACTTGATTATGAATCATTTGATGCTTGCAAACCATGCCTCGTGGGCAAGATGACTAAAACTCCATTCTCCGGAACAATGGAGCAAGCAACTGACTTATTGGAAATAATACATACTGATGATGCAATCCGGTGAGTGTTGAGGCCCGTGGTGGGTATCGTTATTTTCTGACCTTCATAGATGATTTGGGCAGATATGGGTATATCTACTTGATGAAACATAAGTCTGAAACATTTGAAAAGTTCAAAGAATTTCAGAGTGAAGGAGAAAATCATCATAACAAGAAAATAAAGTTTCTGCGATCTGATCGTGGAGGAGAATATTTGAGTTACGAGTTTGGTCTTCAACTAAAACAACGTGGAATAGTTTCACAAATTCATGCCACCTGGAACACCACAGCATAATGGTGTGTCCGAATGTCATAACCATACTTTATTGGATATAGTGCAATATATGATGTCTCTTACCGATTTACCACTATCATTTTGGGGTTATGCATTAGAGACAGCTACATTCACATTAAATAGGTCACCATCTAATCCGTTGAGATGACACCGTATGAACTATGGTTTGGCTAGAAACCTAAGCTATAGTTTCTTAAAATTTAGGGTTGTGATGCTTATGTGAAAAAAATTCAGCCTGATAAGTTCAAACCCAAATCGGAAAAGTGCATCTTCATGGGATATCCAAAAGAAACTGTTGGGTACACCTTCTATCATAGATCCGAAAGGCACGATCTTTGTTGCTAAGAGTGGATCCTTTCTAGATAAGAAGTTTCTCTCAAAAGAAGTGAGTGGGAGGAATGTAGAACTTGATGAGGTAATTGTACCTTCTCTCGAATTGTAAAGTAGTTCATCACAGAAATTAGTTCTAGTGATTTCTATGCCAATTAGTAAGGAAGCTAATGATGATGATCATGAAACTTCAGATCAAGTTACTACGGAACCTCGTAGGACAACCAGAGTATGGTCCGCACCAGAGTGGTATGGTAATCCTTTCTGGAAGTCATGTTAATAGGCCGTGATGAACCTACGAACTATGAGCAAGCGATGATGAGCCCAGATTCCGCAAAATGGCTTGAGGCCATGAAATCTGAGATGGGATCCATGTATGAGAACAAAGTATGGACTTTGATTGACTTGCTCGATGATCAGTGAGTCATTGAGAATAAATGGATCTTCAAGAGGAAGACGGACGCTGATAGTAGTGTTACTATCTACAAAGCTCGAATTGTCGCAAAATGTTTTCAACAAGATCAAGGTGTTGACTACGATGAGATTTTGTCACTCATATCGATGCTTAAAAGTCTGTTCGAATCATGTTAGCAGTTGCCGCATTTTATGAAATTTGGCAAATGGATGTCAAAATTGCATTCCTTAATGGATTTCTTAAAGAAGAGTTGTATATGATGCAACCAGAAGGTTTTGTCAATCCTAAAGGTGCTAACGAAGTGAGCAAGCTCCAGCGATCCATTTATGGACTAGTGCAAGCATCTCGGAGTTGGAATATATGCTTTGATAAAGTGATCGAAGCATATGGTTTTATACAGACTTGCGGTGAAGCTTGTATTTACAAGAAAGTGAGTGGGAGCTCTGTAGCATTTCTGATATTATATGTGGATGACATATTCTTGATCGGAAATGATACTGAATTTCTGGATAGCATAAAAGGATACTTGAAGAAGAATTTTTCAAAGAAAGACCTCGGTGAAGCTGCTTACACATTGAGCATCAAGATCTATAGAGATAGATCAAGATGCTTGGTAAGATTTTTCAATGAGTACATACCTTGACAAGATTTTGAAGTAGTTCAAAATGCAACAATCAAAGAAGGAGTTCTTTCCTATGTCGCAAGGTGTGAAGTTGAGTAAAGACTCAAAACCTGACCACAGCAGAAAATAGAAAGAGAATGGAAAGTCATTCCCTATGCCTCAATCATAGGGTCTACAAAGTATGCTATGTTGTGTGCCAGTCCTATTGTATACCTTAACATGATTCTGGCAAGGGAGTACAATAGTGATCTAGGAGTAGATCACTGGACAACAGTCAAAATTATCCTTAGAGGACTAAGGAAATATTTCTTGGTTATGGAGGTGATAAAAGAGTTCGTCGTAAAGAGTTACGTCGATGCAAGCATTTTACATCGATCTAGATGACTCAAGTATCGATCTAGATACATGTTGAAAGTGGGAGCAATTATCTAGAGTAGCTTCGTGCAGAGTATTGTAGACATAGAAATTTGCAAAATACATACGGATCTGAATGTTGCAGACCCATAGACTAAACTTCTCCCACACGCAAAACATGACCACTCTTTGGGTGTTAATCACATAGCGATGTGAACTAGATTATTGACTCTAGTAAACCCTTTTGGTATTAGTCACATGGAGATGTGAACTAATCACATAAAGATGTGAACTATTGGTGTTAAATCACATAACGATGTGAACTAGATTATTAACTCTAGTGCAAGTGGGAGACTGTAGGAAATATGCCCTAGAGGCAATAATAAAGTTATTATTTATTTCGTTATATCATGATAAATGTTTATTATTCATGCTAGAATTGTATTAACCAGAAACTTAGTACATGTGTGAATACATAGACAAACATAATGTCACTAGTTTTCCTCTTCTTGACTAGCTCGTTGAATCAATGATGGTTGTGTTTCCTAACCATAGACATGAGTTGTCATTTGATTAACGGGATCACATCATTAGAGAATGATGTGATTGACTTGACCCATCCGTTAGCTTAGCACGATGATCGTTTAGTTTGTTGCTATTGCTTTCTCCATAACTTATACATGTTCCTATGACTATGAGATCATGCAACTCCCTAATACCAGAGGAACACTTTGTGTGCTACCAAACATCACAATGTAACTAGGTGATTATAAAGGTGCTCTATAGGTGTCTCCAATGGTGTTTGTTGAGTTGGCATAGACCGACATTAGGATTTGTCACTTCGAGTATCGGAGAGGTATCTTTGGGCCCTCTCGGTAATGCACATCACTATAAGCCTTACAAGCATTGTGACTAATGAGTTAGTTGCGGGATGATGCATTATGGAACGAGTAAAGAGACTTGCCAGTAACAAGATTGAACTAGGTATTGAGATACCGACGATCGAATCTCGGACAAGTAACATACCGATGACAAAGGGAACAACGTATGTTGTTATGTGGTTTGACTGATAAACATCTTCGTAGAATATGTAGTAACCAATATGAGCATCCAGGTTCCGCTATTGGTTATTGACCGGAAGTGAGTCTCGGTCATGTCTACATAGTTCTCGAACCCGTAGGGTCCGCACGCTTAACGTTCGATGATGATTGGTATTATGAGTTTATGTGTTTTGATGAACCGAAGGTTGTTCGGAGTCTCGGATGTGATCACAGGCATGACGAGGAGTCTTTAAATGGTCGAGACATAAAGATCGATATATTGGAAGCCTATGTTTGGACATCGGAATGGCTCCGAGTGGTTCTGGCATTTTTCCGGAGTACCGGGAGGTTACCGGACCCCCCGGGAGAAGTTATGGGCCTTATGGGCAGGTGCGCCCCCCTTGGGCAGGAAGCCGAATTGGAATAGATTTGGGGGGGGGGGGCTTTCCTTCTCTCCTACTCCTCCTTCCCTTCCTCTCCTACTCCAACTAGGGAAGGGGGGAATCCTACTCCCGATGGGAGTAGGACTCCCCTAGGGAGCGCCATAGAGAGGGTCGGCCCCTCCCCTCCTCCACTCCTTTATATACGGGAAGGGGGGCACCCCTTGGACACACAAGTTGATTGTTCCAAGCCGTGTGCGGTGCCCCCCTCCACCATAATCCACCTCGGTCATATCGTAGCGGTGCTTTGGCGAAGCCCTGTTCCGGTAGCAACATCATCATCGTCATCACGTCGTCGTGCACGAAGCTCTTTGTCGGTGTCAAAACTAGCGGATCTCGGGTAGGGGGTCCCGAATTGTGTGTCTAGGATCGATGGTAACAGGAGGTAGGGGACACGATATTTACCCAGGTTCGGGCCCTCTTAAGGGAGGTAATACCCTACGTCCTGTTTGATTGACATTGATGATATGAGTATTACAAGAGTTGATCTACCACGAGATCGTAGAGGCTAAAACCCTAGAAGCTAGCCTATGGTATGATTGTTGTATGTTTTTTGTGATCTATCGACTAGCCTGGCCTCGGTTTATATAATGCACCAGAGGCCTAGGATAACAAGAGTCCTAGCCGAATACGCCGGTGGGGAGGAGTCCTTGTCTTGATCACCAAGTCTTGTGGAATCTTCCATGTATGCGGCAGCTGTCCGGACTGGCCCATGAGTATACGGCCATGGGGGTCCTCGGCCCAATCTAACAGATCGGGAGATGACATGGTGAGTATCGCCTAGTCCAGGACACTGTCAGTAGCCCCGTGAACCGGTCTTCAAGTTAGGGACGCTCTTCGATTCTTCCGAACTGTTCTTCATCTTCGGTTGTCGGTCTTGAAAACTGGTTCAACAAATCTTCTCATCTTCGATCTTGAGGATCGCCGAAATGCATTCGACGAGTTTACACGTTGGGTATCCGAGGAGCCCCTTTGAGTTTCCGGCCTTTATCAATGCCTTGTTATTTTTATGCCACACCTCGGGTTTGAAGTTGTTCCCGGGAGGCAGTGTCCTCTTGCGTCCGAGCTCTAACGCTGGACTGCATTCGAGGTATCTTTTGCAGCAGAGCACCAATGCCGGACTGCTTCCGAGCTCCAACACCGAAATGTATCCGAGCTCCAACGCCGGACTGTGTCCAAGCTCCAACGTCGGACTATACCCAAGATGTCATAGATCATCTTGGTCCAAAAAAGTTGAAGGAGTTTAGCCGAACTTAATGCTGGAAATGCCCTCTATGGAGCCAGCCACTAGCGCCCGAGCTTTATGCCGGACTGCTTCCAAGGTGGTGCACCACCCCGACCGTGGGCCAATTTTTTGTCAATATTTTTGATTGGTGCAATTTATTCTCTGCCGAGATATATAGCCAGTAACCCTCAACGTGTGTATCGGTTTAAAACCCGAGATGCACTTGAAGGATGATGTAAGACCACTGATCCCAGTAGCCGCCGAGACTCAGGTTGATTTGCAAAATCGGCGCGAGGATCAAGTCCTAGCTCAGCAGAATACTTCGGGATACAAAAAGCGGCGTGCTCAGTCCTCGAGACTCAGGTTGGGTGTGGCCGACCAACTTGAGGATCATAATCTCCTCGGAAATTGTATTGCACTTAAAATTTTCTGCATTGGATAGGCAATGCAGTAGCCCCCGAGACACTGGTCGGGTGGCAACACCAGATTAGGGGATCGATGTGCTCCTTTAATATTTGTAAATAATAAGCCCAAAGCCCAGTAGCCCCTGAGCCTTAATGCGGGCACGGGTGGCCGAATTAAGGATCGATATCCATAGTACAATCACAAATTATGTGTAATGACTCTATGTATCCAAGTACTTTATGTCATTAATGCTCGGATCCGCATTGTACAAAACTTTGGTGACCGACCATCGGCTTGCACCTCCTCGGCCAGTAGCCGAGGAGTGTTTGTCCTACTTTATAAAGCCTTTATGAGGGCAAAGATTTATGACAAACAAGGCAATCTGGCCATATGGTTTTATAAACAAAGGTACGCAGAGAGATATGTTATATTACTGTTTAACATAAGAAATGTCTTCCAAAGAAAATAGTCCCGCTATCGGTTCCTTTCTTTGGGTTGTCATGATAAGCATGATCATGAAACCTCAGCTCTAATGTAAGAGCAAAATATCGAGGATTTAGTTTGGAAGGCCAGTTAATAGCCCCCGGTAGTGTTCAGCGACAGTCGAGGTCAAGCCGTAAACACTTCGGCCATTGTTATGAATGTCCCGTCATTTAACACCGTCATCGGATCGCTGACCAGTTTACGCTTATTGTGATAGTCAGTTTTTGGCTTTCTCCACTAAGGTGCTTAACCATGTGAGTTGGAAGCACAATCGCAGTGGTTCTCCCTTTGCACACCTAGCCGAACAAAGCGGAACGTAGGAGGCAAGCGCAGGAGCCGGGCAACCCAACTATTGACCGAAGACACAATTCGAAACCGATGCATATATAGCAATATCCGAGAATGTTTTTGCCGAATCTCTGAAGGTGTCCGGTGTTGCACTGCGAGACTTGTGCTGAAAACACACAAATAGTTTAAAAGTGCCATAAGCTTGGAAAAACAAAAAACGTCAGTAAAAACTTGACATCCGAACAAGATCAAGTGCTCGGTGCCAGTCCGAAAATTGGAAGAGAAAGAAAAAAAATGTGCTTCTGTCGTGTTTTGAGAACGACCAAGAAGAAAACACAATTACAGCTCACATATAAATTTTAAGAGCCCCCAAGTGACTTGGGTAAGAATTTTATGTATAATGATTGTATGTACCGAAGTACTTATATCATATTTGTGTTCACCCGAACTTTAAACGCGTCTTAACCGACCGTCGGCTTCTCCCTCTTCGGCCAAGGGCCAAAAAGTGTCATGTACTTCGCCTATCAAGAGTATCGACGGTGTTTCCGATGACCAGGCAATTAGGCCATAAGGCTGTAACAGACAAAGCACACTCAGGGAACTTATGCTATATTACTAACGAAGTGTAAGAAGCATCTTCGAAGAAAATAGTACCCCCACCAATACCTTTCTTTGATGCTCATTATTACTATGAGACTTGTGCAATAGATTTTTGGTACTCATGAGTTCCGTTGTGTGCCGACCATGATTGAAAACAGAAGAGCGCTAGCTTTCGGCTTCACCCAGTCTGAGGTCAGAGCTCGGATGACTCGGTCGTGACAAACAATCGGGAACGTAGGGGTAAGCACAGGAGCCAGGCAACCCAGCTTGCAAATCGCTTAGGTCAATATGGTGCATATTGTGGCGTAATACATGAACAAGGAACGAAGCCATACAAGTATAATCATATGCAAGAGGAAAAGCTCCATCAAGGGAGCCCCCAAGTAAACGGGGGATTTGAATTTGTGTGTCACAAACAAAGTTTTGACAAGGAGATTCTCTACAAGCAACTTTTTTTCAAAAAGGTATAATGCTTGGTCGAACCGAACACAAGTTAAAAATTTAAAACTTTGAGCATGAAGGCAACTTAGCTGGTTAATGTGTTCGGTATTGATGACGTGGCCCGAGCTTGATGCGGGACAAGGTTCCATCCCCCAAGCCGGTCCCAAGGTGGCGGAGCAAAGAGCTCAGCACTCCGAAGTGGTGACATAGCACAGTCAATGCGGGCCGACAGAGTGATGCCGAAGTCCCTGGCATGGGGTAATGAAGTGTTGACGAAGCCCCCCGTCCAGCCGAGGTGACGTGGTATGTCAGTACGCCGAGTTGACGATACTGCCCAACCCGGATCATTTTCCTGTGCACAAAAAATAGTGCAAACCGGAGATAATAGTAATAATAATAAATAAATAAAAATCATTGCATAATAAATAATTTATGCAAAGTGAGTAATAAAATAAATATGGCCTGGCGCCGAAGTCAATGTCGATGCAGGGCGTCGGCGTGATGCAGTAAAGGCGTGGCAAAGCCTGAATTCATAGGTCGGTCTGAGTTCCGGATGTGACGTTCGCCGGATCATGTACGGAAACTGACCGAACCACCATGCGACCGTCGTTAAGGCGGCCATATTTTGATAGACCTGTGTACATATGATGAACAAACCGGAGTAATAATTCCTTGGGAAAAATGAACCCGAACAGGCAAAAAATACTAGGATTAATAGCACCTAGTTTATTTGTTGTAGCAATCCGAAGAAAGGTGATTCCGAAAATTGGGAGTCGATCCGCACACCCATTGCCTGATGGGCTATAAAGCGACGGTATGGCGATGCTGGCAAAGGTTGGCTCGCCGAGGCAAAGCCCTCGGTCCAGCTAACATGACGGAGCTGGTCGGCTAGTGACGCTGAAGTCTCCGGAGTAGGTTGATGAAGAGATGGCGAAGCCCCCGGTCCAGTCGAGATGTCGAAGCCTCAATGTCAGCCGATGAGTCGAAGTAGGTCGGCGTGATGGACACTAGCTTGAAGAAGCAATAGTGCGGCCCTGCCGATGCAGGTCGTGACGTGGTCGATGCCGGCTTGATGAAGTGACCGTGCGGCGATGCCGGCATGCCCGCTCCATGTAATTTGTGGGGCGGCGATGTTGGTGATGACTTATCCTTCACGATGCCGGACTATTGTTCGGCTTGCCGAGATGATGATCCGAAGAAGTTGAGCCCGCCTCAACAAAGTGACGACGTGTCTAGCGCAGGTCGGCAACCTTGGAGCAATATTGCCGGACTGGTTTGACACCAGTATGATGGTGAAGATGACCTCAGGGGAGGCATACAAATTCATGGGCACGTGTTTAAAAACAACACACAATACCCTAGAAGAGAATTCCTCTAAAAAGGTTGTCCAATATCACGTTCATAAAGAAACATGAATTCGCGTCGGATCCGTACTCGCGCAGAAAACGGATCCGAAAATTGGTCCACTCATCGGAAGGTTCCCGGAGTTTGAACCGTCAGATCAAGCTGAAATTTGGAGGGGTGGTAGATATGGGAATTCCGCAGTAGATGAACGATGGATCTTGCAAAGGACCTCCGAGCTGGGCTCTGTAGACCACGCCCTAAACTCATCCAGATTCCTGTCCAGATTTGACAGGGCTCCGGTATATCGTAGATTGTCGGAGATTCCTCCATCGGAACTCGATGAAATTTTGCATGGCTGTTGTAGACGTAATTCCGCACTATTTCACCGAAGCAATTGTCAAACCGACGCTCGAGGAGGTGGTGACGGTGAATACAAGTTCGCTGTCCTTAAAAATAGCACGGCCGCCCGAGGGCAATGTTGACGTTGAGCCCTCGAGCTCCATTGATGACTCCTCTATGATCATGATAGAGATCGGAGTTGATGTTGAAAAAAGGCCCCCGTCCGAACATGATGATCAGAGATGGAGCACGGTCCTCGGTCGAGCCAAGGTGACCAGTCGAGCCGGCGACGTAGATGCCGGCGTCACAGTTGACCTGTGGGCGAGCCATTGATCCTTTTGCCGATCACACAGCGGAACTCTCAATGAAAGCACCAATGTCGGTGTCAAAACCGGCGGATCTCGGGTAGGGGGTCCCAAACTGTGCGTCTAGGATCGATGGTAACAGGAGGCAGGGGACACGATATTTACCCAGGTTCGGGCCCTCTTGAGGGAGGTAATACCCTATGTCCTGCTTGATTGATATTGATGATATGAGTATTACAAGAGTTGATCTACCACGATATCGTAGAGGCTAAAACCCTAGAAGCTAGCCTATGGTATGATTGTTGTATGTTTTTTGTGATCTATCGACTAGCCTGGCCTCGGTTTATATAATGCACCAGAGGCCTAGGATAACAAGAGTCCTAGCCGAATACGCCGATGGGGAGGAGTGCTTGTCTTGATCACCAAGTCTTGTGGAATCTTCCATGTATGCGGCAGCTGTCTGAACTGGCCCATGAGTATATGACCATGGGGGTCCTCGGCCCAATCTAACAGATCGGGAGATGACGTGGTGAGTACCCCCTAGTCTAGGACACCGTCACTCTCCCTCGAAGCTCTACTAGATCGTGAGTTCGCGGGACGTCACCAAGACGAACGTGTGCAGATCGCGGAGGTGCCGTACCTTCGGTGCTAAGATCTGTCGATCATGAAGACGTACGACTACATCAACCGTGTTGTTATAATGCTTCCGCTTATGGTCTACGAGGGTACGTAGACGACACTCTTCCCTCTCGTTGCTATGCATCACCATGATCTTGCGTGTGCATAGGATTTTTTTTTGAAATTACCGTGTTCGCCAACAAGGACAACTAGTAGAAGACTTCCCAACTCGCGCAAAACAGTGTATTTGCGTCATCGTAGGTTCTTGCGGATGAATCACCCATACCAAAATATGAAAACTGAATTTGATGGTACGGCAGTGGTAGGTGTGGCCCCAAGACCCTATGACGGGGAGGTGGTCCACAACATGGCTAAAAAAATTAATGTTGTGCTTGGCATGAACCACCCTTTGACGGTGAAACTAACACCCAAGGATCAAGTGTTTAAGAAGAACTCGGTGTTCTGGAAATTACCTTACCAGGAGATTCTACATGTACGTCACTGCACGATGTCATGCACGTAGAGAAGAACATATGTGAAAGCATCCTTGGTACTCTGCTCAAGATTAAAGGTAAAAGAAATGATGGTGACGGTTCACGGCTCGATATGCTTGCTGATCAATCACAACGCAAGAGTGAAGCAGAAGATGATGACAAATTCACCAAAGCTCGCCAGAGTTACAATTTCAGTACAAAAGAAGGAACACAGTTCTTCACCTATTTGTTGTCAGTTAAGACACCCTCTTCCTATCACGCAAACATCAGAAGTCTCATGGATGTGAGCTCAGGTAAAATGTAGTTGGGACACATGAAGTCACATTATTGCCACGTAATGTTGACACAAATCCTCCTGGTGGCCATCAGGAATCTGATGGACAAAGATATAAGAAAGACACTCATTGACCTCTGTGATTTCTTCAACAAACTATGGCAGAAAGTTGTAGATCCTGAAGAGTTGGATAATATGCAAGATGATATTGCAAGAATATTTTCCAACCTAGAGATGTTTTCCCACTGTCATTCTTTGATGTCATGGTCCATCTCACTGTGCACCTTGTTGATGAGATAAAGTATTGTGGTCCTGTGTTTCTTTGCAACATGTATCCCTTCGAGCAGTTCATGGGAATACTGAAGCAATTTTGTTGGAACCAAAACCATCCAGAGGCAAGCATCCTACAAGGTTATACCGCAGAGGAGGTGGTTGAGTTTTGCACCGAATACATGACACGAAGACCTATAGGTTTGCCCCTCTCTCGCCACGAGGGAAGGCTAAAAGGTAAGCCGCTCCGTAAGCTGCACAAAATGCACGTTAATCTCAAAAAATGTCTTAAATATAGCTAACGATACCTGAAATGCACCAGAAAATCGAACCCGTGGTATAATGGTGATTGCGTTTCATGGAAATTTTTATGAGGCCAACCGATGAAGTCACCGACCACAGGAGTTTGAATTGACACGTCTCCTTTTGGAAAACCGTGATCCTTCATGTGAGATGCTCCGGTTTGGAAGGAGCGGTCATAAAAACTTGTGCCAAACTTTACCAATTTTTGCCACAGGGTCGTGAGGGCACGCCACAGGCACACATCGATTTTGATGATGTCCGAACTCCATCTGAATTTTCTGTAATTAAAATACCAACCAGGCCTACGCCAGTGGCCGCACCTCGCGGCCAAAATGTTTGAAACTTCTCCCTGCTTCTCGAACAAATGGATGAAAACTCACAAAGAGACGCACAAATGATCTGTACACCTTTGCTAGGCTGATAATAAGGGGGTATCATAGCTAGTATCATGCATGCCAACTAGGCAATTTTGATGAGTTGTCATAGAATTAATTAAATGAAGAAAGAGATGATTAAGTATCATATCATGAAACCGTATCATAATAAATGTTATGCTACTATGTGTCATGCATGACAATATAAATAAAGTACTACATATGATACTAGCTACTCTATGATACTATGCATTAGAGCAAGTAAGTACACAATAGAGTGACATAAGACTAGCGACAATGGGTAGTAACATATGTGTAGTAACATGCAACAATTCATTTATTAGGCTATAGACTCATCTTGCCTTGAGATGTGTGATGTTACTCAGACTAGCCACAATGGGTAGTAACATAGACTAGTAAGATGCCCATGTGTTACTAGTCTATGTTACTACCTCTATAGTGGGGAGTAACATATATGTGTGGTAACATGCACCACTTCATTTATTAGGCTATAGACACATCTTGCCTTGATATGTACATGTGATGTTACTCATACTACTAGTAACTAGCTATGTTACTACTTTCCTCTCTTTCTTCAATTATTGCTTGCCACATCATCTACTTAATTTATCTAGATATGTGTGATGTTACTACCTATGTTACTCCCATTGTGGGTAGTCTCATACTATAGTAAGACTATACCCACAATGGGAGTAACATAGGTAGTAACATCACACATATCCACTTTCCTCCATTTCTTCATTTATTGCTTGCCACATCATCTATTTTATCTAGATATGTGTGATGTTACTACCTATGTTACTCCCACTATGGGTAGTTTGGCTATAAGGAATAGAATAATATATATGTGCTTATTAGTTGGAGGAAAGAGAAGAGAAGCGGGCTCTTGGTTAGTAGAGCCAGCTGCAACACGAGACCCAAGACACTTTGTAAGGTGGGCCAACTATTGATAAACTAGTATGTATATAAAACTTATTATTATACATGCCCACTAAGAGGTTGGTTTTATCATAGATGACTAGCTAGTAAATCATAGATGACTATCTAGTATTGGACTAGCCACAATGGGAGTAACTTCAGCAGTAACACCGACTCCAACTCAGCAAACTTGCTTATGTGAATAAGTTAATGAGGAGAGAGATAGTTTCAGTAACTTAGCTAGTTATTGTAGCATCACATGTCCCAATGCAATATGAGTCTGTAACCTAAGAAATGAAGCTTTGCATGACACTACACTTATGTTACTACCCACTATGAAGGTAGTAACATATATAGTCTAGGGATATGTGTATGTTACTAGTGTACTACTCTCCATTGTGGCTAGTCTCATACTCCCTCCTTTCCGGTTTAGACTGGTTGTAATGGTATTATCATAAGCGGTATCATGCATGCCAACTAGACTTTCTGGATGATGTGGCACACAAGAGAGGATGTGGTATCATATCATGATACTGTGTCATATTAAATATTGTACGCCTACTTTGTGTGATGCATGACAATTAGTAAGGCAACATAAGATGTTAACTTATGATACTATGCATTACGGAAGTAGTATCCTAGCTACACTATCATATATATATATATGCATGCATGATACTACTAGTATATATATAATACTCCCCATTACAACCAGCCTTATAGGGCTCAATTCATAAATACGGTCATCTATGATATATACTCCCTCCGTAAACTAATATAAGAGCGTTTAGATCACTATTTAGTAATCTAAACGCTCTTATATTAGTTTACAGAGGGAGCTAGTACTACTCTATGATACTATATATATGCACTATGAAGGTACATACGTAGTATCATACACTAGTATCATGTGCATGATACTATATATATATAGTATATGATACTCCCCACTATATAAGGCTGGCCATAGTGCCCGACGATGTCATGCACTCGGAAATAGCAAGTATGCTGATGTGGCAAAGAATTATATATATATATATATATATATATATATAAAGGGTTAGAGTAACATATAGTAGGTAGATACCATATCATGTTAAATGCTATGCTAATTTATGTCATGCATGTCAATAAATATGATCTATATATGATACTATACTCTATGTATTATACTATGCGCTATAAGTATATGACACTCTCCACTATACTCATGATTTCTTACAGTGGAAAAAAATTGGAGGCGAAACGACGAACTCATGTTTTCATTCGAACAAAAATATGATGTTAGGTAATGTAAATGTTTTCAAAGAGCACACGGTTCACTCACGAAAGCCGCGTGTTCACTAAACCGTGGCCGATGCACCCCCCACCCCTCTGCCACGCGCGCAATCTGAGTCATGCATTCTGATTGGCCAGAACCCAAACCCCACAGATCGTACGTCTGCACCGTTGGATTATCCTTGATCGAACGATGATCCTCATCCCTTTCGACAACACATGTACATGTTTTCAAATAGCCCCTCCCCCCAAATAAATGTTTTCAAATAGCACATGGTTCACACACGAAAGCCGTGTGCCTACCAAACCGTGGCCGATGCCCCCCCGCTGCGCGCGCGATCTGAGTCGTGCGTTCTGATTGGCCAGAACCCAAACCCCACGGATCGTATGTTTGCACCATTGGATGCTCCCA
The DNA here is from genome assembly GCF_002162155.2 of Triticum dicoccoides. Taxonomy (NCBI): domain Eukaryota; kingdom Viridiplantae; phylum Streptophyta; class Magnoliopsida; order Poales; family Poaceae; genus Triticum; species Triticum dicoccoides. Next base: position 467,653,020 of record NC_041380.1, on the reverse strand, counting down.
GATCGAACGACAATCCTCATCCCTTTTGACAGGACATGCAGTCCAGCTAGGAATTGATTTATATGCCAACATGCATGGTAAATGCCAAAAAATGTCTTACATATAACACACGAGACCTGAAATGCGCTAGCAAATCAGACCCGTGGTAAAATTGTGATTGGTTTAGTGCAAAAAATTTAGAGGCGAAACGATGAACTCACATCTTCATTTCAAACGAAATTATTCTGTTTATGCACACGAGCGCTTAGCGGCAACCGTTTGCACAGGCCTTTCCGCGTGCGCGGTGACTGGGGATATTTTTCACCCTTTTCACCTAGGCCGCCAACACCGCCCCACCATTCCCAACACGCGGCGGCCCGTGCCTCGCCGTCTTCGTTTTCTCACCAGCCACCCTCGAGCATATTGATGCAGTAACCCTCACCTCTCCTGTGGCCCGGCCGGGTTTGCATTAAGAAGCCTGGTAGTTACTACTCTCCATCACGGTGAGGCATATTTCCTTGCAATCCCTCTTCCAATTTCGTTCCGTATGTTCCCAAATTGGCTATAAATAACGGAGAGTGTATATATGTTCATTATCTACCTTCCTTACTACATATAAGTTGTATTTGTTCCAATAAGTTACTGCCTATTTACAAATCGCGGGCGCCCGAGTCACACAAACTTAACAAATTAGCCGTACATTTTCTAAATTATTGCATGGCATGCTTAGAAAGCTTGATACCAACTTGTTAGTTTTATGCTTATCCTCCTTTTCCTGAGTTTCGCATGTGTTCTCTATAGATGCCGAGCAGCAGCGACAACACTCATTCAGGCCATGTATCTTCATCTAATTCGGACAACCCTAGGTCTTCAGCAGATTGTGAGGGATTAAGTAGTCTTGAACGGATAGAGCTGCAGCAATTACCCTTCCGGTCAGGACACAGAGGAACGCTCCAAGGAAGCCCACACACCAGCCTAAAGGTGTATATGAAGTAACCATATTGATTTAAAGTCCTGGGCTCCAACTAAACCAGATAAAGCACGCATGAGGTTCAGGAGTGTGTGTGGATTTGTTGGCAGGGCAAGGCTCAACATTAATCTGCCGGGGTTTCGGAAGGCTGACATGGAAACACAGCGAAGGATAGTTCAGGAGATCATGGATCACTTCAACGTTCCAGAGTAGTGGAAAATGCAGGTGGAACATGCTGCACTGAAGAAGGCTAGGGATGCTTGGAGAAACTGGAAGCATGTACTGTACAAGAAGTACTTGAGTGAAGGCAAGGACCCAACCCCCGCATACCCCCAAATTACAAAGGAAGACTGGGCAGAATTCAAAAGGGTCAGGTGATACGTCTTCAACGTATCTATAATTTTTGATTGTTCCATGCTATTATATTATCCATCTAGGATGTTTTATATGCATTTATATGCTATTTTATATGATTTTTTGGACTAACCTATTAACCTAGAGCCCGGTGCCAGTTTCTGTTTTTTTCTTGTTTTTGAGTATTGCAGGAAAGGAAAACCAAACGGAGTCCAATTGACCTGAAAATTCACAGAGATATTTTTTGGACCAGAAGAAGCCCACGGAGTACCGGAGATGGGCCAGAAGAGTCCCGAGGCACCCACAAGGGTGGGGGCGTGCCCTACCCCCTGGGCACGCCCCACTACCTCGTGGCTGCCTCAGGGACCCCCTGACTTGTTCCCGACTCCAACACCTCTTATATATACCCAAACTTCTAGAAAGAAACCTAGATCGGGACTTCCGCCGCCGCAAGCATTTGTAGCCACCGAAAACCAATCAAGACCCGTTCCGGCACCCTGTCGGAGGGGGGAATCCCTCTTCGGTGGCCATCTTCATCATCCCGGCGCTCTCCATGACGAGGAGGGAGTAGTTCACCCTCGGGGCTGAGGGTATGTACCAGTAGCTATGTGTTTGATCTCTCTCTCTCTCTCTCTCTCTCTCTCTCTCGTGTTCTTGATTCAGCACGATCTTGATGTATCGTGAGCTTTGCTATTATACTTGGATCTTATGATGTTTCTCCCCCTCTACTCTCTTGTAATGGATTGAGTTTTCCCTTTGAAGTTATCTTATCGGATTGAGTCTTTAAGGATTTGAGAACACTTGATGTATGTCTTGCATGTGCTTATCTCTGGTGACAATGGGATATTCACGTGATCTACTTGATGTATGTTTTGGTGATCAACTTGCGGGTTCCATGACCTTGTGAACTTATGCATAGGGTTTGGCACACGTTTTCATCTTGACTCTTCGGTAGAAACTTTGCGGCACTCTTTGAAGTTCTTTGTGTTGGTTGAATAGATGAATCTGAGATTGTGTGATGCATATCATATAATCATACCCACGGATACTTGAGGTGGCATTGGAGTATCTAGGTGACATTAGGGTTTTGGTTGATTTGTGTCTTAAGGTGTTATTCTAGTACGAACTCTAGGATAGATCGAACGGAAAGAATAGCTTCGTGTTATTTTACTACGACTCTTGAATAGATCGATCAGAAAGAATAACTTTGAGGTGGTTTCGTACCCTACAATAATCTCTTCGTTTGTTCTCTGCTATTAGTGACTTTGGAGTGACTCTTTGTTGCATGTTGAGGGATTGTTATATGATCCAATTATGTTATTATTGTTGAGAGAACTTGCACTAGTGAATGTATGAACCCTAGTCCTTGTTTCAACGCATTGCAATACCGTTTTCGCTCACTTTTATCATTAGTTACCTTGCTGTTTTTATATTTTCAGATTACAAAAACCTATATCTACCATCCATATTGCACTTATATCACCATCTCTTCTCCGAACTAGTGCACCTATACAATTTACTATTGTATTGGGTGTGTTGGGAACACAAGAGACTCTTTGCTATTTGGTTGCAGGGTTGTTTGAGAGAGACCATCTTCATCCTACGCCTCCCACGGATCGATAAACCTTAGGTTATCCACTTGAGGGAAATTTGCTACTGTCCTACAAACCTCTGCACTTGGAGGCCCAACAACGTCTACAAGAATAAGGTTGTGTAGTAGACATCATCAGCGCAACTCCAGAGTTTGCTGCGAAGAGTTTCAAGCAATCGGAACTTCAGAAGAAGAACATACACCCCCATCGTATGGGTGTGGCAGGATACTGCGGCATGAAACTGATATGAGAACAGGAGGACAAAGAAGCAGTAGCGGCGGGTGGGAATCCGGTGTTTAGTGAAATCAAGGGCGAACGCGCCATAGACTACTTGCGGGCACATGCAAAGAGGCGCTATGACGGAACTTATTACTTTGAAAACGCAGGTGATGCCAAACTGTATGAAGTGATGGTAGAGGCTTCCAAGATCCCTGGAAGGTTCTACAGGAACTTAGGGTCATGTGACATTCTGTCCATTGCTTTGGACACAAAAGAGCCCCCTGGTCGTGCAAGGGGTATAGGTGTTAATGTCCCGCACAAGAGGGCTTTCACACTCAACAAAGAAGAGGGGCTCAACATGAAAAAAGCGAGGAGTGAAATGAAGCAGAATGCATTGTTCGAAAAGTTGAAGAAGGAGATTTATCCGACTGTTCGAAAGGATGTTGAGGAGTCAATGATGATGCAGAAGACTCTAACCCTGACAGATAGCCAGCAGATGGGAGGGAAGGCATGCATGGATGATGCTGCTTATTGCGTGACAACACTGCACAAGAGTAGTTGTGCATCAGCTGACCCCAGCGACACTGAGACTGCAGCTGCTCGTGATGATGCTATATCTGATCTATCTGGAATGAAAGACAGACTGAAGGATGTGCTTACACATTATGAAGGTACATTAAAATATGCAACAGTCTGGGTTTGCCCACCCTTCTTGGAAGATGGCCTTTTCTTGGACAATGTGCCATTGAAGTCGGGCTGTATGAAGTGCTACGTGACTGAAGTAAAGCCTAGATTCAATGAATTTGCCCTGAAGAATGTCCTAGGAGACTTCAATGAGCAAAGGACCTTGGGAGAAACACTGTTACATCACATCCAGTGGCCACAAAAGGAAATAGAGTTCATCGATGAGATTCCTGAAGCCCTGCCAAGAGCAACCACTGTCGCCCCTCAACCGGTGACGCCCTCCTTGCCACAGCAGCTCTCGTGGGCTGATGCATCAACCTGTGATCAGCCGGCCCGACTTTGTGGCTTACATGCCATTTCATCCTCCGCCCAGAGCAGCTAGTGGCAAGGCCTACAACTGCTGATGACACACCACCAGTTCAGATGCCGGCCGCTGAAGCAGCCGGGGGAGACCCAGCTGTAGCACATGCTCAACAGACCAACTTGGTGGAACAGACTGCTAAGCAGTCTGATGCTTCGGAACCGCTTGCTAAGTAGTCTGTAGGTCCAGAACCGACTGCTCATCAGTCTGTCGGTCCGCAGGCGCATGATCAGCATACCAATGCGTCAGCACTTCCTACTCAGCAAACCAACACGTTGGCACGACCTCCTCAGCACACCGACAAGTTGGCACCACCTGTGCAGAAACCCAACATAGCTTCAATGCATGGTCAGCAGTCCGATGCCTCTGCTCCTACAGCCCAGTAGTCCGTCACAGCAGCACCGCCAGCTCAGAGGTCTGGCATAGATAAACCGTCTGCTAAGAATTCCCTCCAAGCTTCACCGTCTGCTTGGCAGTCTACCTTGCAGGCAACCAGATGTTCTACCAGAAATGCTTCAAGTACCAAGAAGGAAGTGGCCAAAAATGCTACAACCATGACCATGAGGAAGCGCAGCGGGAGAGTGAAGAGGAAAGAGAATGATTGCCTCTTACTTAAAGCACTCATCACATAGAACCAAATTAACAGCAGCTTCTTCGAATTGGGGAGTAATATTATTTTTGACGCCATGGATGATGAAGAAGTAGAATTGTTGCTTGCTAAAAGGAAAGCAGACGTACTTGAAGCATGCAATTACGTCCATGGTCAGCCATTTCTTGTTGGCGAATACTTTGATGAGTGCAGCTACAGTTGCTGTGAGTTACATGAATATTGCATGGATCAAATGTCAGCAAGTTATCATGCTTTGCTAGTCCACTACAATAGAGATCATTTCTGACATGATGTTGGTTCCATCAATGTGAGTTTCGAGGACTTACATCTCTTCGTAAACTTCAACATGCTCGATGCCACTCTTGTTAGATGCCTGATTTTGTAAGTACTTAACAAACTCTGATCAACTTCTCCATACAATGCTACAAATGATAAACAACTAACCGCATTTTATTCCTCTTAGGGGATTAAATGCACGGAGAATAATAAGGGAGAGTGTGTATTTCATAGATACTGCATTAGCAAATGGCACAAGATTAGATGGTAAGGACCGACAGGACTGGGCCGTTAACATGGTCCTCCGTATCTTCGAAAACACGTCCCATGCACAATCATTTCTCTGGCCATATCATGAACGGTAAGTCAAGTAAACAACCACACATACACTGATTATCTTCCAGATTTCGACATCATTCATGAGTTCATGTCTTTCTTAATATGTAGCAATCACTGGATATTGGTATTCATTGTTCCAAACAAGAACACAGTTTACTACATCGATTCTCTCAGAGAGTCAACAAACGCTCAAGATCTGACGCATGTTCAGCAATTCTTGGATAGGTATTGAATTCTGTGATGTTGAAATTAATTTGCATTCATATCTGGTTCAATAATTGATGTTGTCAAAATTCATCATCATATGCAGTGTGCTCACATTGTGGAAAACTAAACCAAGGAACCTGTTCAAGACGGAACAACCCGTGCAGCACGAGATCGTTTCTCCGGTAACACACTGAAACCCGTTATTTTCGGAAAATTTATCCAACAGTCTGCAAATACCTTTCCTTACGCTAGTCAAATGTTCAAGCTTCTAAATAAACCTCTTTCTATTTTGTCCAGAGAAAAAATAATACATCTAACAAGGGTTAGGTTGTTCCTAACAGGACAAATACATGACTAATTTTGTACAAAAAATTTCAATGTCCTCAGCAAGAAGGAGGGACCAACCTTTGTGGGTACTACGTTTGCAGACACATGATCTCCATCTGCAAATCTTCTGATAGTTGTGACGATCCTCGCGAATTAGTACCGGTAAGTCTATCTTAATTAATATCTTCTACTCCACTCATATGGCACATTCTGATCTTAAAAATACTGCAGCTCATCTTAAAACCGAGGACCCCTGAACTGCTCCCGGCTGGTGAATTGCTGATGGTTCAGAGATTTATCAGCGACTTCTTCCTGGATCACTACATCAATCCCACTGGTGATAATGAAGATTTCAGCATGCCTTCTCCTGAAACATTGAGTAAGAGTTAGCCGCTAAACATATAATGCATGGATCCATTGTTATCCATCTGATGAGGTCTTCGTATTTCGTACACTATGATTAATTATGTAATGCATATATGTGTGGAAAAATCAATGGAATTTAGCTACCATATGTTCAATTGCAATTGTTGCGAAATCTGATGATTGTTCTTCCTGTGGACACTATTTGTTCAATTGAATATTGTGGAGAATTTGCTTTTTGCGTGCCGATTCAAAATGGGATATTTTTGTTTATTTGTTAAATTGAATATTGTGGCAAATTTGCTTTATGCGTGCCGATTCAAAATGGGATATTTTTGTTTTAACCTGGCAATTGCTCCGCACACGGTTCAACTAAATGAGTGTGTGCGATCCACATCGGAAAGGATACGCCAATCGTAGCGGAATCGTCGGTGATACACAACAGATCGCAAACGATTTGCAGCGCTACTACGTGTGCATAGGTTCTCCGGAACCGTTTGTGATATCGCGTTATCGCACACGAGAACTGGGAGTAAACCATGCCCAATGCAAAATACAATCCCAATCGTATTTTTTTCAGGAAACGTGTGGGATCCCAAACGAAAAGCACACGCCACTCTTGCGGCAACAGTCGGTGATACCTAACAAATCACAAACGGTCTACAACACTTGTATGTGTGCGAAGGGGATCCTGAACTGTTTGTGATAGAACATTACCGCAGGCAGTAATTGTTGGAAAACGGGTGCGATGGAGTCTAGCATGGCAGACGGGTTACACAAAAAACTCGTGTGCGATAGGGCACAAATCGCACACAGTTCATATGTTGGCCCGCGTGCCATACATACTGTTTCCCAAACGGTTCGTTACGACAGACCATATGGTTTCACTGCGTCATTAGAAACACTTAATCACCGATACCACACGTGCGAAAGAATTTAGTGTGTGCTGCATTGCACAAGATTACATTTTGGAAGGTCGCTGGATCACTGTTCCATGTCCCCGACGGTTCTAGGTCGTGTGGGAAGGACCCCCTGTCGGTGTCAAAACCGGCGGATCTCGGGTAGGGGGTCCCGAACTGTGCGTCTAAGGCGGATGGTAACAGGAGGCAGGGGACATGATGTTTTACCCAGGTTTGGGCCCTCTTGATGGAGGTAAAACCCTATGTCCTGCTTGATTATTCTTGATAATATGAGTAGTACAAGAGTTGATCTACCACGAGATCGGAGAGGCTAAACCCTAAAAGCTAGCCTATGGTATGATTGTATGTTGTCCTACGGACTAAAACCCTCCGGTTTATATAGACACCGGAGGGGGCTAGGGTTACACAAGGTCGGTTACAAAGGAGGAGATATACATATCCGTATTGCCTAGCTTTCCTTCCATGCCAAGTAGAGTCCCATCCGGACACGGGACGAAGTCTTCAATCTCGTATCTTCATAGTCCAACAGTTCGGCCAAAGGATATAGTCCGGCTGTCCGGAGACCCCCTAATCCAGGACTTCCTTAGTAGCCCCTGAACCAGGCTTCAATGACGATGAGTCCGGCGCGCAGTGTTGTCTTCGGCATTGCAAGGCGGGTTCCTCCTCCGAATACACCACAGAAGAGTTTGAATACAAGGATAGTGTCTGACCCTACAAAATAAGTCCCACATACCATCGTAGAGAGAATAATATTTCCACAAATCTAATCTGCTGACACGTTTTGGCAGCATGACATCATGCCATGGCCCGGTAATTATTTGAACCATTTTTCTTTAACCAGCCCCGCACATAACGCAAGGCGTTTTCTTGACACGACTTGTCAAAGCAAAGATCGTGTCCCCCTTATTACAGGATTCTCATCAATACGGGCGTGGGTAACCCAACCGCGCCACCAATTACGGTGCTTGGGGGATAAGCGAGTTTTACCAGGCTGATGGGGGGGGGGGGGCGCATAGTTTCGTCCGCCCTTATAAAGGGATAAGGTCTCACCTTTTTATACCCACGCCTTCTTCCTCCTTACTCATCCATTCTCGCGCACTCGAGTTCCAGCGCCCAAGTCCGCATCCTTCTCCTCAACTCTCTCCAACCATGTCTAGAGCGGGAGGCAAGTGGATGGCCTCCTCCGTCACAGAGGGACACATCAAAAAGCTACGTGGAGCCGGATACTTAGCCGCGAATATCACGCACCGGCTGCCAGCCGCGGGGCAGACCGTCCCTACCCGGAACCTCACGAAAGGGTGGTTTTTCTCCCCCATTTCGTCTGCGGATTGGGGTTTCCCCTCCATCCATTCGTCCACGGCCTCATGTTCTATTACGGGCTGGACTTTCATGATCTGACCCCGAATTTCATCCTCCACATCTCGGCGTTCATCATCGTGTGCGAGGCTTTCCTCCGCATCCGGCCCCACTTCGGCCTATGGTTGAAGACCTTCAATATCAAGCCGAAGGTAGTAGGCGGCCAAGAAGCGGAATACGGTGGAGCCATGGTGGGAAAAATGCCCAGTGTTACATGGCTCGAGGGCTCCTTTGTGGAGACCATAAAGGGGTGGCAATCGGGGTGGTTCTACATCACCGAGCCACGCGACACCAACTGGGTGGTGGCCCCCGAGTTTCGATCCGGAGTCCCCACGCGGCTCACTTCCTAGAAGAAGGGCCTATCTTGGGGCTCTTCGGTGGAGCTAGACGGACTCCAGAAGTGTATCCGGAACATGACAAGCAAGAAACTTAAGCTTGTCAACATAGTCCAGGTCATGCTCTTCCGCCGGATCCTCCCGTGTCAACAACGGGATTTCAACTTATGGGAGTTCGACCAGGCCCAGCACCAGACTCTAAGCGAGCTCTTCGACACGATGTATAAGGACGTCTAGAGGGTGCTGTTCAAGGGCGTCGAGGTCCCTCCTTCTCTTACTGAGGACCATGGGCTAAGGGCGAAGCGCCCTACGAATCCGGTAAGTTCTGTACATCTGGTAGGGTGTTTATTTCCCATAGCTTAACCATGTGCGGGGTCTGAGCTCCCATGCCTTTGACAGGACTGGGTGGAGACATCAGAGCAGATTAACTGTTCGGCCCCTCTGCCCAAAGACACTGCGGACACTCTCCTGACGGAGATGCGGACTCCGGCTCCTTATGAGGTGCCGGAGAAGACCAAGAAGGCCAAGGGAACCCGAAAGAGTTCCCGGCGCCAGGTGGTATCGGACTCATCGTTCAATAACACCGAGACACACTCCTGCCGTGAAAACGAGGAGAAGGAAGATGAAGATTCTCCCCTCCAGCCGGGGGAGACAAGAAAAGGAAGGCCGCCCCAACCGGGGAGGCCGAAGGGTCCAAGAAGGGAAGGACTCTCCTTCCGGACTGCTCCACCACCACCGCCGACGGCGAAGACGAGTGGCTGCTCAGGGCCAAGCCCCTGGCGAAGTCGTAAGTATTCGGATACCAAAGTAACTCATAGCATACCTTTGTCACACTGCTTGTCCTAACGTTGAATATGATTATGCAGTCCGCCCCAAGCCCGTATCGATGTATCATCGTCGGACGGTTCCTTGGACTCATCGGACACAAATAGTGATACACTTCCAACCGCCTCCTCTCCTTGCCCTATGGACAATGCCGAGGTATTGTCTCAAGGGGCACTGAGCTGGGGCGAGACAGTCCCGGAGGCGCCTCAAGGCGACCTTCCGGACTCCAGGAGCAAAGGGAGCAAGGATCCCGGGGGCTCCAAGTTTGGCTCTCAGCCGAACACCGCACCGGAACCTCTAGTGGTTCCAGACTCGGGCAGGCGGCCCCCTTCCAAAAGGGGCAAGACGCCCATGCTGGTGACCTCTGTCCATCCAGAGGCACCGGACAACCTGCTGGGAGCGCTTCGCGGTGCTTCCATCAACGAAGAGCACCGCACTATTATGAGTGCGGTGATCAAGAAGGTTCAGTCCGCCAAGAGCGGACAGACTGAAGCCTGTGCCAGCCTTCAAACAGGCTTTGAGGTAAGTATTTAAAATATAGGAAAAATATTACCGCATAGACAGTAGCCCCTGATGCTCTGTTTGGTGTTCACAAAGAAAAGCCGAATAGAGGATAAAATAATATCTGTAGGAGTCTAATATAAGTATGTCTGTATGCGTATGCAGGCTTCGCTGCTGACCTCTGCCGCACTGACTGCGGAGGTCGCCGCATTGAAGCAGGACCTCGAGGGGTCCGAGAGGCCTTGCTAAGAGGCAGCTCGAGGAGAACAAAGGTAAGTAATACCTTGTCTATATATAAAAGAAAATGTGGTTGCGAAATGACAGGATCATCATGAATGTGCCAGGGGCCATGACCGAAGTGGCGACCCTGAAGCAAGCGCTGTCCCAGGCCGAAAATAGAGCGGCCAAGGAGCACAACGAGCGGGAAAAGCAAGAGGCACGGGTGGGCGAGGTGCAGCAAGAGCTCCAGGATCTCATGAAGAAGCACGAGGCTTTGGAGCTTAACTCGAAGACGCGAGAGTCCGAGCTTGCCGTGGCCCTCGAGAGCACAAAGAATGCCAAGGCTGAAGCCCAAAAGGCCCTCTAGGAGATTGAGGCGATGAGGAAGATAGCGGCGGGTAAGGAATTCAATATGCAAAGCAAGCATGTGAAAGTAAATTACTTGTTACTTACCCGAGTTCGGAGCTCTCCAGGAGCATTCGCAGATTTGCCCCGTAGCGTATTGGATGCCGCGAAATATTTCCAGGCCGAGGAGGGAAGCTCTACGGAGAAGTTGTTCTGGTCTGTATACTGGGACCGAACACCCGATGCCTATGAGTGACCAGCTGAAGCAACTGGTCGAGCTGCACAAGGCGGCCGAACAGGCCATGAAGGGCTTTATAGTCCGGATGTGGCCTGGCGACTCCCTTCCCAACAGCTACTCCGGCCTGGTGAGGCGGCTTGTGGATGCCTGCCCACGACTGGAAGTCATCAAGCGGTCTGTTTGTATCGAAGGTGCCCGCCGGGCTTTTGCCCGTGCAAAGGTGCACTGGGCCAAGATGGACACCGAGAAGCTGGTGAAGGAGGGGCCGCCGTAGGGCAAGGAGCATCGCCACCCCGAGATGTATTATGAGGGTGTCCTGAAGGGTGCCTGTCTTGTGGCGGACGAGTGTGCGAAGGATGTAATGATTGAATGGACTTGCTCGTGTGATCCTGTATTATGAAAACTTGTTCATATGCGCTATGCAACGCTTGTTTGAATTTAAAAGATTACCTTCTATGTGGCTGTTTATCAAATCTAAGAGATGTCCAGTCATCGGCTTCTGCCCCCATGCCACGAGTGCTGGGGTGTTCGGGATAAATCTGAGCACTCTTTTTCCCATTGTTGGGTCCTTCGAGGGAGGTGCTCAGCACAACGAACAAGGCAATCGGACTATAATGCTTTATCACTCTCACTTAGCCATAGAATTCTACAATTTTAAATTTTGGTGAAGCCCCTAGTATTCAGAAGGCCGAATTCGAGGCACTATACATGCCTTAAGCCAGACAAAGCCGACTCCTTACTCTAAGCAGCATAAGTCTTTAGGGACTCGAGACCTCTCGAACAGCGACCAGCTCTCACCTTATCATGACAGTCAGTTTTAGCTTTCTCTACTGAGGTGCTTAGCCCAGCTGAACCGGGGCACAATCGCAGTAGTTCTCCCAGTGCTACCTTAGCCTATATAGCGGAACGTAAGGTACCAAAACATGGGAGCCGGGCAAACCCAACTATTGACCCAAGACATGATTCGGAGTTGATGCATATAATGCTATAAGTTCGGGGTGCCGCACTGTCGAAAGTGTTCGGACTTCTAACGCCGTATTATGGGGTATGCTTAAGCCCCTGGCGTATTGGCCGTACCAGAGTGTACGGGTGCTAAATGTTATGAATGAATATATATATATATATAAAGGAAGAATAGAGAATGCGATAATAGTCTAGTGCTATGCATTGTTTATTCAAAAAGGTGTGTCGAAGCAGAATGATACAAGTAGTGCGATAATCAAAAAGTAGGACTATTTAACATGTCCCCTCCAAGGGCAAGCTGAGGAATGGTATTTAAAGCAGGTATTTCACTCGTTATCAGAGACCACCTGAGAATTCTTTGATACGACGTAGCTTTATGCCTCCTTGGTTGTTGTATCGTGTGTTCGGCAATCATACTGCCGGACGGGGCTTCCAGAGATTAAAGTCCTGAAAGAAAGAAAAATAACAAAGTGGGAAGCCCCTAGTGCGATTGAGCCGCATCTTGGGGCGTGTCGTAGTCGTGCCCCCTCCCCACCTATGCCCATGGTATTTTCAATGCATAATTATGTACGCGTGGCACGGATTTTGCCGTTTGGCTGGGACTGGGGTGGGGGCCGCATTGCTATGCAAGCTCGGAATGTGCCAGGCGGTCTTGTTGCCGATTACTCCGGGCGCACTTGAAGGTGTCCGGGTCCTTAATCGCCGAACTAGTGGATTGCCTTAAGAGGCTGCTTTGTGCTTCTGCTACGAGGGCCGCAGTGTGCTCCTCCGTGCGGAGAGAGCGCTCTGTGTTTCCATTAACTGTGATGACCCCCGAGGTCCTGGCATCTTGAGCTTGAGGGATGCATAATGCGGTACCGCATTGAATCTCGCAAATGCGGTTCGCCCGAGCAGTGCATGATAGCCACTATGGAACGGGACTATATCAAAGAATAACTCCTCGCTTAGGAAGTTATCCGGGGATCCAAAGACCACTTCCAGTGTGACTGAGCCTGTGCAATGGGCCTCTACACCTGGTATGACGCCTTTGAAGGTCGTTTTTGTGGGTTTGATCCTTGAGGGGTCTATACCCATTTTGCGCACTATGTCCTGATAAAGCAGGTTCAGGCTGCTGCCGCCATCCATAAGGACTCGAGTGAGGTGAAATCCGTCAATGATTGGGTCTAGGACCAGTGCGGCGAATCCGCCATGACGGATACTAGTGGGGTGGTCCCTGCGATCGAAGGTGATTAGACAAGAGGACCATGGGTTGAACTTTGGGGCGACTGGCTCCAATGCATATACGTCCCTTAGCGCATGCTTCCGCTCCCTCTTGGGGATGTGGGTTGCGTATATCATGTTCACCGTCCGCACTTGTGGGGGGAACCTCTTCTGTCCTCTGGTGTAAGGCTGCCGGGGCTCCTCCTCATCATCGCTATGTGACCCCTTATCTTTGTTTTAGGCATTTAACTAGCCGGCCTGCTTGAACACCCAACAATCCCTGTTGGTGTGGTTGGCTGGCTTGTCGGGGGTGCCGTGTATTTCACACGAGCGATCGAGTATATGGTCCAAACTGGACGGGCTCGGAGTGCTTCTTTTGAATGTCTTTTTCCGCTAACCGGGTTTAGAGCCTTTGAATCCGGCATTGACTGCCATATCCTCGTTATTGTCACTGTTAATGCGGCGCTTGTGTTTGTTGTGACATGACCTGTCATTGCCATCCTTGGTATCCGAAGTACCATGGTTCTTTGATATGTTATTGCTGCGAGCCAGCCAGCTGTCTTCTCCTGCGCAAAAGAGGGTCATGAGTGTCGTGAGGGCTGCCATAGATTTCGGCTTTTCCTGGCCGAGGTGCCGGGCGAGCCACTCGTCGCGGGTGTTGTGCTTAAAATCTGCTAGGGCCTCCGCATTCGGACAGTCGATGATTTGATTTTTCTTTGTCAGGAACCGTGTCCAGAATTGCCTGGCCGATTCCTCTGGCTGCTGAATTATGTGGCTCAAGTCATCGGCATATGGTGGTCGCACATATGTGCCCTGGAAGTTGTCGAGGAATGCGGCTTCTAGATCTTCCCAACAACCAATGGATTCTGCTGGCAGGCTGTTGAGCCAATGCTGAGCTGGTCCTTTGAGCTTGAGTGGGAGGTATTTGATGGCGTGTAGATCATCACCGCGGGCCATGTGGATATGCAAGAGGAAGTCCTCGATCCATACCGCAGGATCTGTTGTGCCGTCGTATGATTCGATATTTATGGGTTTGAAACCCTCTGGGATTTGGTGATCCATTACTTCATCTGTGAAGCATAGGGGGTGTGCAGCGCCTCTGTACTGGGCTATATCGCGACGCAGCTCAAATGAGTCTTGTCCGCTGTGTTCGGCCCGACCGGATTTACTTTTAGTGTATCCGGCATGACGGTTATCGTCTCGCATAGTGGCGCGCCCTCGTGATCTGTAGATCGATCTTGCGTGTTTTGCTTTTTCCTCCAATACGTCTCGCAGGTCTGGCGTATTTCCCCATGCCTTGACATTTTTATTTGAGTGGCGTCAGGGTGCGGGCTGAGCTTTTGGCTGAAATGCCTCTCTGTCGCGGCCATGAGGTGGTCGATCAGCCGCGTCATACGCTGGAGATGTAGGTTTTGGTGCTTCCTCCTCCAGTCGGGGTAGCAACCTGCGCTTTGGGTAACTCTTGGAGGGGCGTTCGATTTTATATTCCTCGGCCGCAAGGACTTCAGTCCATCTGTCAGCTAGCAAATCTTGATCAGCTTGAAGTTGCTGTTGCTTTTTCTTAAGGCTATTTGCCGTGGCTATAAGCTGGCGCTTGAAGCGCTCTTGTTCAACGGGATCCTCAGGCACGACGAATTCATCATCGTCGAGGCTTGCCTCGTCTTCGGATGGAGGCATGTAATTATCATCCTCCGCTTCTCCATCTGCCGCTCTCTCGGGAGGGCTGGCTTCTCCATCCTCCTGCCCTAAATCTTGCTGGAGGGGATTGTTGTCGTTTTCGGCACTGTCCGGAGTGCTATTATCTCCTGTGCCGGTGTCACCGCTTTTGCTTTGGCGAGACTTAGAGCGGCGCCGCTGACGTCGGCGCTTGGGTTGCTTCTTGGAGGGGTCATCCTTCGTTGTCCCGTCGCCATTGCCTTCTTTGGGTGTGTCCACCATATATATGCCATATGAGGAGGTGGCTGTCCAGTGCCCTGTGGGCAGTGGTTCTTGTTCGCCTCCTGCATCGTCGTCCATGTCGTCGATGTCTTCGGAGTCGAAGTCGAGCATGTCGGTCAAATCATCGACACTGGCTACTAAGTGGGTGGTGGGTGGGTGGTGAATTTCTTCGTCATCCGCATCCCAATCCTGCTGGACATAGTTCGGCCAGGACTCTCCTGACAAGGAGAGAGACCTTAATGAGTTAAGTATGTCGCCGAAGGGCGAGTGCTGAAAGATATCCGTGGAGGTAAACTCCATGATCGGTGCCCAGTCGGATTCGATAGGCATGGGTGCAGGCGGTTCGGAGTCCGTGGCCGGGGAAGGATCCGGTAGCTTGGCATCACGGCTCTCGTGAAGGGTAAGGTCGATACTCGGCTCGATCGCCACTGAGGATATGGCCTCCGTGGAGGGGTCTATCCACCCGTCCATGGATGGCGCAACTGGCTCCAAATTGAGGGTCGGAGCGGTTGCCGGCGTGATCTCCTGAACACTGTCCGATGGTAGAGCTAAATCATGCTCATCGTGACCGTGTGGCGCACTAGGAAGGGGCTCGAATCCGTCAAAGATCAAGTCTCCGCGGATATCGGCCATGTAGTTTAAGCTTCCAAACCTGACCTGGTGGCCAGGGGCGTAACTCTCGATCTGCTCCAGATGGCCAAGCGAGTTGGCCCGCAGTGCGAAGCCGCCGAATACGAAGATCTGTCCGGGGAGAAAAGTCTCACCCTGGACTGCATCGCTATCGATGATTGAAGGAGCCATCAAGCCTAAGAGCGATGACATAGAGGAACTCTCAATGAAAGCACCAATGTCAGTGTCAAAACCGGCGAATCTCGGGTAGGGGGTCCCGAACTGTTCGTCTAAGGCGGATGGTAACAGGAGGCAGGGGACACGATGTTTTACCCAGGTTTAGGCCCTCTTGATGGAGGTAAAACCCTAAGTCCTGCTTGATTATTCTTGATAATATGAGTAGTACAAGAGTTTATCTACCACGAGATCGGAGAGGCTAAACCCTAAAAGCTAGCCTATGGTATGATTGTATGTTGTCCTACAGACTAAAACCCTCCGGTTTATATAGACACCGGAGGGGGCTAGGGTTACACAAGGTCGGTTACAAAGGAGGAGATATACATATCCGTATTGCCTAGCTTGCCTTCCACGCCAAGTAGAGTCCCATCGGGACACGGGACGAAGTCTTCAATCTCGTATCTTCATACTCCAACAGTCCGGCCAAAGGATATAGTCCGGCTGTCCGGAGACCCCCTAATCCAGGACTCCCTCACCCCCTATCACACACACTCACTTGGCGACGGTTTAGAAGGCCGTCGCAGAAAGGGGTTAAAAACCGTTTGTTTAGGATCGACGCGCACCAGTGGGTGAAGAAAAAGAACTAATCTATTATGCAGGGTCAGGTCTCCAGACCAACTTAAATGTCTGATGAATTTGCTGGAGACCTGAATGTGCTTGAAAGGACGCAAGCTAAACATGAAGAAATAAATATTCGTTTCTCACATCCTCTAATTGCTGTATATGTTGTACTGCTTGATGAAATTCAATCTGATATCATATTCTTCACTGATGAAGTATATGAGTTCGTAAGATGCACTAATTCATCTGCAGGATGATCAACCCAAAGCCATTGAGTGGGTCCTCGACAATGGATGTACAAATCACATGACCGGTGACAAGAACTTATTGATGGACACTGCTTTATCTCCATCACATCTGAAGCATATCACCTATGCTAACAAAGGCAAAAGCAAGGTATTGGGTCTAGGTAGGGTTGTGATCTCAAAGGATCAATCACATGGACAAAGTCATGCTTGTCGAGTCCTTAGGATACAACCTCATGTCTGTCTCAATGCTTTTGTGATTTTGATATGGTTGTTGTCTTTGGCAAGTATCGTTGTGTTGTGATTCTGGAAGCTGACAATTCCAAAGTCTTCGAAGGCTTTAGGAGAGGAGACTTGTATATTGTTGATTTCTCTACACGACCACAACCTGCCACATGTCTACTTGCAAAAGCTTCAGAAGGCTAGTTATGGCATCAACGACTAGGTCATGCGGGCATGAGGGACTTACACACTCTCGCGAAGAAGAAGCACGTCATTGGCATCGAGGGAGTCAAATTCCTCAAGGACCATCTGTGTGGAGCTTGCGAGGTTGGAAAGATGACCAAGTCCAAGCATCCCTCGAAGACTATCATGACTACCACTCGTCCATTTGAATTGCTTCACGTGGATCTCTTTGGCCCTACTCACTATGCCACATTCACTAATGCAACATCTCTATATGGCTTTGTTATTATTGATGACTATTCTCATTACACATGGGTGCATATCATCACTTACAAAACTGAAGTGCAGGAAGTCTTCAAATGATTTTCCTCAAGGGCTTCAACTAACTTCGGTGTGAAGATAAAGCACATTAGGAGTGACAATGGGACCGAGTTCAAGAAGAATGATCTTGATGACTATCTTGATGAACTTGGTATTACTCACAAGTTATCTGCCCCTTATACTCCTCAGCAGAATGGCGTCGTGGAGCGCAAGAACATGACTCTTGTTGAGATGGCTCGCACTATGCTTGATGAATACAAGAAGCATCCTCACTTCTGGCCCGGGGCAATTGATACTACATGCCACATCATCAATAGGGTATATCTTCACAAATTCTTCAAAAAGACCTCACATGAACTCCTCACTGACAACAAACCCAATGTGAGTTATTTCAAAGTCTTCGATGCTAAATGTTGGATTAGAGATCCTCATCATAATTCTAAATTTGCACCAAGCGCACATGAAGGTTTTATGCTTGGTTACGGAAAGGACTCGCACACCCACAGAGTCTTCAACACCTTTCACCACATGGTTGTTGAAACTGTAGATGTGCGGTTCGATGAAATTAATGGCTCACAAAGAGAGCACCTACCTCCTATGCTCGATGAAATGTCACCTGAGGAATCCATCAAATTTAAGGCTACTGAGGATGTCATACCTACTGAGGGAGTCCTGGATTAGGGGGTGTCCGGATGGCTGGACTATACCTTCAGCCGGACTCCTGGACTATGAAGATACAAGATTGAAGACTTTGTCCCGTGTCCGGAAGGGACTTTCCTTGGCGTGGAAGGCAAGCTTGGTGATACGGATATATAGATCTCCTACCATTGTAACCGACTTTGTGTAACCCTAACCCTCTTCGGTGTCTATATAAACCGGAGGGTTTTAGTCCGTAGGACAACATACAGAACAACAATCATACCATAGGCTAGCTTCTAGGGTTTAGCCTCTCCAATCTCATGGTAGATCTACTCTTGTACTACCCATATCATCAATATTAATCAAGCAGGACGTAGGGTTTTACCTCCATCAAGAGGGCCCGAACCTGGGTAAAACTTCGTGTCCCTTGCCTCCTGTTACCATCCGACCTAGACGCACAGTTCGGGACCCCCTACCCGAGATCCGCCGGTTTTGACACCGACATTGGTGCTTTCATTAAGAGTTCCTCTGTGTCGTCGCCGTTAGGCTTGATGGCTCATATGATCATCAATAGCGATGCAGTCCAGGGAGAGACCTTCCTCCCCGGACAGATCTTCGTCTTCGGCGGATTTGCACTGCGGGCCAATTCACTTGGCCATCTGGAGCAGATCGAAGGCTATGCCCCTGGCCGTCAGGTCAGATTTGGAAGTTTAAACTACACGGCTGACATCCGCGGGGACTTGATCTTCGACGGATTCGATCCACTGCCGAGCGCGCCGCACTGTCACGACAAGCATGATCTAGCTCTGCCGCCGAACAGTGCCCTGGAGGCCGCACCCGCATCGGCTTCGACCCTTAATTCGGAGCCAACTGTGCCGATCGAGGATGGGTGGTTGGACGCCGCCTCGGGGGCTGCGATCCCAATGGTGATCGAGCCGAACACTAGCCTCGCACTCCGCGAGACTCGTGACTCCAAGGAGCCGGACTCCTCTCCGGACTCCGAACCCTCCGCGCCCCTGCCGATCGAATCCGATTGGGCGCCGATCATGGAGTTTACTGCCGCGGACATCTTTCAGCACTCGCCTTTCGTCGATATTCTGAAGACACTAAAGTCTCTCTCTTTATCAGGAGAGCCCTGGCCGGACTATGGTCAGCAAGGTTGGGATACAGACGATGAAGAAATTCAAAGCCCACCCACCACCCACTTTGTAGCCACTGTCGACGATTTAACCGACATGCTCGACTTCGACTCTGAAGACATCGACGGTATGGATGCCGATGAAGGAGACGATGAAGAACCAGCACCTATTGGGCCCTGGAAAGCCACCTCGTCATACGACGTATACATGGTGGACGCACCAAAAGATGACGACGAGGAGCGGAAGGACGCACCGAAGGCTTGTTCCCTCGAAAAGCAGTCAAAGCGGCGACGCAAGCGCCGCCCCAAATCCCGCCTCGACAGAAATAATGATCACACAGACCCAGCGCTGGAGTAGGGAGAACCGCTGCCGGACAACGGCAATCCGGATAATCAAACTGAACAAACAAATTCTATCAAGGATAATGGTCCGGACGACATAACGCCGGACAGGCACCCAGAGCAGCAGAATTCTTGTAAAAGGCTTGTTGCCACCACGAGGAGTCTTAAAAAGCAGAAGCAAAGGCTCAAGGCTGCGCAAGACACACTCCAAATCAGATGGAGTAAAATACTCAACACAGCAGCGAGGTACGGCGACAATCGCCCCTCCAAGAGCTACCCAAAGCGGAAGCTACTACCTGAATTCGATGAGGAGGCTTTGGACCCCCACAACCAAATATCAAAGCAGCCACCTGGCCGGATAGATGACCCCTCTACCAACACAAAGCGGCATACAACGCCACTCACAATACAACACGCGACCCATGCGAGGGCTCGCACCCAAAGGACGGCTCAACAAGATCCATCTATGGACCACGCAAGCGCGCCCCAGCATACAATGCAACACAACAAACATCCGAACAACACGGTACACCCAGCTCCAGGGGTGCCACACACCCCCTATGTTTCACCGATGAGGTGCTGGACCATGAATTTCCAGAGGGATTCAAACCCGTAAACATAGAGACATACGACAGAACAATAGACCCTGGGGTCTGGATTGAGGACTACATCCTTCATATCCATATGGCTCGAGGAGATGCTCTCCACGCCATCAAGTACTTACCCCTCAAGCTCAAAGGGCCAGCTCATCACTGGCTTAAAGGCCTCCCCAAAAGCTCCGTTGGAAGTTGGGAAGAGCTCGAAGACGCCTTTCGGGAAAATTTTCAAGGGACTTATGTCCGACCTCCGGATGCGGACGATTTGAGTCATATAACTCAACAGCCTGGAGAGTCAGCCCGAAAGCTTTGAAACAGGTTTCTTACTAAAAAGAACCAGATTGTCGATTGTCCGGACGCTGAAGCCTTGGCAGCTTTTAACCATAGCGTCCATGACGAATGGCTCGCCAGACACCTCGGCAAAAATAAGCCGAGAACGATGGCCGCATTAACAAGCCTCATGACCCGCTTTTGCGTGGGTGAGGACAGCTGGCTAGCCAGATGCATCACCAGCGACCCCAGTACATCTGAAGTTAGAGATGGAAATGGGAAATCACGGCGCAACAGCAATAACAAACGCCGGAATAAAGAAGACAGCACGAAGGGCACGGCAGTAAACGCTGGATTCAAAAGCTCTCGGCTAGGTCAAAAGCCGCCCTCTAAAGGCACCAGGGATGAACTGTCCAGCCTCAACAAAATTCTGTACCAAGTATGTCAGATCCATAGTACCCCTGGTAAACCTGCTAATCATACCCACAGAGAATGTTGGGTCTTCAAGCAGTCCGGCAAGCTCAGCACCGTACACAAAGGGGAGGATACACCAAGTGAAGACGAGGACGAGCCTCCCAAGCAAGACACTGGGGAACAAAAGAAATTTCCACTAGAAGTCAAAACAGTAAACGTGTTACATGTGATCAAGGGAAAAAACAACGCGGCACTCCCAGGAAAATATACCCAAGTGCCTGTCACCGCGAAGTCCTGCCACTGGTCGTCTCAACCGATCACTTTCGACCATCGCGATTACTCAGCAAGTATCCGATGCGCAGGATGGGCTGCCCTGGTATTAGACCCAGTAATTGGCGGATATCACTTGACACGAGTCTTGATGGACGGTGGCAGCAATCTAAACCTAATATATCAGGACACAGTCCGCGGGATGGGGTTAGACCCAACAAAAATTCGCCATAGCAATGCTACCTTTGTAGGAGTAACGCCAGGCCCAGGGGCTCGTTGTACGGGCTCCCTCCTACTACAAGTTATATTCGGCTCCCCAGATAACTTCCTCGTGAGCATTTAACCTTCCACATCGCTCCGTTCCAAAGTGGCTATCATGCACTACTCGGACGCGAAACTTTCGCTCACTTTAATGCAATACCACACTACGCCTCCCTCACACTCAAGATGCCCGGTCCACATGGCATCATTTCAGTGAACGGAAATATCAAGCGATCTCTGCGCACCAAAGAGAGCGCGGCTGCCTTGGCAGCCGCACACTAAAGGCGCCCGGACCAGCGAAAGCATCCAATAGGTCGTCAAGACCTCAGACACAACTAATCAAGTCCGGCGCCGCTATTTATACCGAATAAATGGTCACACCCCTATTTGTCAATACAAGGGGCTCAATGCGCGCAGACAAGTGGCAATTTCTTCTCATCTTGAATTATACATGGTTTCTTTAAAAACTATCTTTTTGCACGACAACTTTTTCACCCAAATTCCTCTCTTTTACAGACGATCATCGTGCTACACCCGTCCAGGATATGGCACAACGGAGACACAGGCGCAGACGTGCAGCAGGGACCCGCTCCAAGGATTCTTTTTAGATTAAGACCCTGCGTAAACCTTTTTTACTGTCTCTTGTTGATACATATCCACCGTTGAGAAGGATGCTGACATCTTGGCATGTGTCCACGCCAGAACAATGCACGTACCTGGACACAAGGGGATTCTTATAAAGGCCATTATTTAGGCCCGGTTTATACCACAAAGACCGAATACCTTAGGGAGTGTTTGGTGTCGCGAGTTTGGCCCTATATGCATCAGCTCTGAATCATTGTCTTTGGTCAAATGTTGGGTTTGCCCGGCTCCTGTGTTTTGGTGCCTTACGTTCCACTTTACCGGCTAAGGTAGCACCAGGAGAACTACTACGATTGTGCCCTGGTTCATCCGGACGAGCACCTCAGTAAAGAAAGCCGAAAACTGACTGTCATGATATAGCGTGAGACTGGTCAACCACTCGATGACCTGTTGGAATGTTAGAATTCCTCCGCCTTAACGAAGGGCCATTTTCCGGCCAGGCATGTATGCACCCCGGGATCGAGAGAGTGCGGAGCCACCAGGGGCTATCTAGTAGCCCCACTGTCAAACTCCTATGGCTAAGTGAAAGTGCTAAAGCATTATAGTCCGGTTGCCTCGCTCTCTCCGCTATCACCTCCTTAATAGGACCAAGACATTGGGTTAAGTGTGAACGCGTGTTTTTTGCGAGCACCTCCGCATTATATGCGTGGGGGTTGAAGCCGACGGTTGCAATCTTTTAGGTTATACACATGTATACATAAACGGCCGCCTAGGAGGCATCATATTACTTTCAGGCAAAAGTATAAAAATAGCCTTATAAAAATTTATAAAAGCATTTCGCTTACAATGAGATTACATATCACTCAAACATAATATTTTTTGAGCACTGGGTCTCTATCAAACGAGCACCCTCAAGAACTTCTTCAAAGTAGTGCTCAGCAGCCATTCGACCTATGGCCGAATCCCGCGCTACAACAGTGGTAGCATCCATCTCCGCCCAGTATGCTTTAACACGGGCAAAGGCCATTCATGAGCCCTCTATGCACGCCGACCTCTTCATCGCGTTAATGCGCGGCACCACGTCAAGGAACTGCTGCACCAAGCTGAAATAGCTGTTCGGTTTTGGCCTTTCCGGCCATAGCTGATCCACAACAGACCTCATGGCGAGTCCGGACAACCTATTCAGTTCGGCCCATTCAGCTAATTGGTCAGTCAATGAAAGCGGACGCTCGGGAGAATGGAATTGTGTCCAAAATAGCTGGTCCACTTCACAGTCTGTCTGACCCTGGAAGTACTTGGCCGCATCGGCAATGCTCGCCGCCAAATCCATATACACATCCTCCGAACTCGACAGCCGATCCAGAGAGGCATACTGTGGATCTCCGAACTTCCTCCGCAACATAAAGGATTTCCCAGCTACAATATCCCTGGCTTCCCGCAGTTCCTCCTTCTTCGCCCTCATAGCAGAGCGGATGTCTTTTCTCATCGCAGCAGCCTTCTCAAGGTCCGATGCCTTCGCTAGGTTTTCCTTTTCAAGAACCCGGCAACGGTCGGCGGTGGCTTTTAATTCTATGGCCATCTTGGCCATCTTATCTCGGCTCTCGCCATGCACAGCCTTCTCGGCTTTCAACTCTTCGGCCGCCTTCAAAGCAGCCGCATTACCAAACCTCGCTTGTTCCTTGGCTCGGGCAAGTTCTGCCCGCAAGGCTTCAACAGTGGCAGCTCCATCTGCAGTCACAACATATTAAAGATACTGGCATCATGCTGCTCTTACTATGTGGCATTTACCAGATAATGACACTTACCCTGTGCCTCCTCAAGACTTTTGTTAACAAGCTCGATGTCGGCGTCTGCCGCATCCAACTGCCGTTTTAAATGGGCAAACTCGCTAGTCCGGCTAGCCACCGGAGCTTCCATCACCTGCACATAGAGGCAGTATGGTTATTACCTGGGAATATGATCCTCTGTTCGTCGTCGTTTCCGACGACAACCAGAGTCTCAGGGGCTACTATCTACACAGGGCACACCTAGCATGTGCAGGACTATCATACATTATTTTATGTACCTCAAAGCCTGTCAGTAGACTCATAAAAGCTTCATGCAATCCACTTTCGGCGGATGAGATTCTCTCCATCACCGTATTCATCAGCACACGGTGTTCATCTGACATGGCCGCTCGCCCCACCAACTCCCTCAGAACATCCGATCGCACACCAGACGGTGCCGGACTCTTTTGTCCGCTCTCTTTGGGAGCCGGACCTGGGAGCTTTGAGGGTCAATTGGATTATCTTCTGGCCTCACCGGACTCGGAGAGGTCCTCCGCGACGACACTTTGGGGTCGCCCGCTTCCGGAGTGGAGGAGTCCGGAGGAGGCGTTTCGCTCTCCATCATCTCTGGAAGAAGATCCCCCGAAGACGAGCTCATTTGAGAGGGGCTAAGGCCCGAACTGCAAAGATATATGCGGTGGTTATTTTCTCAGAAGAAAAAGATGGCATACCTGTACTATTAAAGTATTTCGGGTCACTTACGACTCACTGGAGAATTGATCCCCCCGTGGACTTTGTGCGGCAAAAGCACCCCCCAAGGTAGGACCCTCTGTGGGAGACTTCTTCTCCCGTTTGGAAGCTTCGGCTTTCGAATCCCCGGGCGCAGTCCTTTTCCTCCTCCAGTCGTCTTCCTTCATGGAGACACTCGCTCCCTCGGTTACAATGGGTAGCGTTGGGGGCCCGCGTCTGCCCGTATTATCCTCCCCTGTATCTTCCTTCAAGGGCTCCGGGCAAGGTGCTACCTGGAGCATCTTTTCCAATACCGGATTGTCCAAACCCTCAGGGAGGGGGGCCGAACACCGAATCAACTTCGCCTTAGTTAGCCAGTCCTGGTCAAAAAGCGAACTCTCAGAAATAACTTCGTAACAAATGAGAGATAGTATGTTCGACCAGAAGATTCCTTACCTGTTCGGTGGCGCGGTTACTGCTCAGGCCCACATCCTCGGTGATTTCCGGACACTCTACCCGAGGTCCAAAGAATGACTTGTACATCTCCTCGTGTGTCAGGCCGAGGAAATTTTGAATGACATGCGGTCCCTCGGGATTGAACTCCCACAAGCGAAGGGGCTAGCGTTTGCAAGGCTGGACTTGACGAACCAGCATAACTTGTATTACCGCAACCAAACTAAAATCTCCAGTGAAGAGATCTCGAATGCGGTTTTGCAGTATAGGCACGCCCTTGGCTGGACCCCAGCTCAGACCTCTGCTGATCCATGACATCAGTTGTGGTGGAGGGCCCAAGCGGAAAACAGGGGCGGCCGCCCACTTGGCACTTCTAGGAGCCGTGATGTAGAACCACTCCTGTTGCCACAATTCAGACACCTCTGGAATGGAACCTTTGGGCCATGGAGCTCCCGTCATCTTGCATATTGAGGCACCTCCACACGCTGCATGTTGCCCCTCGATCATCTTCGGCTTTACTTCAAAGGTCTTGAGCCACAGGCCAAAGTGAGGGGTAACCCGGAGGAAGGCCTCACACATGACAATAAATGTCGTCATATGAAGAAAGGAGTCTGGAGCTAGATCATGGAAATCTAGCCTGTAATAAAACATCAAACCCCCGACGAAAGGATCCAGAGCAAGGCCTAGACCTCGGAGGAAGTGGGAGACGAACATGGCGTTCTCGTTGGGTTCGGGGGAGGGGACGGCCTGCCGTCGGGCAGGCAGCCGATGGAAAACCTTGGCGGTCAGATATCTGGCCTCCCTCAACTTTTTGATGTCTTCTTCCGTGACGGAGGAAGGCACCCATCGGCCTTGAAGGCTAGATTCGGACATGACTGAAGGTTCGGAGCACCTGACCTGAACTTTGGGTGTTTGAGCTTGAGGTGGGGGAAGGATTCGATTGAGCACGGGAGGGAAAAAATAAAAGCCTTGTCCCTTTATAAAGAGGGTGAATATCAAGCGTCCTCTCCGTGGCCATTTGGACTTGCCTATAGTCTAGGAGTCCTGGAAGCGGTTGGGTTACCCACGCCCGTATTGATGAGAATCCTGGAATAAGGGGACACGATCTCTGCTTCGACGAGACGTGCCAAGGAAACCGCCTCGCATGACACGCTGAGGTCGGACAATAAAATGATTCGAATAAAGGCTTGGCCGTGGTGCGATGTCACACTACGGAATACGTCAGCAGATTAGATTTGTGTAAATATTATTCTCTCTATGGCAATATGTAGAAACTTATTTTGCAGAGCCGGACACTATCTTTGTGTTCAAAATCTTCTATGAAGTACTTGGAGGAGGAACCCGCCTTGCAATGCCGAAGACAATCTGCGCGCCGGACTCGTCGTCATTGAAGCCTGGTTCAGGGGCTACTGAGGGAGTCCTGGATTAGGGGGTGTCCGGATGGCCGGACTATACCTTCAGCCGGACTCCTAGACTATGAAGATACAAGATTGAAGACTTCGTCCCATGTCCGAAAGGGACTTTCCTTGGCGTGGAAGGCAAGCTTGGCGATACGGATATATAGATCTCCTACCATTGTAACCGACTTTGTGTAACCCTAACCCTCTCCGGTGTCTATATAAACCGGAGGGTTTTAGTCCGTAGGACAACATACAGAACAACAATCATACCATAGGCTAGCTTCTAGGGTTTAGCCTCTCCGATCTCGTGGTAGATCTACTCTTGTACTACCCATATCATCAATATTAATCAAGCAGGATGTAGCGTTTTACCTCCATCAAGAGGGCCTGAACCTGGGTAAAACTTCATGTCCCTTGCCTCCTGTTACCATCCGGCCTAGACGCACAGTTCGGGACCCCCTACCCAAGATCCGCCGGTTTTGACACCGACACCTACCGAAGAATCTGCTGAAGAGGTCATTCCAGAACGTGAAGAACATCATGCTAGTGCACCTGAGGAAAATGGCTCTGAAGAAAATGCTGAGCCCAATCAATGTCGTCAACTTGCCCATCCTCGCGTTGGAAATGAAGTGCAGATCGAGAAAATCAACGACGACATCAACCCACCAGGTCCTCTCACACGCTAAAGGGCTTCTCATTTGTCTAACTTTTGTGGGAACTTTGCTTTTGTCTCTATCAAAGATCCCACTAAAGTTGATGAGGCATTTCTGGAGCCTGAGTGGATTCAAGCGATGCAAGAGGAATTACATCAATTCGAGCTCAACAATGTCTGGGAACTTGTCAAGCAACCAGACCCACGCAAGCACAATATCATCAGCACCAAATGGATCTACCGCAACAAGCAAGATGAAAATGGCCTTGTGGTGAGGAATAAGGCTCGTTTTGTAGCTCAAGGCTACACACAGGTCGAAGGAATTGATTTCGATGAAACTTTTGCACCTGTTGCTAGACTTGAGGCTATTCGCATATTGCTTGCTTATGCTAACCATCGTAACATCATCTTATATCCAATGGATGTGAAAAGTGCATTCCTCAACGGTAAGCTTGAGGAAGAAGTATATGTTGCTCAACCCCCATGTTGTGAAGATCCTAAGCATCCTGACAAAGTCTTCACACCCAATAAGGCCCTCTATGGCCTCAAGGAGGCCCCTCAGGCGTGGTATGATACTTTGAAGGAATTCCTCATGAAGAAAGGCTTCAAACCCGGTTCACTTGACCCAACTCTTTTCACCAAAACCTATGACGATGAATTATTCGTGTGCCAAATATATGTTGATGATATTATCTTTGGATGTACTAACCAACGTTACAGTGACGAATTTGCCTATATGATGTGTGAGGAATATCAAATGTCTATGATGGGAGAATTAAAATTCTTCTTAGGTCTTCAAATTCGTCAACAGCGCAATGGCATCTTCATATCTCAAGAGAAATACCTCAAGGATGTGTTGAGGAAATTCGACATGCAAGATTGCAAAGGCGTCAAAATCCCTATGCCCACAAATGGCTATCTATGCACTGATGAAAATGGTATAGACTTCGATCAAAAGGTATACCGCTCCATGATTGGCTCTTTATTGTATCTATGTGCATCTAGGCCAGATATTATGCTTAGTGTTTGCATGTGTGCCCATTTTCAAGCTACACCGAAGGAATCACACCATAAGGCTGTGAAGCATATTCTTCGATATCTAGCTCACACTCCAACACTTGGATTATGGTATCTCAAGGGCTCGGCTTTTGATCTCATTGGATATTCTGACTCTGACTATGCTGGTGATCATGTGGATCGCAAGTCAGCATCAGGCGCATGCCATTTCCTTGGACGATCCTTAGTATGTTGGTCCTCGAAGAAGCATAACTGTGCATCACTCTCTACCGCTGAAGCTGAGTACATTGTTGCTGGTTCGTGCTATGCTCAATTGCTATGGATGAAGCAAACCCTCAAGGACTACGACATCAATGTGAATAATGTGCCACTCTTCTGTGACAATGATAGTGCCATCAAGATTGCTCATAAACCAGTTCAACACTCGAAGACAAAGCACATCCAGATTCATCATCATTTTCTTCGAGATCATGTGTTGAAGGGCGACATCTCTATTGAGCACGTGAAGACTGAAGAACAGCTAGTCGATATCTTCACGAAGCCCTTGGATGAGAAGATATTTAGCAAGTTGCGGTGTGAGCTAAATATCTTAGAATCTTCGAATGTTCTTTGAAAAGGACACACATCCTAACACTTATGCAAAATTGATGACTTAGATGTGCAACACACGAAGTACCATTTTTCTTCAATGAATGAAGACTAACCCTCTAAGTGTGAAGAAATTAACGAAGAATTTTATTCTTAGAGTCCTACGACAATTGTACGCGGCGTTTGAAATCATCATTCTTATATGGTGGGTCACGCCACCAAGAAAAGTTGAAAATCTTCAATTTGAGTGTTTCTTCAGTTTTTGAAATTTCTCAGTTCTTCAAATTCTTCAACTTTGCAAAGTCTTCACTATTTCCGATCGTGTTCTTCATATATATGAGTTTTCAATTCCTCTACAACATTCACTTATTGCTAATTCTTCAAGTTGACTTTTCTGCTAAGTGGATGTGATTGGACCCTTCCCCCTCTATGTTAAACTCAACCCAATCTGTTCACAAATTACTGATGTGCATTCTATTTGAAACCCGTTCAAAATCTTCACTATGTTCTTGTCAGCTGAAGAATTTGCGAATGAAAAACTAAAATTTTCATATCTCAATTTTTGGCTTTTGCCGCCCAAACCGTTTTGCATCCCATGATGAGATTATTCTATTCACCCACGATCTAACACGATCTCCACTTCACAGTAAGTGGGTGACACATGTCTCTAGGATGAGAAAGGTCAGGGGCATGTTCGTCCATTTTCCTCGAACGAGCGGTTTTTCACCTCGGCTATAAATACCCCTCGCCCTCATCAGACCTCATTTACTCTACTCATCTCACTCCCCTCGCTCGAGCTCTCTGACCTAGCGCCGCCGCTACTTTCCATCGTTGTTGGTGAGTGAGGGAGTCCTGGATTAGGGGGTGTTCGGGTAGCCGAACTATACCTTCAGCCGGACTCCTGGACTATGAAGATACAAGATTGAAGACTTCGTCCCGTGTCCGGATGGGACTTTCCTTGGCGTGGAAGGCAAGCTTGGCGATGCGGATATTCAAGATCTCCTACCATTGTAACCGACTTTATGTAACCCTAACCCTATCCGGTGTCTATATAAACCGGAGGGTTGTAGTCCGTAGGCAATCAACTCCATACACAACAATCATACCATAGGCTAGCTTTTAGGGTTTAGCCTCCTTGATCTCGTGGTAGATCTACTCTTGTACTACCCATATCATCAATATTAATCAAGCAGGAGTAGGGTATTACCTCCATCGAGAGGGCCCGAACCTGGGTAAAAAACATCGTGTCCCTTGTCTCCTGTTACCATCCGGCCTTGACGCACAGTTCGGGACCCCCTACCCGAGATCCGCCGATTTTGACACCGACATTGGTGCTTTCATTGAGAGTTCCTCTGTGTCGTCGCCTTTAGGCCCGATGGCTCCTTTGATCATCAACAACGGTACGGTTCAGGGTGAAACTTTTTTCCTCGGACAGATCTTCGTCTTCGGCGGCTTCCCTCTGCGGGCCAATTCACTCGGCCACCTGGAGCAGATCGAAAGCTATGCCCCTGGCCATCAGGTCAGGTTTGGAAGCCTAAACTACACGGCTGACATCCACGGGGACTTGATCTTCGACGGATTCGAGCCACAGCCAAGCGCGCCGCACTATCTCGATGGGCATGATATAGATATGCCGCCGAACAGCGCCTTGGAGGCCGCATACGCATCGGTTTCGACCATTGATTCGGAGCATACTGCGCCGATCGAGGATCAGCGGTTAGACGCTGCCTCAGGGACTGCGATCTCAGAGGCGATCGAGCCGAACTCCAGCCCCGCACTCCGCATGGCCCGTGACTCCGAGGATCCGGACTCCTCCCCAGACTCCAAACCCCCCGCGCCCCTGCCAATCGAATCCGATTGGGCGCCGATAATGGAGTTCACCGCCGCAGACATCTTTCAGCATTCGCCTTTTGGCGACATCCTGAACTCTCTTAAGTCTCTCTCTTTATCAGGAGAGCCCTGGCCGGACTACGGTCAGCGAGGGTGGGATACGGACGATAAGGAAATACAAAGCCCACCCACCACCCACTTTGTAGCCACTATCGATGATCTAACTGACATGCTTGACTTCAGCTCTGAAGACATCGACGGCATGGACGACGATGTAGGAGACGAACAGGAACCAGCACCTGTAGGGCGCTGGAAGGCCACCTCGTCATATGACATATATATGGTGGATACTCCAAAATATGGAGATGGCGATGGAACAGTGGGGGATGACGCCCCCAAGAAACAGCCGAAGCACCGGCGTCAGCGGCGCCGCTCTAAATCCCGCCAAAGCAAAAATGGTGATTCCGGCACAGGAGATAATACTACCCCGGATAACGCTGAAGAACGCCCACCTCAGCAAGATTCGGCACAGGAAGATGGAGAAGCCAGCCCTCATGAGAGAGCGGCAGACCGAGAGGTCAAGGATGATAACTATACGCCTCCCTCCAAAGACGAGGCAAGCCTCGATGATGACGAATTCGTCATACCATCAGACCTCGCCGAACAAGAGCGTTTTAAACGCAGGCTTTTAGCCACGGCAAGCAGCCTCAGAAAAAGCAGCAACAGCTTAAAGCTGCCCAAGATTTGCTAGCTGACAGATGGACTTAAGTCCTTACGGCCGAAGAGTATGAACTCGAACGCCCCTCCAAGAGTTACCCGAAGCGCAGGCCGCTACCCCGATCAGAGGAGGAAGCACCTACATCACCAGCGCATGACATGGCAGACCGGCCACCTCGCGGCCGCGACAGAGAGTCCTCTCGGCCCTCCACCACGGCCATGCCCCGACACCGCTCAACTAAGGCACGGGAAAATGCGCCCGACCTGCGAGACATACTGGAGGATAAGGCAAGACAAACAAGATCGATCTACGGATCGCGCAGGCGCCCTACAGCATGTGATAATGATCTTCACGCCGGATACAACAAATTTGGCCGGGCCGAACACAACAGACATAGCTCTTCCGAGCTGCGTCGTGATATAGCCCAGTACAGGGGCGCCGCACACCCGCTATGCTTCACGAATGAAGTAATGGATCATAAAATCCCAGAGGGTTTCAAA
Organism: Triticum dicoccoides; assembly: GCF_002162155.2. Taxonomy (NCBI): domain Eukaryota; kingdom Viridiplantae; phylum Streptophyta; class Magnoliopsida; order Poales; family Poaceae; genus Triticum; species Triticum dicoccoides. Next base: position 467,621,356 of record NC_041380.1, on the reverse strand, counting down.
CCCGTAAACATCAAATCATACGATGGCACAACAGACCCGGCGGTATGGATCGAGGATTATCTCCTTCACATCCACATGGCACGTGGCGATGATCTACACGCCATCAAATACCTCCCGCTCAAACTTAAAGGACCGGCCCGGCATTGGCTTAACAGCTTGCCAGCAGACTCAATCGGTTCTTGGGAGGACCTAGAAGCCGCATTCCTCGACAACTTCCAGGGCACTTACGTGCGACCGCTGGATGCTGATGACTTAAGCCACATAATTCAGCAGCCAGAAGAATCGGCCAGACAATTCTGGACACGGTTCCTAACAAAGAAAAACCAGATAGTCGATTGTCCGGACGCAGAGGCCCTAGCAGCCTTCAAGCATAACATCCGCGACGAGTGGCTTGCCCGGCACCTGGGACAGGAAAAGCCGAAATCCATGGCAGCCCTCACGACACTCATGACCCGCTTTTGCGCGGGAGAAGACAGCTGGCTAGCTCGCAGTAACAACTTATCAAAGAACCCTGGTAATTTGGATACCAAGGACAAAAGTGGCAGGACACGTCGGAATAAGCAAAAACGCCGCGTTAACAGCGACAACAATGAAGACACGGCAGTCAATGCCAGATTCAAAGGCTATAAATCCGGTCAGCGGAAAAAGCCATTCAAAAAGAATACTCAGGGCCCGTCCAATTTGGACCGAATACTCGATCGCTTGTGCCAGATACATGGCACCCCCGAAAGGCCAGCCAATCACACTAACAGGGATTGTTGGGTGTTCAAGCAGGCAGGCAAGTTAAGGGGCTGCACAACGACGACGAGGAGCCCAAGCCGCCGAACAACAATGGACAGAAGGCCTTTCCCCCACAAGTGCGGACGGTGAACATGATATACGCAACCCACATTCCCAAGCAGTAGCGGAAGCGTGCGCTACGGGACGTATACGCGATAGAGCCAGTCGCCCCAAAGTTCAACCCATGGTCCTCCTGCCCGATCACTTTTGATCGAAGGGACCATCCCACTAGCATCCGTCATGGCGGCTTCGCCACATTGGTTCTCGACCCAATCATCGATGGATTTCATCTCACAAGAGTCCTCATGGACGGCGGCAGTAGCCTGAACTACAGTGTGGAAAATGGGCATAGATCCCTCAAGGATTAAGCCCACAAGAACGACCTTTAAAGGCGTTATACCAGGTGTAGAAGCCAACTGTACAGGCTCAGTAACACTTGACGTGGTCTTCGGATCCCCGGACAATTTCTGAAGCGAAGAGTTAATCTTCGATATAGTCCCGTTTCACAGTGGCTATCACACCCTGCTCGGACGAACCGCATTCGCAAAGTTTAATGCGGTGCCGCACTACGCATATCTCAAGCTCAAGATGCCAGGCCCTCGAGGAGTAATTACGGTCAACGAAAACACCGAACGCTCCCTCCGTACGGAGGAGCATACGACGGCTCTCGCAGCGGAGGTACATAGTAGCTTTCTCAGGCAATTCTCCATTCCGGCCATTAAAAAGTCAGACACTGCCAAGCGCGCCCGGAGTAACCCACAGCAGAACAGCCTGGCACACCCAGAGCAAGCGTAGCAATGCGGCCCCAACCCCAGCTTTCGCGACATAGTGAAACCAGTACCTCGCGTACATAACTACGCCCTTGAAATACCATGGGAACAGGGGAAGGGGCACAATAACGGCACGCCCAAAATACGGCTTAAAACGTACTAGGGGCTACCGGATTCTTTTTTCATTTTTTCTTACTTTTAGGACTCCATACTTCGGACGACCTGTTCGGTAATTCGACTACCGCACAAACGATGCAAGATCCAGGGAGGCAGACAAGCCATGCCGCATTATGGAACTCCCAGGTGGTCTCTGTTACGAGCGGTATACCTGTTTTAAATACAATCCCGCGACCTGCCCCTGGTCAGGACATACTGAATAGTCCAAATATCTTTTTGCTTATCGCACTTCTTGTATCTTTCGGCTTTGATAAATGGCCTCTCTATAAACAATGCATAGCTTTTGTCTATTTTCTGCATTACTCTCTTTTATATATGTTCATTAATAACATGTTGCACCCGTACACTGTGGTACGGCAAGTATGCCAGGGGCTTCAGTACCCTTTAATATGGTGTGAGAAGTCCGTACACTTTCACAAGTGCGGCACCCCGAACTTATAGCACTATATGCATCGGCTCTGAATCATGATTTGGGTCAATAGTTGGGTTTGCCCGGCTCCTATGTATTGGTGCCTTACGTTCCGCTATATCAGCTAAGGTAGCACTAGGAGAACCACTATGATTGTGCCCCGGTTGAGCTGGGTTAAGCACCTCAGTGGAGAAAGCTAAAACTGACTGTCATGATGAGGCGAGAGACCGATCGCTCTTTGAGAGGTTTTTCGAGTCCCTAAAGACTTATGCCGCTTCGAGCGAGGAGCCGGACTTTGTCCGGCCAAGGCATGGATAGCGCCCCGAACTCGGTCTTCCGAACTAGGGGCTTCGCCGAAATTTCAAATTATAAAGTTCTATGGCTAAGTGAGAGTGTTCAAGCATTATAGTCCGATTGCCTGGTTCGTTGTGCTGAGCGCCTCCCTCGAAGGACCCAACTATGGGAAAAAGAGTGCTCAGGTTTATCCCGAACACCCCAGCACTAGTGGCATGGGGGCAGAAGCCGACGACTGGCCATCTCTCAATTTTTTGATAAACGGCTGCACAGAAAATAATATTTTAAATTCAACAAGCATTGCTTAAAGCGCCTATGAACAAGTTTTCAGCGCACAGGATAAAAACGAGCGAGTTTATTCAGAAATTACATCCTTGGTACATTCATCCGCCACAAGGCGGGCACCTGCAAGAACATCCTTGTAATAGTTCTCGGGCTTGCGATGCTCCTTCCCTGGCGGCGGCCCGTCCCTCACAAGCTTCTCACCGTCCAGCTTACCCCAGTGCACCTTCGCACGGGCAAGGGCCCTACGGGCTCCTTCGATGCAGACGGACCGCTTGATGACCTCGAGCCTTGGACAGGCCTCCACCAGCCGCCGCACCAGCCCGAAATAGCTCCCAGGAAGGGCCTCTCCGGGCCACAGCCGAACTATGAAGCCCTTCATGGCCTGTTCGGCCGCCTTGTGGAGCTCGACTAGCTGTTTCAGCTGGTCGCTCAAGGGCACAGGGTGTCCGGCCTCAGCATACTGAGACCAGAACACCTTCTCCGTCGAGCTGCCCTCTTCAGCTCGGTAGAATGTGGTGGCGTCGGATACGCTGCGGGGAAGATCTGAGAACGCCCCTGGAGAGCTCCGGATTTGGGTAAGTAACAAGTAGTTTACTTTTATATTTCTGCTTTGCATAAAGAATGCCTTACCCGCTGCTATCTTCTTCATCTCCTCCAACTCTTGGAGGGCCTTTTGGGCTTCGGCCTTGGCAGACTTGGCAGTCTCAAGGGCCTCCGCGAGCTCGGACGCTTGGGTCTTTGACTCAAGCTCCAAACTCTCATGTTTTTTCATGAGAGCCTGAAGCTCTTGCTGCACCTCGCTGACCTGAGCCCCAAGTTTCTCTCGCTCGGTGCGCTCCGCGGCCGTTTTCTTTTCGGCCTCGGACAGCGCCTGCTTGAGGGTTGCCACCTCAGTCGTGGCCCCTATAATAAGCAGTGCAATCCTGTTATTTTTTGCAATCACGCCTCTCTATAGGCACTTTTTCTGTAAGGTATTTCCTACCTTCTTTTTCCTCGAGCTGCCGCTTGGCAAGGCCGAGCTCTTGCTCGGTCCGCTCGAGTCCCTATTTTAGGGCACCCACCTCCGCAGTCAGTGTGGCGGTGGCTAGCAGCGAAGCCTGCATACGCATATTGACTCTTTTTGTTAGACTCCTGCGAAATTTACTAGATCCTCTATTCGGCTTTTCTTTCTGAATGCCAAACAGAGCATCAGGGGCTACTGTCTATGCGGTAATATTTTTACATATCTTTTACTTACCTCGAAGCCTGTTAGGAGGCTAGCGCAAGCTTCACTCAGTCCGCTCTTGGCGGACTGAACCTTCTGGATCACCATACTCATAATAGTACGGTACTCCTCGTCGATGGAGGCGCCGTCAAGCACCTCGAGCAGATTGTCCAGCACCTCCGGTTGGACGGAGGCCGCCGGCTCAGAAGGCTTGCTCCTCTTGGAAGGAGTTCGCCTACCGCAGTCCGGAACTGTTGAAGATTCCGGCGCGGTGTCCGGCACAAAGCCGGACTTGGAGCCCTGGGGGGTCTTGTCCCCTTTACTCCTGGAGTCCGGGAGGTCGCCCTGCGGCTCCTCCAGGACCACCTCCTCCTGCCCCGGAGCTCATTGTGACGCCACTTCGGCGTCGTCCGCAGTGCGGGGGGAGATAGCGGGCGGAACTGAGTTCACGTCCGATGAATCCAGGGAGCCGCTCGACGACTCGTTGAGTTCGTCCCGGGGCGGGCTGCATGATTATATTCGGCATTAGGGAAAGCTGTGCAACAAAAGGAATATCATGAGTTACTCTGGTATCCGAACACTTACGGTTTCGCCGAACGCTTGGCCCTGTTTGGCCACTCCTCTTTGCCCTCTTCGGCGTTGGGGGCGTAGTACGGCAGAGGGGTCTTCCTTTTCCTAGACCCCTCGGCCTCCCCCGTTGGGGCGGCCTTCCTCTTCTCTCCTCCCCCCGCTGAGGGGGAGAGGTTTCTTCTTCCTCCTCCTCGTCTTCACGAGGGGAGTGCGTCTCGGACTCGTCGGACGACGAGTCCGACACCACCAGATTACGGGCACTCTTTCGAGTCCCCGTGGCCTTCTTCTTCTTGGCCTTCTTCTCCGGCACCACATAAGGTGCCGGAACCAGCAGCTTCGCTAGTAGAGCGGGGGCTGGGTCTTCGGGCAAGGGAGTCGGACAGTTAATCGATCCGGACTTCGCCCGCCAAGCCTGTCAAAGGTAAGGGAGTTTAGATCCCACATAGAGTCAAACTATGAAAAAACCTAACATCCTATAAAAGGTGAAAATAGCCTACCTCGCTAGCGTGACGCTGCGAGCTGTATCCGCGGTCCTCGGAAGCAGATGTGGGAGCCTCGGCGCCTTTGGTTAGCACCCTCCAGACATCTTCATTCGTCGTGCCGAAGAGCCTGTTAAGGGTTCGGTACTGCGCCGGGTCGAACTCCCACAGATTAAAGTCCCGTTGTTGACACAAGAGGATCCGATGGACGAGCATAACCTGGACTACATTGACGAGCTTGATTGGCTTGCTCACCAGGGACTAGATGCACGTCTGCAGTCCGGTCAGCTCTTTTTTGTTGCCCCATGACAGGCCCGTCTCTTTCCAGGACATAAGCCGCGTGGGGGGTCCGGATCGGAACTCGAGGGCTGCGATCCATTTCGGATCGCGCGGCTCGGTGATGTAAAACCACCATGATTGCCACCCCTTCAGGGTCTCCACGAAGGAGCCCTTGAGTCATAGGACGTTGGCCATCTTGCCCGCCATGGCACCTCCGCATTCTGCCTGGCTGCCGCGCACCACCTTGGGCTTGACGTTGAAGGTCTTGAGCCAGAGGCTGAAATGGGGGCGGATGCGGAGGAAAGCCTCGCATACGACGATAAACGCCGAGATGTTGAGGACGAAGTTCGGGGCCAGATCGTGGAAATCCAGGCCATAGTAAAACATGAGCCCCCGGACAAATGGGTGGAGTGGAAAACCCAGTCCGCGGAGGAAGTGGGGAAGGAATACTACCCTATCATGGGGCCTTGGGGTGGGGAGAAGCTGCCCCTCCTCAGGAAGCCGGTGCGCGATGTCTTTGGACAAGTATCCGGCCTTCCTTAGCTTTTTGACATGGCCCTCCTTGATGGAGGAGACCATACACTTGCCTCCCGCTCTGGACATTGCTGGAGAAGGTTGAGGTGGGAAGTGCGGGCTTGGGCGCTGGAGCTCGAGTGCGTAGGAGATGGATAGGCAAAGGAGGAAGAAGGCGTAGGTAAAAAGGTGGATCCTTATCTCCTTATATGGGCGGATGCGGTTGTGCGTCCCCGCCAGCCTGGTAAAACTCGCATGCCTCCCAAGCGCCATGATGAATGGCGCAGTTGAGTTACCCATGTCCGTATTGATGAGAATCCCGTAAAGGGGGGGTACACAATCTCTGCTTCGACAAGACGTGCCAAGGAAACCGCCTCGCAAAACATGCTGAGGTGTAAAAGTAAAAACGATTCGAGTAAAGGACTTGGCCGTAGTGTGATGGCGCACTGCGGAATGTGCAGCAGATTTGATTTGTGTTTATATTATTCTCTCCATGGCAATATGTGGAAGCTTATTTTGCAGAACCGGACACTATTATTGGTGTTTACAATCTTCTATGAAGGACTTGGAGGAGGAACCCGCCTTGCAATGTCGAAGACAATTTGCGCGCCGGACTCGTCGTCATTGAAGCCTGGTTCAGGGGCTACTGAGGGAGTCCTGAATTAGGGGGTGTTCGGGTAGCCGGACTATACCTTCAGCCGGACTCCTGGACTATGAAGATACAAGATTGAAGACTTCGTCCCATGTCCGGATGGGACTTTCCTTGGCGTGGAAGGCAAGCTTGGCGATGCGGATATTCAAGATCTCCTACCATTGTAACCGACTTTATGTAACCCTAACCCTATCCAGTGTCTATATAAACCGGAGGGTTGTAGTCCGTAGGCAATCAACTCCATACACAACAATCATACCATAGGCTAGCTTCTAGGGTTTAGCCTCCTTGATCTCGTGGTAGATCTACTCTTGTACTACCCATATCATCAATATTAATCAAGCAGGAGTAGGGTATTACCTCCATCGAGAGGGCCTGAACCTGGGTAAAAAACATCGTGTCCCTTGTCTCCTGTTACCATCCGGCCTTGACACACAGTTTGGGACCCCCTACCTGAGATCCGCCGGTTTTGACACCGACAGTGAGGAAGAGCTTCACTGCCTTGACCTCATCACCATCGTACTCGCGCCGGCCGTGGAAATCTTCACTCTGCTGCCGCCGTAGCTGTCTTTCGCCGCCAAGTTAGGGTGTGGAAGATCTGAACGGACGAGCTTCTCAACTTCTACTCTCAGTTTGTCGTGTTGTTCGTCAAGGGTAAATAAAATCTATGTGTACTGCCCTTGTTGATTCTGATGATTTCCACAAAATCTTCAAAAGGGTTTATTCTTCAACTTTCATGTCCTTAAACACCAACTTGCATTTGTTCTTGATTTGTTTCTGTAAGCAATGTTTTTCCTCAAGATTCCTCAATTGTATGGATTTTCAATCTATACAACTCTGGAACCTAAGTCAAGCACGCTTAGTGAAATTCCTCAAGACACCCCTGGTCAAATTCCTCAAACTTGATTCTTTTGAAAAACTTCTGAGAACGCATATGACCTCTTCAAATTCTTCGCACCTATATTTTGTTCACAGGTACACATGTCTGCTGCTGAATCTCTAGGTTCTCATCAATTTAACTCATTTGCAGTGTTCCTTGAAGACAAATTACATACCTCATCAGAAAATTCAATTGTTCAAAATCCTAAAGTGAAGAATATGGCTGACGGTAAAAGACCTCTGAAGGGAGGAAAGAGACCAGAAGTGAATACTACTTTTGAAATCCCTGATGACATCTATGCAGGGTACTGTACACCTGATGAAGCAACTCATGGCAAGGAGACTAAGAATGAAGTGCGCACTCAGAGGATAGAGACACTACAGGAATCAGCTATTTTGCCGTCTGCCACGGCGGATGACAAAGGCATGAATGGCGGACGGCAAAGGCCTTTGCCGTCAGCCGCGGATGGCAAAAGGCTCCGGCGAAGTAGGCTACGGTAAATAGCTACTTTGCCGTCTACTTCCTGGCGGCTGACGGCAAAGGACCTTTGCCGTCTGCGGCGGATGGCAAAGAGAGCGGACGGCAATAATTGTGTTGTCAGTCCGTTAAGTGGCTAACGGTAGGCCTTTGCCGTCCGCCGCTGACGGCAAAATTTCTAGTGTCTTTGTCGTCCGCTGTATGATGTCATCTACACGTCACTACATGGCAGGTTCTTTGCCGTCCGCCACTGATGGCAAAGTATTTGCCGTCTGCCACTGTAGGCAAACTGACCAAATGGGTCAGCTCCCAGGAAGCATAGCTGGATGCCACGTGTCTTCTTTGCCGTCCGTGGCAGACGGCAAAGAGCCCGTTGCCGTCGGTGGCAGACGGCAAAGAGCCTGCCATGTTGGCTCTTTTATCTGTTTTTTATTAAATCCAACAATTTTCATCACAAATATATATGACATATATATATATATTTCAAAAGGCCATTACAGAGCAAACATATAAGATATCCAACACATAACTTCATCATCCAACCATATATATTACATGCATAGTTCCATCATACATAACAAGTTCAACATAGAGGCATCCAACCATATATATTACAATAGTTTCATCCAACGATACATGCATAGTTCAACGATACAAAAGAAACAGAGAAAGGGATAAGGAGCACTCCATCTATGCAAGCTTTCGTCAAGTGAATGAAATCTGCAAAATGAAAAATAAGAAAGTTAGAACAAGAAGAGTAGAACAAGAAGAAGACTAGAACAAGAAGAGTAGAACAAGAAGAGTAGAACAAGAAGAAGAGTAGAACAAGAAGAGTATGTCATTTATGAGCTAACTTACATGAAATGGATCATATATGGGCTAACTAAGTTGAAATGGGTCGTTTATGAGCTAGCTAAGGTGAAATGGATCATTTATGAGCTAACTTAGTTGAAATGGGTCGTTTATGAGCTAACTAAGGTCAAATGGATCGTTTTTGAGGTAACTAAGGTGAAATGGATCGTGTTTTAGCTAACTTAGGTGAAATGGATCATTTATGAGCTAACTTAGTTGAAATGGATCGTTTTTGAGCTAACTTAGGTGAAATGGATCATTCATGAGCTAATTTAGTTGAAATGGATCTTTTTGAGCTAACTTAGGTGAAATGGATCATTTAAGAGCTAATTTAGGTGAAATGGATCGTTTTTTAGCTAACTTGGTGAAATGGATCGTCTATGAGCTAAATTAGTTGAAATGGATCGTTTATGAGATAACCTAGGTAAGATGGGTCATTTTGGAGTTAACCTAGGTGAAATGGGTCATTTTAAAGCTAACGTAGGTAAAATGGATCATTTAGGAGCTAATCTAGGTAAAATGGGTCATTTTTTAGCTAACTTGGATGAACTGGATCATTTATAAGCTAAACTAGGTAAAATGGGTCATTTTAGAGCTAACTTAGGTAAAATGGATCGTCTATGAGCTAACTAAGCTAATTATGTAATTTTTGACATAAGTAAGCTAAGTACAGATCGTTTTAGAGCTAACTTAGGTAAAATGGATGGTTTTGGAGGTCAGTAAGCTTATTAAGTCATTTTGGAGGAGAAGAAGCTAAGTCTAGGTCATTATGGTAAGCATTGGAGGAAATAAAGCTAAGTCTAGGTCTTTATGCATGTGTTAAGCAAAACACTAGATAAACTTACCAAGTTCCAGGAGGTGTAGGAGCGGGGTGGCTCGTGTCGGTAGATGGAGAAGGATCGTGCGATGCTTGTCTGGAGTTACGCTGCACCAAAGATCATTTCCAATGTCTTGTTAGCATGATGACACTCAAATGTTAAGACTAGCAAGTAATGTCCATTCAAATAAAACTCACCGTTGTCCCAGGAGCAATCACTGGCATCGGCGGAGCGGTCTGACCTGTCTTCTCACACACAGACTGCACATTTGGTTTTGACGACTCAGTCATACTAGTTAGTAATGAGATAAACACTACATCTAAATGAGTGCTTTGGTTGATTTCAACTAGCCCTATATGTTCATGAGTCCTTCTAGTCTCCTTCGGCTGAAACCAATAACATTTGAAGACTACGACATTCGGTGGGTTTTCACCATAGAACAGAAGTTCATAAATTGCTTCAACTCTCCCATAATACTCGGTACCTCCTTCGCCGATAGCAGATACACAACAATTTGTAGACTTTCGGTCGGCCATAGATAGCTCTTTGCCATAGGTACGAAAGCGATACCCGTTGATGTCGTACTTGTCAAATGAACGGACCTTATAGTCAAAACCATTAGCGACTTGTCTCAATTCGGCATCCATAGACTCTGAATTAGCCTACAAGTTTAATATGAAAGGATTGTTGCATTATGCACAAATTAGCGAATGAAATGAAATTGTGTAATAGAAATTAACGTTTGTTTGAACCAAGAGATGAAACCGGGATAGCCACCTCCTTGCTTTGCGAGAAGCTCATACTCTTCGACGGAATCCTTTTGGATCTCCGCTCCATACGAGAATATGGCGACGTATCGAATGTATGACATATCCAGGAATAAGAGTAGTTCAAAGGAAATAGAAGTTGCGAAACAATGTACCGAGAACTTACTCGATATACGGCCGCACTTCTATCAGGTTGTTGAAGATATACAACGAAATGGTCCGCCATTCTTCGTTATCCAAAGATACTGGATGTGAAACACTAGCTGGTGCAAGATTCCCTTTGAATAGGCTGAGGTTGGATCCACCCTTTTTAGGCTCGTCAGCATTGTACCGAGGCTTCGGATTATGCAAATGACGATTTTTGGCTTCGTAGTGCGCTGTTACGAAGTTTGCCGCCTCCTCTGTGATGAATGCCTCAGCCATCGATGCTTCAATTCTACGTTTATTTTTACATTTTTCTCGAAGCGTCTTCTGCATCCTCTCAGTTGGGTAGCACCAATAATTTTGCACGGGCCCCCCCAATCTTGCCTCGGTCGGGAGATGCAAAATCAAATGCTGCATTGGATTAAAGAAGCCCGGTGGAAAGATCTTCTCTAACTTGCAGATCAACTCCGGCGCCAACTCTTCCATTTCTTCTAGCACGCCAGGCGATAGTTCTTTCGCACAAAGAACACGGAAGAAATAGCTGAGTTCTGCCAGTACTAGCCATTCATCCTCAGGGATGAAGCCACGCAACATCACCGGCATTACCCGCTCAATCCATATGTGCCAATCATGACTCTTGAGACCAAATATCTTCAATTTATCAAGATTCGCTCCCCTCTTTAGATTCGCTGCATACCCATCGGGGAACATCAACTGTTGTTGCACCCACAAGAGAATTTCCCTCATAGCTGGCCTTCCAAGATTGAACCATGCCTTTGGCTTCGTCCAGATCTGCTTTCCTTTCGGTTCTTTCATGTTTTGTAACGGCCTATCACATAGCGCCTCCAGATCGACTCTAGCCTTAGTATTATCTTTTGACTTCCCATCTATGCCGAACAATGTACCAAAAAGTGCCTCAGCGATATTCTTCTCAATGTGCATCACGTCGATGTTGTGTGGGCAAAGGAGGTCTTTGAAGTAAGGCAGATCCCATAAGCATGTTTTGTGAGTCCACGCGTGCTTAGTATTATACCCCTTGAAGTACCCTGGACGTTGTGGATCTGGCTTGAGAGCATTTAACTCATCCAGGGTCTGTTGGCCTGTCAATGCAGGTGGTGCAGAGTTTTTGACAACTCTACCCCTGATGAAGTTCTTCTTGTCTTTCCTGAACTTATGGCCAGGATCCAGGAACTGTCTATGCATGTCGAAGCAAGAAAGCTTGCGACCGGCCTGAAGCCAACGAAACTCAAGAGCTCCCTTGCATGTGGGGCACGGGAACCTTCCATGCACACACCAGCCAACGAATAGCGCATACGCCGGCAAGTCATGTGTCGAGTACATGTACCAGACACGCATTATGAAGTTCTGTTTGCTAAAGGCGTCGTATGTCTTGAACCCATTATCCCAGGCTTCTTGCAATTCGTCCTTAAGCGGCTGCATGTACACATTCATATTTTTGCCCGGATAGTTGGGTCCTGGAATTATCCACGTCAGGAAAATGTTCTTTCTTTGCATAATCTATCCGGGGGGAGATTGAGTGGAAAGACAAATACAGGCCAACAACTGTATTGGGTTGCCGTCATACCAAACACACTGAACCCATCCGTGCTGACGCCGACTCGAGGATGCCTCAGATCTGCCGCTTTGTCAGCATGTAATTCATCAAACTTTTTCCACGCAACACCATCCGATGTGTGTACCAACATCAGATTCCCATCTGCATCTAGTTCGATTCTTTTGCCTGTTTTGTGCCATGTCATCTGTCTGGCCGTCTCTTCGACCATGAAAAGACGTTGAAGTCTTGGTACGATTGGCATATACCGAAGAACACTAACGGGAATTTTGGTCTGTGTCTTCTCACCCATACCGTTGTCTACCACAATATACCTAGAAGACTTGCAAATGGGACAATAGTTCAAGTCCGCATAGTCAAGCCTAAATAAGGCACATCCTTTCTCACAGGCATGTATCTTCTCATAGGGCATCTTCAGTGCACGGAGGATTTTGTCCGACTGGTACAGGTTTGCAGGCATTACATGGCCTTTGGGTAGAAAGCGTCCAAATACTGTCATAATTGCGTCATAGCATTCTCTGTCCAAGTTGAACTGAGCCTTCAGAGCCATTACTTGTGAGATGGCATCCAACTGACAAAGCTCAGTGTGCTCGTGGAGCGGACGTTTCGAGGACTCCAACATTTCATTGAAGGCCTTTGCAGATTCCTCCATCTCCTCGTCTGAATCCCGAGCATCATCATAGCCTTGCACCATGTTTTCCATCCCAGTACCATGCTCGTCGGTGCGACGACGATCCACCTCAGCTCGGTCACGTTGGGCAGACTCACCATGAAATGTCCACACCGTATAATCGGGCGTAAAACCACTCTTCTGCAGGTGTTTGCCCATTTCAGCCTCTGTCTTCTTTTCCCAATTGCCACACCGGAAACAGGGGCACCAGGTTTTCTTTTGGCCATTTGCAAATGCGGCTTGCACAAACCCCTTGGTTTTTGTGAACCATTCAGCGCTCCATTTGTTCTGACCAGTGTGACCGGTATACATCCAAGCACGGTCACTCATCTTGACTTTCAGAGCTACTGGACACACAACAATTATATATGTAATTCACCATGTATATATTCATTAGTTGATCTACTTTGTCAATTTTATTACGTCCATGCAACCTACACTCTAATAGGTAATGATAGGTCCTAATCCCACCCGTGTATGTGTAGATTGGGTTCATTGTCCCATGCTATGCTCTGGATCCGACGCAAAATTTCGGTAGCACCTCCCCGCTGTTCTCCTGATACACGTCTCCGCAATAAACAGAGAGGATGTGTATCCGGAGAACAACAGGGGAGGCACTGACGAAATATATGCGTCGGATCCGGAGCAAAGCATATGGGAAAATGAACCCAATCTACACATACTCGGGCTGTCCATGGATAGTGTTGGACAATTCGAAAGAATCAAGGTTATAAATATGCAAATGCATGCATATTTATAACTATGACGCTTTCGAACAGGAGACACATATTGGTTACGCATACTGATGATTCAAGACACATATATAGCTAGCTATCAAGTTTCATCGGAATAGATCAAATAATTAATGGGGGAGGAGGACTTGTCATTTGTGCTCACCCACGAACGAAGGGGCAGAGCTAGTCAAACGCACGGCGAGGTCGTCGAACACCAAACCTCGCAGCGATGAAACAACTGCACATTTAAAACTACACAATCAACACAATTATATATGATGTTTTTCATAACAAAATTGAAAAATATATGACCTAACTAATAATTCACAAATATATGACCCCGTCGGCCTTTGGAAGGCCAAAGAACACCTTTTCGGGAGGTGTTGGTGGTCGGGGTGTCCTGTCGGTGTCGGGGTGCCGTGTCGGGGTCGGGGTGCTGTTTCGGGGTCGGGGGGTCGGGGTGTCGTGTCGATGTCGAGGTAGTGCCGTGTCGGT